>NC_044278.2:26316012-26627262 GCF_004027225.2 Strigops habroptila
AAGGCTGTTATGAAGAACATCAACAGGGATGGCAAAAAATGGAAGAAGATCTGTAGGAAAAGAGAGAAAAAGCCCACAAGTATGCAGGGCTATTCAGATATGAAAGGGAAGCTGAAGTTAAACTGTCAATAGGAAGAAGCTGTTATGTTTGAACGAGGAGGCACAAGCTGACTGTGAGGCAGCTGGCGTAAGGACAGACAGTCTGCCTTGTGAGCAAAAGAGAAAACCAAAAGAAACCTCACAACAATCAGAAACTTTGTGGACAAATGTGTCAACCCATTTGGTCATTTATTCAGTATATAACTGTGGTCTTTATTCAGACAGAATTTTGAACTAGCAAGCTAGTGCATGGCACCAGGAGCCACTGATGACCAACATGCAGAACATATTACTGACCATAATATTGAATTGCAGTATTGAATTATGATTTTTTGAATCCTTTTAAGATATTTTGATTTTAGTGTGGGTATTGCAAGCAAGCATCAGAAGTCACTGTGTTAGCTTGTCTCTTGTGCAGCTCTTGTCACCAGTCTTTGCCTTTGGTGAGGTAATAGACACACAATAACTCTGAAAGAACTTTTTCGCAGTGAACAGATGAGGAGAAAATATTGAAATGCCCATGAGAGAAGCTGCCTGAAGGGTTGCGCTGGTGGAAACCAGATAGTAGTAGTCTAATATTCCGGATCTAAATAACTCCTCCCTAGGAGACCAGAGAGGCTTGTTTGCCTTTGAATCTGAGCACATGGACAGTAATGCATGGACCACAGGAAGAAAACAGTGTAGATACTTTTCCTGCTTTTTCTCATTGATTACTCAGAGACTGAAATAGCAACTACACAACGGTAAATACATCCCTACAGGTTCAAAAGAGTTATTATGTACCACCACCATAACAACAGATTAGACCACAAAAGAACAGATGGGGAATTCATAGCATCTTAGTAATGAAGCAGGAATAGACCAATGGGCCTTAACAATAGCTACAAGATTTTCAGCACTTTCTAGCAGGGACTGAAAAATGCTCTAACCTTATACTACCTTTCTGAGTTATGTTTTAATATCTCAAGTAAGTATCAGAAAAATGGAAGCACCAACTATTACATGACATGAGATAATAAGCAAAATCAATAAAAGATCTAGAAACAGAACCCAGGGTTTTTAACTTCCAATGTTGCTTTCTCAACACACTCTCTAAAATGGAATTGTTTGCTCAGATCTCTTTCAAAATTTGGAGCAAAAAACAATCTAAGTGAACATCACCCCACATTTGGTCCTGATAGGAGTTTTGCACAAAAATCAACTGTTCTGATTCTGAGATACAGAAGTCTAGCAAGGAGTTCAGATGTCAGAGGAAGACACACTAGCTGTTACTAAACAAGTAGCAACCAAACTGAAACATGGGGACCTCTATGCTACCGCGGTTGCCTGCTTCCAGAACCTGACCTACCTTACCGAAAACTACCCATAATATTACTCTATTAATACTGTGAATGTAGGATATTGTAAATCTTCTCTTCCATTGAAAACTGCAGGGGGATTCACATCACTTGCCTTCAAAATTGTGTATTTTCTTGCAAAACAGTAAAATAAATTATCAAGTGTTACGTTCATACATGTTAAATATAATGATGTTCAAAATTCAAAACATCCATTCAGACAGGGTCTGAAGTAACACAGGAGGGAAAAGATGAACCAGTCTGGCCTACAAAATAAAGCAAAATTTTGGAATTTAGAAGAACTTAATACTTACATTAAACAAAAATGAAAACAGAAACAAAACCCAAATAAAATACAACCTACTCATACCCAGTCAGTGATACACATAGAAGAAAGGAACTAATTACTAGTAACTGCTATTTCTTCCCTTCTCAGGGGAGAATTTAAAGTATCTACTTAAATGCACAGGAGAGTCTCAGGAAGGACAGCAGCCCTCTCCTTTTCAACATACTCCTCAGAGGTCCCCTAGAGAACAGGCTTAGAACAGAGTTATAGGGCTATGCAGAACTTCCTTTCTGTCGTACTCCCAGACCATGGCCAAAAATATGCCTTTAGAGATTACCCCCAGTGGCAGTGAAGAATAGTGTACAGCTCCCATACTCCAAGCAGTCCCTCCACCTTAGTATCACTACTGCAGCAAGGGCATCATTTAACCAGGCTTTATAGCCACATATATACGTGCACAGCAAAAAATACACCCAAAGCACTGATCTTAGCTTCTCACCTTAAAAAAAATTAAAATCTCAGGATAGCAATATTGTATTTTTGTGATCCAAACCCTAGGAAACAGTTTGTAACATCCCTATGAAACAGTTTATAACACTTAAACCCTTAGGAAAGATTATTAGTGATAACTGACCTTGCTGTAGTGAAAACTGTGTGCCCTTGATTTTAGCCTGCAATGCTCAAGTGCTCAGCTCAGTCAACTATGTCACAGTAATATTGATGTCATCATGTTGTACTGTTTGAAGATACCGTCTTCCACTAAACACCAGCAAGACATTCAGCACATGAGCAATCAATGGCTTATGGCCTGTAATTCTCAAATTATAATAAATCTAAAGGAAAGAAATGTTCTGCTGAATGATAGCAGAGTCACTGGTCATTACAATACAAGGGGTAAAGGTGGGGCTGAATTTTCTGAAGGGTCAAACACAAACCTGGATAGATCCATCATGCTTACAGTTCAACCTTTTTTGAAATCTGAATGAAGAAAACTGGAAGGCAAGAATGCCCCCATAGTCTTTGGGACTGTTTGAATACTCAAAAATATTACATATTAACACAATTTTAATCCAACCTGTCCAAAAAGCTTGGAATAAGATGATATTCCCTGCACTACATTTGAGACCACTTGATGCTTGGTCATAGTGAGATTAAGCCTTTCTTAGCTGGAAAGAAACATGACTCATATACCCTCCTGCAGAGATTAAGTATTCTGGACTTAATTAATGTTCTTTCATAATGTCTTGAACTTCAAAAATAGATTAAAACCCAAAATTGAAAAAAAAAAAATTACTCTTTTGAGAAGTAGGATATTATAGTTTACCCAGTGTATATGCCAACCTACGAGGTCTTTTTCATCTTAGCATAGTGATTGTGCCTGACTCCTAAAGTCCTACAGACCAGCACTTTTTCCACAGTGACAATTGTGCGGGAAGGGTAGTGACTATCTTCTTGGAGCTAATCCTAAACTACGTTTATTGATTTCTCACTTGCTTGAGGGAAGGTAATTTGCTTTGGTCCTATATCAAGAGAAAGCTGTAACCATCTCCTCTTGGTTCAGCCACACTAGCTTCTTCAGTGGAAGAGTGAAAAACAGACCTCTATATCCTCTGCACGCTTTCCCCTGCCAAACCATCGAGACTGATGCCGATCTTGGCTTGGGTTTATCATCACGCAAGATGGTATCAGGCATCTTCTGGGTGCCTGAGAAAGGCTGCCTCCTCCACCCTCCTCTTAAAATCTGCTTTGAGTTTTACTGTAGTTGGTTATGAGACACAGATTCGAAGAAGTGTTATAAGCTTATATGAAAAGCCAGAATGTATTATAATGTTGGTTCCAACTCTGATTTGTTAATAGAAAGCTTCCTCTGCCAGGGTTTATCTTACCTCACTTCAGATAGTTACACATTAGATGTCTAACCATACCCATTGCTTAAATTCCTACTGTGGTCAGTTGATAGATACAGGCAGCACTCAAGAATGATTTACTCTGTGTGACAGACATGCTGGCTGTGGAGACATAACATACTTCTAGAGGATGCCCGTCTCCCTGTTCCTCCCTTGACTAACTGAGATTCAGTGCCTAACTCCTAGACAGGTGAGCAGATGGATCCCACTCCAGGGAACACCAAGGGGTTGGATGAACTTCTGAAACATTAATATTTTTTATCTGTTGACTCTGTAGATGAAGTTTGCAATTAAGAACTTGAATTCAGTAGTTCAAGTGCTGGAGGTAGGCAGATTTTTAAGGTAATATTGCATCACAGTATTGCCATATTTAAATCTCTTGGGCTGAAACATGCTGTGCTGTCTACCTGTCCCCTACACCTGATCATTTAGAATCAGTTATTTGTAAGGAGATTAAGAAAAAAGATGTTGCCTGGTTATACTAAAGGTTTCCTTCAGAATACTGCATGCAACAATTCTAGTGGGTTTTGGAGCTGAAAGTTCAAATGTGGCGAGAAAGAGTCATACACTGTGGGTTGTCCCCTGCAAACTCTTACCCAAATTTGGACAAATTTTGTGCATTTGTAAACTTCAGTTCTTATTGCTCATCAGAGCATTTGGCAGCTGTTAATCTCTATTTATTCCATCTGCTGTAGATTATGCACTGCAACTTGGAGGCGACTCAAGTGTTTGTCCTGTGCTCTCAGTGATCCTTACCTTGATCCCCAGAACACACATCTGTCTAATGACCCACAAAGATCTAGGTTAGAAATGAGGGAGGGGAAAGACTGGCACAGAAGGAGCTTGCGACTAAAACTGACGAAGGGCCGGGGAGGAGAGGAGAAAGGAAGAACTTCTTGATGAGGCCAGAAGTGGAGGGTGCAATATTCACTAAAGCAGACTCAGTGTCTGGATGGGGCACTAGGATTCATATGGATCAGTGCTAACTACTTCTCAGGAGGTCAATACCAGGAAATGAAGGCTAGCACCTCCCTTAGTATCAGTGATGAGAGTGGAGGGGATGGATCATGCCTATAGAGTCCATGTGGTTCAACCTGGATTTTAATTACTACCTTATATAGGACTGACAGAGAAAAAGCCTCCCAAAGAATCCTGCTCCCTCCACAATTCCCCTGCTTACATTTCTATTTGAAATAACAGGTCATACCACACATGTCAGGTCATGGTTCAGTCTTGCAATCTTTTGTCATGTAGATTGTACCTGGAAAGTAAAGAGTGCTTGGAAATTCAGGCTAGAAGCAATAGACTAGAATTTACAACCATTGGAGTTTTCTTGCTTTTGCCAACCTAATTATTCAGGCATCATAAACATACTTCTACAAGAAAATAATAGTTTAAAAATAAAACAAATATAGCATTACTTTTATTAGCCTTCTGGTTTTCTCTTTCCACCATCCAGACATCAAATATCACTCTGAAAAAAGTCTTGTTTGTAAAATAAAAAGAAAAAAAAGAAAAAGAAAAAAAGAAGCTAAAATAGTCATATGAATTAAGGAACAGAAAGGCCTTGGTGAAAAGAGAGGACTAACACTAAGCATGGGAAGGAATGGTAGTACAGCACAGGCCATCTCATTGCTTGCTGCAGCTGCATTTATTCCTGTCACGTGAATTATGACAGAAATTGTGTGCAGCACATTCTGCTTGAAAACCAGGGAGCAAATATAGTGAGTATAGAAAGTATGTACTCTCAGTGCTGCTCTCTTCTATCTGGTTCCAAGAGCAATAAAAAAAAAAAAAAGTTATTAATCTGCTTTCTCTGCCTCTTCCTGTTTTCTTCCTTATTCTTCACTGAAAGAAGAGGAAGGGGAAGAAGGTTAAAAGGTGAAATTGTTTTGTGCCTCATCTTAGAAATGAACTAATCCTCTCTTCTCAAAACTCCAGCTGCCAGGTGAGTCTTTTCAGCTGGTACTTTCAATACAGGATTTTCTGAAGCAACATGTTGCTTTCACTTTTGAGATTCTTATTGTTAAAATTTACAATAAGAAAACAAAATACAGCTTTTTATATCTCCTGCTTGCCCTGAACCCTGCAGTAAAGAATAAAAAAGCTATAACATGAAAGAAATCTAAGGCTTCCCACGACCCCCCACCCGCTTTTTAACACAAATGCATTGCCTACTACCATGTCCGAGCTTTTTTCCTCTCTTCTCTTTTGTTTGTGACTGCAAATCCAAATCTGCCAGGCTGAACAGTTTATATTATGAAGTGAAAGAAACAAACTGTCCAACAAAAATGCCACTCTCCTGCTGAAACTGTTGACACATCATTTGTTGTTCACAGCTGAGGTCTCCATACATTACTTGTGCTTACAAGGTCAAAGAGTAACACAAAAACATGAGAAATAGTGAGTTAAAAATCTTGGCCTCGGTGCAAAAAGGCCCAGTCACTCTCCTGTATAGAAGCTAATAAAGTGCTTGTAAAATTCCAGTAAATGTTAATGGTGCAAGTCCATCAAAACTATACTTAATATTACAAGCCCATGCTAATAAGGTACACTCAAAGAAGTCCTTGATAACATTATGCACTTCTACCCTTAAGACATGAGGAGGAGGGCATACATTAGTCATTTAATGTGTCTTTTAGGTGCTCAATGAACCTTCAGCTGAAGCAAAATGTTTAAAGCCTGATCCATCACAGGCACTACTGGGATAAGTAAAGAGTGTAGAATCCAGCCGTCAAAGAGTGCTGAAGCCCTGCTGGTCTGTCCCTATAAAAAGTGCCTCTGGGTGCATTCAAAGGGTAGTAATCTGCAACTAATGCCTTGGGAGAAGAGCTCGCAGATCTGTCCATCCTAGGGTCAAACTTGGGCTGGTTTGTAATGTAACCATCTAGGACTGACCAGTAAAAAATAAAAATACTAAGTTGTCCATCTCATTCATTGTGGTTCTCCATGCTCAGTCTATTTACATTATATTTTTAACGCCCCTCTCAGAATAACTATTGAGAATTACTTTTTTTCGGTATGGTCATGCCATATTAACTCTCCTTTAGGAGTTGAAAGGAAGTAGGTGGCATTAAAAAGACAAGGAAATGCTGCTCTGCTGTAGTCAGATGTTGGTGCTGCTTGCCCAAGAGGGGCCACCTACTCCCCCTAACACCAGCACCTTCTCCCTGGGCCTGCGGTCAGAGGCTACATATCTCAGGCTGATGTAGAAGGAGGCCCTTGAACTGAGGGTGCTCCAAGTGAGACAGGAAACATTTTGGCATGGGGCCCATCTCTGAGGACAGTTGCTGACACTCTGAGCAGGTATCACTTGCAGGCAACAGTTCAGCTAAACTTACTGTGATCTTTAGGTTATATTTGAAGACTGTAACTGAGACAGGGGAGGCTTTGTAATAACCATGGCAGAAAGAGTGCCCATCATGGTCTTTTCTATATTATGAGTGCATAAAGCTGCACCAGGCCTGCAAGCTTTACCTATAAACTTTTAAATCAACTAGCTCAGCTGAATAAGGACAGTCAGGAATAAAGTATTTTGGCATTTCTTTATTGCAATGGGAACTGTTCTACTGCTTCCATTGCAAACACTTTTTCAGTTTAACATTTTCTTTTACCTCAAAAGGCACATGCCATCTCATGAACCTAAAAATCATCAACATCTATCTTTTCTAAAAAATCACTTCACTGTACACATCTCACACAGTTCCTGTTTAGTGGCTGTCATAACTGGCAGGCAGCAGGACACTGGGGACAGTACAGTCTTGTTGCTTGTATGTTTTTGCTCCATGACAAAAATAACATAATATAAACATTTTAGAATGTTTGCTTGCTTTACTTTGAAAGGCTACACCAGCATCATTTCCAGCCTACTTCTTCTCATAGGCAAATATTGCCCTTTAAAACACACCTACTTTTAAGAACAGTTAGCAGCTCATATATGCTATGAAGGTATTACAGATGTACCAAGGTGGTATGAAAGAGTGATAATTAAGGCGCAATGTGGCACTTTAACTGAGCCAAATGGCAAATAAAAACATCTGCTTAGAACTGGATCATATTTAATAACTTCAGGCATCATGGCCTCTTGCTCAACTGGATGCCCAGCTCTATGTTTAGCATGGGCAGAGCCAGGTCAAGTGCACCGAGAAGTATAAAGTACAGAAACATGAAATCCAGTGCTACCATTGAGGTTTTGAATAGAAATCAAACTAACCCTTTCCTTACTGTACATTGAACCAGATGATAGTGTGTGTATAGGATTTGATTCTCAGTATCTGGAAATGAAGAACAGGATGGGGACAGAGCATAGACCAGAAGCGTTAGTGACACTGCAGCCTTTTTTTGTAGGCTGTTTCAGAATTTTCATCCTAGGATCACAGGGGGCTTTTTGTTAAAAGTCCACTACATTTATAACATTTGCTTTCTTTATTCTGCTGCAACGTTCCTGCAGAACAAGAATCAGAAGTGAGGACCTTTATTTTGCTATATCACCCTTCCCAGTCAGGCGAGACTCGTGGACTGGAGTACAGCTGGCAGGAGAGACAGGGCCAGCTATATTTACCAGCTGGCCTTTTTCCTCTTCCTTCAGACTGGGAGTGCATCCTTAGTGCATACGACTCTTGAGTAGGACTGGAAAACATGGCTCAGGTGTGATCACATCAGGGTGCCAGAAACACTTCCATATTGGTAGTTCAGAGTGGGTCATATACTTGTTACCTATTTCCATGATACCATGATTAAGAACTATTTTCTTAATCAGTTTGCATGCATGCATGGCTATGCCTAACAAAAAAAAAACAAAACCCACCACCAAAAAACCCAACACCCTGACACTTCTTCATTGCTGAAGGAAACATTAAAATGGCAAACGATCAAATGCCACATTAATTTGTTTCATTTTTTGCAGCTGAACAGCCAGATAATACACTTTTCACAGTTATGACACCAGAAGCCTGCAGCATCGTTGGGTGTCATATCGGTATGAAATAGCACATATCTTTCTTCAAGTGTAGACAAAGCTATGAATCATGCATATGTTATAAAGTTTCAGGTTCTGGTATGTCACGTTTAACAGCTTGGTAATCACACTGTTAAATGCATTTACTTATGGTAAGTTCAAAATTGCTTTCAACTTTCAATCTGTGAGGCTAATAACCTGAAGGGCAAATGAACATATTTATTTCTAAGACCACAGATTAAACCGTAAGTAATAAAAAGCAAATGTGCAGGATCTTACTGAGACTTGCACTGCAATCAATGATACTTTTGCTGGAGTTACAATAGGAGAGACAATAGGGAAGTTTGCAAGAACATGATAAAGGAAAGAGCTCTCATTGTTTCAGAAACATACTGATGCCTGTGAAATAATAAAAGGTATTTGTAATGTACTGTAAAAATAACATGGAGTGATTTAACTAATTAACATCTGTGGCTAGCTCCTTCTGTCTTTTTTTTTCTGTGCAGAGCCAATGGAAAGCAAGACTGGCCACAAGGGTACCTTCGCTTGGAGGCAATGGTTCATTTTCTGAAGAGCAGCATGCTATTTGCTTGAATCTGTTCATTATTCAGCTTTCTCTCAGATAGTTTATAAACAGTCTCTTGTGACTCCCTTACAACCAAAATTCAATCAGTTGTGCTGGATCTCACTACTGAAACCACTTGAGTGAACATTTGTGGCCACAGAGACTTGAATGCAGATCAAGGCATACAAAGCTTGGTCCAGACTGGATGCGTATCCTCAGGGGCTCTTTGCTGTTTATGTGTTTGGTAAGTGTAATTCTTTGAGTTTTTACTGATTTTATGAATTCAAACATCATTTTGTGGATATCTTCTATAACTGCATATAATTGTAATGCTGCAGCGACTGTTGCCACTTGTAAACGCAGTTGCTAGAATATTCATGGCTGCAAACATCTGAATGCAGGTAAAGCCATTTAATTTTTGAAAGTCATTTTGTCAATGAATAAATGCTAAAATGTTTGGTATCCCACAGATGGGAAAACTAAAGTGATCAATCAGTGGCTTTTTGCTGTTAATCTACACAAGAGTTTTGCATCCCTCATTTGAATTTGAACTTCCCAGCTGAAAGTGGTGAGTAAATGCCTCTTATCCCTTCTTTTCCTTACATCCTTCTGTGGGCAAGGCTCCAGGCCTGCACCACACTCAGATGGGTGCACTGCTGTTATGCAAGGAAAGGCCTCAGCTGTTAGAGAAAAGCTGATTCCTGTGGATGTGGGGGATGTGAGGGAAGGAAGGAAGACAGGGGCCCAATCTCCAAAGATGCCACCTCGTTAAAAACATCTAAAAGCTATATTAATCAATTCAAGAGTTATGAACTCCATTCTAACTTCCATTTTCAGTATCTTTTTTCTTTTTTCTCACTTCAAAACCAACCAAATTAGACTGCTAAAATAGTAAATCTTCACAATAATCTCTTTCTCCTGTTTGATTAATGCAAGTTCCTACCTCTTGCTAGGAATCCTCATTGTCTTTTGAAGGAACAGAGCATAATACTTTATATGAAGATTTTTATTCTTCCATATAAATAGATTATAGAAAACATCATATAATTTTTATATCACTGATATTATTGTTTTGTGTTTCACAGCTCAATTGGCAAGAAACAGCAACTTAGAGGTTTAATTGCTTAAGGTGCCATGTACGTTTCCAGACATATAAAAGCATAATAATAATAACAATAAATTGTAACAATGGATGTAGAAAAATCACATAGGCAGGACAGGATAAAGTGCACCCCTCTAACTAGGGAGAAGTTATTGTCTCTAGACATCCAGATTAGTCACACCTGACTTCATCTCTTCTCCCACAGGCTCACTGTGTTTTCTGAAATGAATCTGAGTATCAATCAGGCAGTCAGTGCTAGGATGACTTTTGCTTTCAGAACTATTCTCACACCCTTTTCCCCCAAATTAAAGAACTGAACGTATCCTAAGGCATTTCTGACTGAGGAAAATTGTAAAGTTGACTAAATTTCTTCTCTTTTTTAATTGTCTGTCAACTATGTGTAATGAATTCTAGTTTGGCGCAAACTTCACCGCAGACCTTGTAACACAACAGTGTTGAGTATTGGTACCTTTTTCCAAAATACGATGTAGCTTACAAATATGTTTTCTCTTTCTTTTACATCCCTTGCCTCCATGACATTAATGATGAATCTGACAAAATCATTAAGGCCCATATCTAGTGTTTAAGAATTGTGTTGTGCATCTCTCACAATGTTTTATTTTAACCTTACCATTCATCCCAGAAGGCCCCACTCCATTGCCATTGGCTAATCTCTCCCTATCACTGCAAAGTAGAGCTTTCTACAGACTAAACTGTGCCAGTCACTGCACTGTGCAGCACTGGGAGAGGTGGGAGGAAAGTCAGCGTTTTGTACCCAAACATTAAAGTTGATGACCCCCTCTTCTCATTAACTCCGTTATAAGAACTTTAATAACTATCTAGGAAACACAAGAGCTAAAATATTAAAGTATCTTTAAAGATCCTACTTAATAGCTTGGAACAGAACGTCTCTAACCTTAGAGTGATGCAGGCATGAGCTGTCCTGTAGCAGTGTAAAAGCATGGCTCCAAGGAGATCTTCCCTTGGGCTAGATGGAAGGAGCATCACTTTCTGCCCATACCTATTCTTGCTGATTAACACATTTCTATTATTGCCATGTCATCTTCTCTTCTATCCCTACCCCTTGTTCATTTTGTTCACTTGCTCTGTCTCAGCTTTATGGTGATCAAATTTCTTTGGTTCTGTGTGACATTTTGTGCAAGTTACTTTAAAGTTAGTTTGATTATCTGGGAAAAAAGCAAATCTGAAACAGTCAACATCCCTGATGCACACACAGCTAGGAGGGAGGGCAAGAAGCTCTACAGAAGCTAACAGCCCTGGCCAAGGGAGGCTTTTGTGTGGGTGAGCAGATGCCTTAACATAAGGGTGTCTGTCTGATCTCCTGTGGCAAGAAGGTCGTTCAAGTAGAAGGGGCTGGTTATAAGAAAAGGAAACCAAAAGGTAGTATTGGTTAAGCACACTTTCATCTGCTTCTGCTGCGATCCCTGCCCGAGCGGGGTCCTGGCCACTCCTGGCCAAAGGTGAGGCTGCTTCAAGGCAAGCTCAGCCAGGAACTTTGGCACGTGTCCCAGCTGCACTGAGCCCAGCCAGACGGAAGTGGTCCCAAAATACCCCTGCTGTGTGAAACACCTGACCAGAGAGCATCTGTAGGAAGTTGTCCATGGCCACCAGGTCAATAGTGTTACAAATGCCAGAAATTGTCATTGTGGGTACATGTGTGAGTCCTGGTTGTTTGTCACATAGTGGTCTAAAACCAGCCACAATGGGAACATTGTTCTCTCAGCTGGGGCATCAGGCACAGCTAGAATTACTTTTAATCATTTGACACTATTTGCTTTCTTAACCGCTGGCTCGGTGAGGCCCTTGTGCTGCTTTATATATCTGAGACAACCACAGGCTGAGTGCAGGGAGATACAGACAAGGACACTTCCCTGTGCGAACTATCCTTTGAGAGGAGTGTTTTTCCCCTCTGACTGACTTCTAGACTGTAGAGTTAGGGAGTTAAGAAGCTACTCTTTTGGCCACGCCTGCCTTCCACACATATTTTAAAAAAATGCTGTGGCAAAATCTGTTTTTAACTGTTTTTTCCTTTGGTTGTTGTGAAAATTCTCAAGCTAACTCTTTTTGACCATTGATGATGCCATGAACTTTATTACTAGCAAGTATCTGTTTCATGCCACACAAGCAAAGCACCTCACGCAGCCCCCTACACAATCATGCTAACCATACCTTGAAACTTTCCAGCCATATCAGACAGAAATAAAAATGGGGAAGACTGCCTTAGAAAAAGCAAGGTGTATGAGAGAAGATGGAGAAGGTGATTTGTTATGATGATTTCCTGCAAAATGAAGGCTGCTTAAAAAGACTATTTTTACTCTTGTGCTCATAGGAGAGTTCCAGCAGCGTATTAGAAATTTCAAAAACCTCTTAGAGCTGATATGGGGCTGAACTCATCTCGCACACCTTTAACAGCCTATCACTTTTATTCTTAAAGAAGTGAATGAAGTCAGGAAGAGAAACAGAGAACAGATAGTTCTGCACACTGGAAGTTTTTCAGTGCAAGGACTAACTTGTTAGTTCTTTCCACCTGTATTCATATTGCGCCCAGCACAGTAGGTCCTACTACCAATTAGAGCCCACGGGTGGCTGCTGTAAGACAAAGGGAGAACAATAGAAAAAGATAATAGCACAGGGGTAAGGAAGGACAGTAGGGGAAAGAAAGAAAAGTGAAAGGAATGACTTCTGAGGAAGATGTTGCAGGAACAGCAGGAGGTTGCTTAGCACTGCTTTCCCTTTGGGCCATTTTTGGTGCAGGGAATAAAATAATAATGCCTATTTATCAGGTTCTCTTTCTTGCTAAGCCAAACTATTTCTTCAGAGTTAGAGATTTTCACAGACTTGACATAAGCAACTAAACTTTATTTCTCATTATGACCACACGCAAAATTGTGTCTAGCCTACAGTTTGGCCTCGCATAGGCTAAACAGATATGTGAGTGTCTGCTGGTGCTGTAAATTCTGCCACAGTGATTCAGATAGTAAAAGGAAAAAAGAAGAAACACTATAATGCTGCAGCCTGAGATCTGGGTCTTTTCTCCCCTGCTTACACTCATTACCCTTCTGCTGTATTCATGTTAAGTCATAAAAGAACACAGTGCCTGATACTCACTTATGCCACTGTCGTGCAGACAATGAAGCCTTAAAACACATTCATCTCTGGAACATGGCATGATACCACAAATAATAATTATGGTACTAATTTCAGAAAAGATCACACAGTGAGCACTAGCCTACAGCAACAAAGCATTTTACTTCCTAGCATCTTTATTTTTTTTCTGCACAAGCTATACTAAATGACCTAAATTAAAAGCTCTCGATGAAAGAAAACATAAAACAAGAACCACAGACAATTCAAAAAGAACGCGTGAGCTATTTAAAGGCTGGATAAACAAAATCCAAAGCAAATGGCACCATATTGAGCAATGTGAAACCAGGTTGGTTTACTTTAAATGGCACTCAACTGATCTTTCTGTTTGCTTGTTCTGGGTTTGCAAATTGCCTCAGCTGCATGTGGTTTCACATTAGGGTCATCAATCCCTCTTCATAAGGTCTTTTTTTTTTTACCTTCTATGGCATTTGATGTGATTATTGTATCTTTTTTTTCTCTCTGTTTATTGGACTGGGAGGAACAGAAGAGAAATTATGTTCTATAACATCTCTTAATAATTTTTTACATGGGACAAAGGTATTTCACCTGGCTGAGACAGAATGAAAATTTCTGAATATGAGGTGCAGCTATAAAGAATACCCACCTCTCCCCAGATATTTGTAATCAGTGATTTACGGGTTTTATCAGAAATTGGCGTTCACTTAAAGTATCTCTTCTTAGGTAACTGAATTGGAAGCTTCAGATCAGCCTTCAGTTGTGTTTTTAAGTACTTGTTACCTGTAAATTTGAAATCAATCCCTCTTTTTCTCAAGCACCAATGAATCTGCTTAGTGAGGCTGTAAAGTAAAACATGATGGTTTTTCCTTGAAACTCTGCCACTTACAAGTGCAGAATGGCAGAACTTGGAAAGAAAACATGGCCTCACTTTTAGGATGGAAAAACAACCAAGGAGAGAAAGAGTTGATTTTCACTGAAGTGTTATTGGACCAGCATGAAATATTCTACGTGAAGGGAAGAAGAGTTTTGTCTGAGATCAAGCCTCATCTATGAGCTAACATTGATGTATTAAGCTCTTATTAGAGATTTCTCGACCTATCTGTATCCAATGCCTACTGACTTTCTGAAGTTGTTTAGGGAGCATTTCAGGTTCAAGTAAAATTTATCAGCAGGTAGTAGAAATTCACACAATTCTGTTTCACAGGTTTAATGATCCTATCATATGTGATCAGCAAAGCTCTTTTTTTGAGACAGAGAAACGGAGAAACAGAATTATAGTGACAACCTGACCCAGCTGAGGGAAAAAAAAAAGAGTAATCCGATAAAAAAGTAATTTTCTCTGACTGCCTTACTCTTGCTATCTGTGTTGTGGTGGCCTTGTATAGTTTTGCTTTGTGTAACTGTCCCAGTTTTGGGACTATCTTAAAAATAATGAGAGCAAAAATTAGAAATTAAGTAAATCCTTGTGGTATAAGGAAACTTCCTTTCCCTTCTTGACTCCTAATAAATGTCTAGACATGCTGTCTTTCTCTTTCCATAGCTTTTTAAAAGCTTTGAAAACTTAACATTTTCAGTCATGTAAATTAGGAATAGTTAGGCACTCACAGGCACTCATTTACTGACCTGGTTTTGGCAGGTTTGCTGCTGATCTGGGATGTTGTTGAGGCTTGCACGTTGCTATTACATGGTGCTCACCAACATGGACACCAGTGATACTGCAGATGGAGAACTGGAGCATATCAAGAGTTGTCACACAGCTCTGGGGGCTGATAAATGGGTCCATAGGTTCGTTCAGGTCTTTTATGATTTCCACTGTGTCTCCACACTAGACCTTTGAAGGGAATGGGTAAAAAGATGTAGACATCAGTGGCTTGAAACTCCAAATCATCTCACCCATTGAATCTTTCTTACTTCGTTTAGTGGCAGTGAATCACACAGGGAGGAGGGCACTGGAACTATAAAAACATAATAATGTCATGCAAGTTGCATTCTTCCTTCTCTTCTGAACAGATCTGTGTATTTTATTGCAGCAGGTTGTTAAGAAATGTTTGTCAACCCCCTTCAGAAACGGTTGAGAAAAACCTGGGAATGAAACGTCAGCATCTGGAGCATGTTCATAATGTCAGTACTCCATACTGCAGTAGACAGAACTGAGAGTGCCAACCTTTTATTGTTTTCTAAATAAATCCTTTTTAATCTAATCTTTCTGAACATTTTGGGGAGGCAAATACTCCCATAGAATGAATTACCAAGCTTTTTGTGCTAGCTACACATAAGTCAATTTTTATTGTCTCCCTTCTACCTCACTTTCTCTTCACTTCCATAGCAAAACAAGAAAAAGAAAAGAAGCATGGCAAAAAAACCCCCAAACAACCAAGAAGAAATGGCAGAGAAACAGTCATCTCCTTCCCTCCAAATTTCAAAAAGTGACTGACTGCTATCTGAAATACAGGATGTATATACAGCCCTATTTAGAGAAATTGCCAAAGCCATGGCATATAAGAACCTTGATCACAAACTAAAACATGAGTACCCCTTTGTTGTGTACCATTTCATAGGTGGAGTCCAGTGAAAACCTAATACTTCATGTTCCTGCTTTGCATCCACACAGATACTCTATTCTTTTCCTTTTCACCCTGATTATGCAAGTCTTCATATAAAGGCAACAAAAAAAATTCCCTGAATTGACAAGAAGGGGGAGGTTGGATAATATCAGTTCTCCATATTTGAAACCACATTGACTGCTACTTGCAGAAACACTATGGAAGATGGTTAATCCATCATTGCTTTATAATGCCAGAGAGAGTTCCCTGCGGGAAAAGTATTTCCTGGAAAAAGTGTACAATGCCATAAACGGCTATTAGAATAGACATCAGGGGATGATATACAGAGACACTTCTGAAAAATCAAATAATACTTCTGATACTGTCCTACTGCAAGACTAGAGGCTGGTTTTTGCCACTAGCACAGTGCACGTACTACTTACAAATGTACGCTGCAAGGATTTTCTTATTGTCTATGAAATTGATTTTTAAGATAAAATTAAGAGACAGACCAGTGAATTCTGATATGGCTGTGAGTCCATTGACTTCCTCCAAAAGCTCTATTTATGCCCAGTTATGAAAATTCTTTGATAATCTGCACATATTTCTGCACTTTATTATATTGCAGTGCTAGCACAATAATTTTTAAGAAATCCATAATAAAATGTTTGTAAAAAAGGATAGGGTTTGAATATAGTTTGATGGACTATTTATTATACAGAAATCCACATACAGCTAAAAAATGAGTTCATGACATTTAATTCTGTTCATTTAAGTATTTAGATTCAATTTTGTATTCTGGAGCTGCAGTCCTAAGTAATTTTCTTCATGTTCATCTGCCTGTATTCTTCTTTAATGACTGGTAAAAAAGCCATACGAAGAAGCCTTCAAATAAAAGAGTCAATTTTCCTTTAGCAGAAGTAGTATGTTGTACATCTGAAACATTTTTAATACCTTAACCTAAGCCAATACAGGCTTAGGTAAGACCTATTGAGAAAATACTGAAGGAGGCACACTGAAATCATAGTCTGGACAACCAGATATTCATCATTATTGTCTCTTCCCTCTGTTCAAGTGATATTTTGAGGAGGTTTACGAGCGTTCAATGCAATTACTTTCTGGACTGGTTATCAATCAATAGACATTGCAACGCCCTCTTTCTATAGCCTCCTGAGGTATTTCTCTTTCCACTCTCCTCAGATATATCTCTCACTAAATAAATAAAAAAAAAACCCAAAACCAAACAACCCTATGTTTAATTCATCTTGGGCTGCCTGCAAAAAGCCGACATGCACTGTAAAAAAACCCAAAGCAAAATCCCCTCCCATACTAGACCTTTGCATTGCCAAATATCTCACTTTCTTTTTGTCTTCTGAACAGATAAATGAAGCCAAACACGCAGCTCTAAAAAACACCTTATTTCAGTCTTGCTAATTCCAAGCTATGAATTTGTACTTTCCTGTGGACACATGCCTTTATTGCCTTCAAAAGGAAAATGTGATTACTTTAGGTATATTAGTAACTTCCTGGTCTTTCTGTTTCCCTTTACACATTGAAATGTGTTCTTACTTTCCAGTTTCCTTCCAGACTCAGGAGGTTTGGAAATTTTTATTTTTGTAAATGAGATTATCATATCCACATGATCCAGGAGATATGATAACAAAGCAAAATGTGCAGACATTAAAACTCAGTAAAATTGGTGGAGTTAATCACAGTACTGTCAAACAGCAGATATATGCTTACAAAACTAAGTAGTGTGATTTCCCACATGCACTGGGGTGAACCAGAAAAGTGTGTTATAAATCTCTGGTGCTCTTAGGAATAATGTGTCTGGTCTGATTGCGCTGTTAAGTGTTGCAGAACCCTTTGCCAAAATGAAAGGGTCCTGTACAGGGTTACCTATGTGCACCCCAAGGGAAGGTAAAACAATGGACTCTGCAAGGAGTGTTCCCCCCCATGTTGTTAACCACAGAGAAAGCCTTCATCTTGCCATACGACAGTCCTGATTTACCTGAGAGAACGAAGATCTAAATGATCTGTTAAAAACTGGCTCTGCAGAAAAGAGGAGGTATAATCCAGAAGGTTTGCAGAGGTTTTGCCAGGGGAAACATTGGCAAGCTTGGAGGCAGAGGTGGAACAAAACAAACCTGCCTCAGCTGTTGCTATGGAGTTCAGCTTAGGGAAAAGAAATTATTAACCTTGGCCTTTCACTTCATGCTGATTTTGTTGTGCTTTGTTTTGAGGAAGCTGCCTATACCACCAGGCCAATTGTCATAGCTCCAAAAGGAGGACCTGTAGCTGAGGCTGGACCAGCTGAACTCATTGTGGCTCTAAGCTGTAGGTGGGGAGGGAGGGAGGGAGGGAGATGCAGCCCAGCCTTGGACTTTACAGTAACAGGGGAGGCAGTTCAAGGCCCACAGAGAATACAAAGGGGTTCAGTCTTGTGACTGGAGGGCTGTGTTCAATGAGACTCAAGGAGCAACATGCAACAAATACCACACTTCTCCTGTTACCAAATATTCAAAACTTCTGCAGGTTACAATGTTTGACTTCCTTTCAGATATGCAGTTGCCAAACTCATTTTGTTGATACTCAGATAAAAAAGGGCAAGAAAGGCTGTTCTTCAATGTGGACTTAATAAAACATTTCTTTACCCTTCAGGTAGCCAGCAGAACTGAGCAAGCATAGATGCAGAAACTGAATTTCAACACAGACATAAGAGACCACAAAAGAAATTGAATAGGAATCAGAATCATAGAATGGTTTGGGTTGGAAGGGACCTTAAAGATCATCTAGTTCCAACCCCCTGCCATGGGCAGGGACACCCGCCACTAGACCAAGTTATTCAAAGCACCATCCAACCTTGCCTTGAACACTGCCAGGGATGGGGCAGCCACAGCTTCTCTGGGCAACCTGTGTCAGTGTCTCACCACCCTTATAGTAAAGAATTTATTCCTACTATCTAATCAAAATATACCCTCTTTCTATTTAAAGCCATTTCCCCTTTTCCTGTTACTATATGACCTTTTAAAAAGTCCCTCTCCAGATTTCTTGTAGGTCGCCTTTAGGTACTGGAAGGCCGTTATAAGGTCTCCCTGGAGCCTTCTCTTCTCCAGGCTGAACAAGCCCAACTTCCTCAGCCTGTCTTCATAGGAGATAGGCTCCAGCACACAATGATCTTTGTGGTCCCTCTACGAACACGCACCAACAGTCTCACGTCCTTCTTATGCTGGGGCCCCAAAACTGAACACAGTGCTGTAGGTGGGTTCTCATGAGAGTAAAGCAGAGTGGTAGAATCACCTCCCTCAACCTGCTGGTCACGATTTTTTTGATGCAGCCCAGGATACGGTTGGTTTCTGGGCTGCAAGCGCACACTGCTGGCTCATGTTGAGCTTCTTGTCAACCAAGACCCCCGAGTCCTTCTCCTCAGGGTTGCTCTCAATCCAGTCTCTGCCCAGCATGTAGTTGTGCCCAGGATTGCCCCGATCCAGGTGTAGGACCTTGCACTTGGCTTGGTTGAACTTCATAAGGTTGGCATCGGCCCACCTCACAAGCGTGTCCAGGTCCGTCTGGATGGCATCCCTTCCCTCCAGCGTACCAACCGAACCACACAGCTTGGTGTCGTCAGCAAACTTGCTGAGAGTGCATCAATCCCACTGTCTATGTCACCAACAAAGATGCTGAACAGCACCAGTCCCAGTACTGCACCCTGAGGAATGCCACTCATCACTGGTCTTCACTTGGACATGGAGCCGTTGACCACAACAGTTTGAGTACAACCATCCAGCCAATTCCTTATCCAGCAAGTGCTTCATCTGTCAAATCCATGTCTCTGCTATTTACAGACAAGGGTGTCATGCAGGAGAGTGTTGAATACTTTGCACAAGCCCAGGTAGAATATGTCTGTTGCTCTTGCCTTGTTGACCAGTGCTGCAGCCCCATTTTAGAATGCCACCAGATTTGTCAGGCATGATTTGCCCTTAGTGAAGCCACGTTGTGTGACATGTAAAGTGACAATATTCACGAAGGACATAAAAATCAAATTCAAGGTAGTTAAAGAGCAGCAGTGGCATCTCATAGCATGGTGATTTGAAAAAATGGCACATGATATTCAATATAAGTGAAGTACATGTAAAATGAAATAACTCCAACGATACATGTATGTAGTGATAGGTCCTCAGGAAAGAAAGTAATTTCATAGAAACCTTATAGATGGTACAGATGTTTCTATAAATATATTCCATTGCTGCACAATAACCAAAACATGCACACAACATCAGAAAATTTTAGGGAAGAATGGAGAACAAAACCAGAGGAAAGTACTATTGCTACTGTTCACTTAGCTTAGAGAGAAGAAGCACAGCTTAGAGGAGAGATGGCTGGAAGGTGATACAATAAAAGTCTATAAACTCACAGGTGATAAAGGCAAAATGAACATGTAATTTAAGAAAAGTCAGAAGAATAGCTAAGGAGCACCACTGAAATGGCAATGTAATTAACCAAATAATTTCTACAAATAATCAGTGAGCTTGATACGCAACCCAGTACAGATACCCTTCTGGTCTGCAGCCTTCTCATACTTGAAGATTACTGACCAACTGCAGAAAAATAGTGCTGTGTAAGACAGGAAGCCACATCTCTCCCTGCACGCATAGATGTGGGCCAGGCCTTCAAGTCAGTGTCTTCACCAGAGGCTTGGCAGGTAGCCCAGGATCATGGGTATGGATTCAGAAGGACCATCTATCTGCCCAGGCAATGTGCTCTGGTTGATGGCTCATCAGCCTCATGCACCTAGCCGTCAACACTCCTGGGAGAGAAGGTGTAGAGAACGAAAAGAACCCTGAAACAACCCGCCAGAGATACAGTAAATGAATAATAGTTGGGATATCTTTCTTCTAGCTGTTTTTCCTAGCTAGAAAGACTAGCTCCATGCTGTCTGCCTTCTCAGGCAATGTAGCAGCAGACTGCACAAAAGTTCCTCAGGGATTATTGGAGGTAGTTTCACCTTCCCAAGCAGGAGGGAGGGAAAAACTTGGCACAAAATTCCCAGTGTTTGCCAGGGCAAATTTTCAGATACTTCAGAGACTTCTGGTCTCAATGAATATCAGCATCGGATACCTTTGTTAAGCAACAAGGACAGTCATTGTGCTTGTATAACACATCTGACTTATAAAAATTACTCTGTATGGGGAAAAACATTTTATTTTCCATCATACAATAGAACAAAAAGACGTCGCTGACTTAAGAGCCGAAGTAGGAATTTTTCAGCTGTAGTTTTGCTACAGTTTAACTACTTCAAGAATTATATTTTTTCTTATTAATAGAATCTACATTTAATATGTCAATTTTATCTATCTGTGGAATTCATTTATATTCTCTTTAAATGTAGGAAATCAGCACTACTGGCAAGAAATAGTGTCTAATAATGGCAATGCCTAAATCCAAACAAAAATCCTAAATCAGAGGTCAGAATAAAACTTGACCATGGGGCAAATTAACACAGAATCACAAAAGCATAGAATAACTTGGGTTGCAAGGAACCTCTGCAGAACATGTGGAGCAATACTCTGCTCAGAGCTACCTTCTTACATGTCACTGGTTGCCAGGACTACCCTCTAGTGCCCTGATCATCTGGTTTAATATCACAAATCACCCAGGAGAACTGTACTGATATTAAGATTAATAGATTATAAAAATCAAATCATCAGGGTAGATGACATTCAATATAAATAAGTGAAGCAGGTGGAAAATGAAGCAACTCCACCAATACATACACAATAAGAGATGTATAAATACCTCAGTACAATGGTACGTACTTAAAACAAGTGGATCTAACTTGATTCTAGCTCATCCCATCTCTGAAGTATGAGCTGTAAATGGGCTAAGTAGAACATGAGTCTTTTCTTATTAAGCATTTCAAAAGCACTAAAGCCTGGACAAATTCTAGTCTCTCTGAAGTGTCTGGTAGCTTCCCACTGTAGTATGATGCTGGGAAACACTGAGCATTCAGCACTATTTCAGTAGGGGGAAAAGTGTCTTCACATTTTATAAAGGCTCCATTTTGTAACTGTACAAAGATTTTTGAATGAGTAATGTTATGGAAGTCTTTGCTATATATCAGTAATTATGGCACAAGTGACACGTGTTTAGTCTTAGGGTATCGTTTACTATTAAATATTTGTATGAGGTGACTAGAAAGAAACACCTTCTTTTAAAGAAACAGCTGTAATGAATAGCTGCATGTTCAGAAACAATCAACAGAATCTTAAATGCTGTTGTTTAACGCAGTCATTATCCAAATCCAAATATATGTTAGTACTTATCAATAGTATCAATCCAATGATTTTCAAATTACAATAATTTCAGAAAAGGTCATTTTAACAGAGAGAAACTATAGCAGTAGAAATACTGAAAACAGAGCTCTGCCAGCTTGAATACAAATCTTTCTGTCTCACAAGGCAGGAGAGAGAGATGGGATAAAGCTGTGTCATGCAGACTGCCTGTGCAGAAATGCTAACATGGCCGATGTAGGCAGGCATACTTTGCCACTGCTCACATAAGGCTGTTTGGGCTATAGACTGTCATTAACCCATCCCAGAAGTAAAGGCAAACACCTACAAACATCAGAGCCTTGAAGCTATTTCCTACTTAGCTTGATGAACTGAAAAGTGGGGCACCCCTCCCTTCCACCTCATAACTACTGATTAGGCATGGAATGCAAGTGTGAAATCTGCCTACAACATCCCTGCCTCTGTCCCAAGCCATGCTCTTGCTGGTCACGCAGCTCAAACACACACTGCACATGTACACACTGCTGTACCCACACTCAGTGCTCAGCAGAGCTCTGCTCTCTGCTCATCTCTGATTTACTCGTCATGCTGTCTCCCCTCACCACTGATAGGGATCCCACCATTAAAACCGCCTCTCCGATCAGACATCTCATCTGAAGGCATTCAGTGGTCAGTATTTACCAGTTGAGGTTGCACTGGACTGTGATATTCATTTGGCATTCACTGTAATAAGACGTGATATTGAATGCCCTACCGATCACTGCAGCAACAGGTCTTGTTCTGAGGAGGGGATGGTATTGCTGTTTCATCGCATTCAGCCAAATTTGAACATTGTGGCCTTCATGCTCAAATACACGGATCCACTGGTGTCTGCAACACACTGAATGTAGCAGATCAGCCTTGCTGCAGTAAAGCTGGAAAAGATATACTCTTCAGGAAGGAAAGCTTAGAGACCAGATTTTATCTCCACTGATACAGCATGAAATTTCACATATTAACTTACTAATGTGGTTCATTTTTAATGCATTTAACTAATTTAGGGCCTCATCCTTAGTCCCAGATCAGTGGGAGGGTTTTCGCTAGTCTCAGCAAGCTTGAAATCCACAGTTCCCACTGTGCTTTTCTCTGCCAGAAGAAAGCAGTTGCAGATATTAAACAATCTGCAAGGGAGGCCGTGGGGCTCGGCACGGCATCTCTTGTGATCAGCCAAATATGAGAGAGCAGTTCAGCTTGTAAAAATAACCTTCCTGTAACACAAGGATCATTTTGTGTGTGTGTAAGCTTCAAGACAGCAAAGCCAACCTTCATCTGAAACCATGAGAAAGGAAAGGTTTTCAGAAATGAACAAGGGAGTTTTGCAGGATTTTCCATGAGAAACAGCTGTCTTTGAAAATATACCCCCAGAAATATATGCTACTTTTTCCATTTTCTTTCCCCTCCCTAAGTTTTCCCTTTTGATCAAATTGATCAGCCATTTTACTAACAGACAGTTGTGGAAAATATACTTACATTCATTTTCAGTATTAATCAAATCAAATTAATTAGTTTTAACTTTCTCTTCTCCACAACCCTAGCAAATTCTCTTTCAAAAAATATTTTTGTCTTTAGCATCTGTCTCATTATTTTTAAAATGATCTGTTCTCATCCATCAGAATTTTATACTGGGAGTCTTATGTGTCCATTTGTTTAGGAGTCAGTCATATAAGCAACCCTCTGAAATATTAAATGGGACTAGATGTGACCTGACAGTTTCAAACCACCAATTTCTTCCTTGAGTGAAGCAATTTTGGTTAAGCAATGCATTTATTTCTCCTCCCAATTTGGAACAAAGCTGCCTCTTTGCACTTGCCAAGCTACAGAAACCTTCAGAAGGACTTCTCTCAGCTCCGCTGATATAAACAACTGGAGTGCCAAGAAGAGGAAAGCAATTATTACAAGAAAACTTAAGACATCTTATCAAACTGTAGACTCATTTCCCAAAAAGAAGAGGCAGACACATTACCAGAGTCATCTCAGTAGAGACTGGACCAAGCATTTGAGAGTACACAACAAACACCAAACTTTCCTGATTGGGTGGTAAGTAAGTAAATAGCTTCGTACTCCCAAGTCTTTAACATGTGCCTCTCAATATAGTCCCATGTACATTATTACACCATTTATTTCTGTAGGCACTTCTCCTATGTAATAAGCTTGGAGATGGATGCTATAATTATCAAATATTTAGAAAATTATTATTACGCTTAAATTCATTACATGATTTTCATGTAACTGACAATCAATATTAGTGTTGCTCTTGGCAGTGAAGAGAGGTGGACAGAGGAAATGAAAGAAGAAAATCTTCTTTCTTTCTGAAGATTTCTGTAGCACTGCAGAATGAATACATTAATCCTCTGAATATTACTGCTGCTGGGTATATACCAGGGAGAGCCAGCTCTGTCGACAAAGTTCGTATTTCAGCAAGTTTCCTTTGTGTCAATGCTGATAGCACCTTCATGGCGATGGTCCTGGCAGCCCTTATGTAGATTGATGAACAGGATTTTGATGGATTACTTGTTTAGTCCAACATTAAATTATTCCTGAATGTCTTTGTATGGAAGAAATCACTACTCCAGCAAGAGAGTAGGTTTCATCTATCACTCAGTCACTTTTCCTACAACTCCAAAGAAAATCATCCACAAAGAATAGATGCTCAGGAAGAAAGGTGGGGACTAACTGGTGGGCAGCCTTACCAGCACTTTAATGAAGGTGAGAAGGTGAAAATAACATTGTGAGGTTATTTTATCAAATATTGTTTCAAACTGAAAAGTCAAAATATTTCACTTTCAGTTTATCAAAGCAAATTATAAGAAGTTCTTTGTTTCCACCTTTGCGTTCAGAAATATTTGAAGTCTTCATGAAATACTTTTGGGGAGGTGTGGGGCAAGAGAAATTTGCTACCCAATGCTATATATATGTATTTTTTTACTCAGTTCTCTTTGCTCCTGACAGGAATGAATAATTCAAAAGCTCGCTTATACATTAGCGAGGGTCATACGGGGGATGAGATGACCCAAGAACAAAAAGCATTACTGCTGTTCTGCAGTAACCTTTTAGAATAAAGGAGTCGTCTCAATACACATAATTACTTGTTTATTTCAGTAAAAAAAAAAATCATGCAGTGGCATCCAAGATGGTCATGAACTATATCTGGAAGCTGACTATGATGTCACTGGATGTCTGTCACCTCTTGGAATGGATTGGAAGGGTAACGTTGAACTGCTGACAAGCATAGAGTATGGCTGTCAAACATCTGGTTACTTCTTTAGCCTATATGCAATATAGCAGGCTCACATGAGGTAAGGACTTAGCACAAAAGGTAACTGAGTCTAGAAGAGCAGGAGAAGTATATTTTCAAAAACAGTAGTTAAGAAGAAAAATAATAAAAAAAAAAAAAAAGAAAAAATAGATCATAGAATTATAGACTGGTTTGGGTTGGAATGGACCTTTGAAGATCATTTAGTCCAAACCCACTGCCATGGACAGGGACACCTTTCACTAGATCGGGAAATACAGATAAAATAATGGAGTACATAAGGTTCTAGAATATAATTTCCTCATGGGAAAATCTTGATGGAAATGCCTCTTGCTGTATGCTATTCCTGAAATGCAAGCCTGGGAAAGTGTATACAAACTGGCAGAATGGCATAACCTTCCGCATAACTGTAATTACCACAGCATATGCCACCATGCATTATTTTGCAGTATAGACACACCAAACAAATAAACCCATAACCCACACTAAAGCTGAAAGGGGAAAAAGCTGTCTCTCAGCTTTCCTAAGCATCCACATTACAGCGAGCAGTCCCAGCACTTAAGATAGGATCCCCTTCAAAGTTCACATGCCTCTTTTGGATCTCCCAGAAGGCTACTGCTACATTTTTATTCTGATATTCTTTTAAACCCTTCTCTTTTCTCCAGCAGTAATACCTTTAGTATTTAGAAAACAAAAATGCTGAAAAAAGTATGGAATAGCTCAGTTTTTACTGTGCATTACCGTATACAGTAAGTAAACTAAACCCCCAAAAGTCCATGCCTGCTGATCATCTATTATTCTTAATTATCCAATTCACTTAGCAGGGCTAAGGAGGCTGATATGACCGGTTTATCTAAGATGAAATGGGCCATCTAATTACGCACTTCTATAGCTCATTATGCCTTATTTTGAACTTGAAGCACAAATTAGTTCAGGAGAATTCAGTGACTGTGTTAAAGTAGAGGCCATGTTATTTCACCATGGAAGTCCTCATAGATATTAAAAGTGCATATCTCTGAACCTATCTTAAACTTCAACATTTCGCGTTATTATTCTATTTTAAACATTTTCCTTGAACCAGTTCTTTGAAGCCACAGCCTGGCGGGTTCCTGTTGATGCAAGCACAGTATGGACATGCCTGGATGCTACTGAGACAGGTAGCCCTCATCCCAAAGGGAAGCTATTTGTGACCAAGTGGCACAGGAGAAGGACGGCCAAAGGGAGGGAAGGCGCCAGGGCATGAACCAGGGCTCTCCCCATGACATTGCCACTCCCAGACACTTCCATGTCAGCTCAGTGCTCCTGTGATGGGCCAGGCAGGTGTCCCCAAGAAGCCAATAGGGCGGCCAGCAGCCGCCTGGCCCTGCCACACGCCAAGTCACTGAGCCCCACAGACCACATTCACAACAGGGAAAAGTGAGCTTCCTGCTCCTTTGGCCCTCACCCCCTGCTCAGATGCATTGGTGAAGGCAGGGGTCAGCTGTCCAAGGAGGGGGCCATGAGCAGTGGCCATCAATCCTGGGTTTGGCCCAGAGATGCCTCAGGGTGGCCATGGGCTCCCTCCTCTGCCCGCCCAGTGGGGCAGGGGCTGAGATTCACCCCGAACAACGGGGACACAGAGACTAGGCTGGAGCTACAGCCTGGGCCCCAGAGCTGCTCCAGCCAAGGCAGAAGTGGATCATATCAGGCAACCACCAACAAAACAGATCCAACTCATTCCTGTCTAGGTTTGCGGTAATGTAAAAACAGGCTTCGTTATCACACCCAAAGATGTAGCCATGTCAGATCCTGAATAACAGATTTTCAGATTTAGTGAAAGATATATGAATGGACTGTCCTCCCATCAAGTAAATTAAATGTTTCCATGCAACTGAACATTAATTTACGTACCCGCTGCAAACGCGCACTTAAATTTACTGAACGCGTGTGCCGTTTGTCACAGTTTTCGACAGCAGCTGAGCTAAAAATCCCTCGCAGTCTCCATTCCAAAGGCTTCTGAGATGCAGATCAGGTTTGTCACGTTGGAGACGGTTTACACCACCGACTTTTCGTGTCACATTCAGGCTGCACCACACGGCGCGGTCCCCACCTCCTCCTCCTCCTGCCCGGCACCGAGCGCTGCGCTGAGGCGGCTGCAGGCGCGCGCTGCCTGCCACCCAGCGGCCGCCAGCCGCAGCGCGCCCGCCCCGCTGCACGGCTCCCTCCGCACAGCCGGGCCCTGCCGAGGCGCAGGGTCGTCTGTTCTCGCCCTCCTCCGCCAGGGGCCCTGAGGGGTCTCACGCCTTCCCATTGAGAATTCACGAAATAGCTTTTAATGGGACTGACAATTCGATGTGGGTTTTAAGGAAGTGTTTGCGGAGCCAGGGACGTGGGTGCCACAGCACTGAACGAAGAGCCTGCTCCTACAACAGCTTCTTTTTGGAACATAAAAACGTTATATATGCACTCTTTTCTTAAGCTGAAACTTTTACTTAAAAGTCTTCTGTACATGTAAATGTTGTATTCATCATTGAGGGCAACGAAGATGCTCAGAGGGCTGGAGTACCTATGGAGACAGGCTGACAGAGTTGGACTTGTTCGGCCTGGAGAAGAGGAGGCTCCAGGGGGACCTTACAGCAGCTTCCAGTGCCTAAAGGCGGCCCACAAGAAACCTGGAGAGGGACTTTTTACAAGGGCATGTAGTGATAGTACCAGGGGAGTGGCTTTAAACTGAAAGAGGGGAAATTTCGATGTATTTTATTGGTTACACATCAAAATAACAGAGCGTGAGTGTGACCAGATATTTCAAAATAATATACAAGTAGCCAGGAGTTTGAGGGGCGTAGGTGAAAATCTAATGTCCACCTTGCAAGTAAAGCATTTTTTTCATATTTGATTTACAAGCCATGCTTCTGCCATTAACTTCCCATGCAACTACCTCTGGTTGCTGAAGAGCAACCAGCTCAGCAATTAGATGCCAATGAGCGGAATTGGATAGAAGAATGTCTGTCTGTCTTATCGTATGCTTCATATTCATGGCCAGGGGTTTTGTGCTGTTTGTGCAGTCATTCAAGCAAATAATGAATCAAATTTCAATGCAGAGGAACTTTTTGCTTTATTTACAGTTTTACAAATCACGCAGGAGCTTTTGTTTTGGTAAAATAAACGTTGGATGCTGATGTTTACCAAATAACCTGTATTCAGATTATTTTGCTAAAAAAAGCTACAGAGAAAGAGCATCCATCACTGGTAATGATTAGTCTGACAAATCCCCTACTTGGCTATAGCAGATGATGCTGCTTCAGAAAGCCCAGATGATCGCTTCAGAACCTGCAAACCTCTCCACAGCTGCACTGTTGTTATTGCCTGCACCGTTATTATTGCCTGCACCCAAGACCAAGATGCTACTGAATTAGGTGCTATACATAAGCAGCTAACGATGGCCCTGCTGCACCTTGATTAGCCAAGGAGGGTTTTGCTGTCCTGGCGCTGCTGACGGGAAACCAGCAAATTCTAATTTGTTCAACCTGCTTTTGAGTAATGAGCTCAAGCCACTGCCAGAGTTCATTGTAAGTGATAAATCTACACTTGGTCTGAAAGTTAATCCAAAAAAATCACCTAAATCCCTGTGCGTTAATTTAATTTTTGAGCAGTTGTTTACACTTTTTCTGAGAAGTCCTTTGAAGCCATAAAGGAAAGGCATTCATTCCCTGTCTCACACCTGAACAAAGAGTCACCTACGACTTTAGGGACTTGCAAGCTGCTTATCTGCATTTCACAGATGTTTCAGCAGTCTGATCTGGGTGAACAACTCACACCCCAGTTTCCGTTAGTTAGTGAATAAATCACTTTATGCCAGCTGTGCTTTTCTGTACTAGAGGTGTTGCTGCCTCCATTGCTGCTCACTACCCAGTAAGGCGGCCAACAGATGTCACTGAGCAAAAAGCACTGAGATGACAGGGACTGCCACAGCCCTTGGTCTCCACCCCTCTTCCTTTTCTCTTGAAAAGAGAACAGGGCTGACTCTAGTTTTCTTTGATGTATAAGTATCTACATCTGCAAAATTAAGAACTCAGAGCACATGCTCAGTTTTCTGGTCCCAATAAAAAAAACCCCAACAATCAAGCTCCCCCCCCTCCCCCAAACATTCAGTGCACTCTCAATGTCCTGTCCTGTTCTTTCAGAGGTCTTGATATGCACATCCAAAATAATATACACAATGTTGTTATTGGCTGCAGGTAAATGTAAAGAGAAGTCTAATAAAACACTGGTCAGGTTTCTACAGCTGCATTTTTGCCTTTCAGATGAAACATATTTCTTAAGGCTCCTACTGTAAAGTTAGAATCCTTTTAAGATGTACTTAAAACAACCATCGCCACCACCCCCCAAACCCACAACCCAAACCTCAGACAACCTAATTAAGGACCTCTACCTGACATTCCTTTGAGAGTTTCTGCTACTGTTTAGCCCAGGTTCCTCAGGCAACAGCAGAAGAAACCCCTGGATACAATCTCAGCAAACTGTCTCTTCTAGAAGAAGCCTGTTTCTGCATGAGAAAAGAAACAGCAAATGAAAATGAATGTGTGTGTGAGTATTACTCAACAGATCCAAGGAGTCAGCACTTCAGCTTTTTTACTTTCTTGTTTTTTTCTTGTCTTCCAGTTCTGTTTGTTTGGTTGGTTTGTCAGTGTTTATATTTCTTCACAAACAAACAGGCTCGTAGTGGTCTTTCTTTTCAAAACTCTACAGGTAACCTCATTCAGCTTACAGCAAGCAAGACATTAGTCTGTCACAATTTAAAGAAAGAATGATGACATTCCTTTGAAACCCATGAAGGATGTGTCTCTGGGTGCTGGGCTGCTTCCATCATGTTCCTATCGTAGTGCCTACTACGATATGGTTTGGCAGAAACAAGTCAGCCTCTGGCTTTTCTCAGCTAGCACAGAATGCATCACTGTTCTGCATAGATTCCTCACCTTTGCATATCTAACAAGCCTCTGAAAGCTTACTCCCATCACATGTGTAATGTCTTCAACCTCACAGAGAATGGAAGTGGAAGATGTTGCATCTGTCAAGGGATGAGAATTCCAAAAAGAAAGAGTAAAAAAAAAGTGTTAGAAATCAGCAACACAGATCTATTCCCCCTGAAGAATTTGCAACCCAAAGTAGAATGTTCTAACAGTGGCAAGTGGATGGTCCTGCCCTGACTTGTTAATGATGCGAAGAGCAGCTCTCACATTAGCTTTCTGAAGCATGCAGAAAACCATAAAATGCATATACACCCTAGAGGAATGATTTTTCAAGAGCTATTTGCTTACCAAGGCTAACAGATTATGGTAATAAGCTATCATCTATTTATTCCTTAAATCTTAAAAAAAAAACCCACAACAAAAAACCCCAAAACTTTTCCAAAATGCTGAAGCAAGGCATATGATAAACATTTTTGTCACATTACAGAAATAAAGGCATGCATATTATTACTTCTATGCAGATACAGAACCATGATGATAGGAAAGGCTTGTTGAGAGAGGCCATATCTTTTGCTAGAACAATAGAGACCTGGAAAAAACCTGCACAGGCTTTTATTCAGGTTTGAAATGTGTAAAAACCTTTGCAGTCCTGAGTTGGCAGACTTCTACCAGCAAATAATTTATTTGTCGAGAAATGTAGTTTTAGGGCAGATAAAACTCCTTGCCAAATCTGAAGTATTCACCATAAATTACAGCCAAGAAAAGAAAGAGCTAGAATGTCAAAACGATTTATCTTATTTCTTCTTAAATGGAAACAGTGACCAAGCTCACGAACAAAAGACACAGACACACAGACGCATGCATACAGTTCATGTTCCATTCACAAAACAGCAGGCAATCCTCCACAGCCTAAAGCAGGGCAGCTGGTGGGCTTCTGTGTCCTTCTTACACTTGTACATCTGAACTTTCCATATCCCAGAGAGGATCCTAACTGTCTTTTGAGTGTTCTGAGGTACAGCTTCCTTGCTTGCACTGGTAACCTGCGTTATATTTTAACCTTGCTAGATCAGTGAATAGGACTGAGCCAAAGTCAGATTTTGTGGGACCATATCTAAGAGTGGGGGAGAAATAAAAAGAAGAGGGAAAAAAGACAAAATCCTTGCATTTCCATGCCACAGCTTTTAAAAAGACAATTTGTCTTTATAAATAACAATTTTAAAAACTTAAAATATTTGTTAGACTTCAAATCTTAACTCCCTTATGTTCAAAATATCTGTTTCTACATGATGTTCTAATATATGTGCAACCAAACACCCATATGCAGCAGTATTTCGTGTTAGACTCAGCAATAAAGACTTATTTTGGAAAAATGTCTCATTTTCAAGCCAGTATATGATTTTGAGCATTTTCATATGATTGGAATCGAAAGGGAGCCAAGGTGAACTAAGAGATAGCATAAACAAAATAGATTGGATGACATGATTTATTAAATGAGACAAAGTGATTTACTGTTTGCAATTTATAAAAAGGAAAACAATCACAACAACATTGCAAATCTTGGTTTCTGGTGTATTTTTAGTCTCAAGAGATAAATGCTGTACAAAATGAACAGAAATAAAAACATACTGCAGCTCACGCAGTAGTGAAATATAGCTGCCTTTAGGATGGGAACAGCAAGTGCTGATTGAGACAAGAACAACAAACCTCAGAGGTTCTCTTTCCAAGAGAGAAGGCAGGGTGGGCTGGAAAGCAAGAGCTGGTAAAGCTGTAAATACTGTATGTGGTAACATCTGCTTTCATGGAACAGAATTGAGGATGACTGTTAAGCCCAACGCTAACCCAAAACACTGGGAGTGTAGAGGCAGGGGCAAACTTTACTCCTCTTGAACTGCTAACTTCTTCCTCATCGGACTCCTGTCCCAGCTCCAAAACTGATGAGGTCTAGAAAGGATTAAATGCTCAGGAACACAAATGCAAAACTGCCTCATGTGTTTTCCTGGGAAAACAGCAGGAGAAACTGCCAGGGATTATTCCCCACAGCCCAGGGGGTGAAGCTGTGAGCACCTTCCCTGGCAATGAGAGTGCCAGACTCCCTAAGGGGCAGTGTTTATGACCTGGAAGGTGTTTCTAAGACACACACAAGCTGCAGCAGAGTCCGTATGTCCTTCCCACCATCCCAATTCCCAGCTAGGGCCTATTTAACATGCCATTTTTCAGGATTTGCAGGGGGTCAGGTCGAATCTGTCTCCCTGTGGTGTAAGAATTAACATTACTGAGGTGAGGATCTTAGCATGCTGCTGGTTGATGTGATGGTATGAGAGGAAGAAAGGGGATCAGTGAAATGAGACACCAGGAAACCCTACCCATGACTGATGGATTGGTCACACACCAAGTGTCTTGCATGTCCCTCTCCAGTCCTGTGTGCTGGTAGGTGCCCCTTCAGATAGATGCGTTTGTGATGCATGTTCTTTTCCTTCAGGTTAAATACGTACATGACAACAGGAGCACAGGAACATATCAGTTAATAGAGTGGGCTGCTTGCCTGCCTGGCAGTTTTGCCCCAGAGTTTTCTTCTCGGCCTCCAAAGAGCTCATTATCAGAAGGCAGAGCAATGCCTCAGCAGCTCTGCGGCAACATCTTGCTCTCAACACCTCCAGCACACATCACATGGGGAAATTGACTGCAATAAGCAGAAATATTTCCTGACCCAGATTCAGGCATTTTATAAACTTCGAGCCTCTTTCCAGCTGTAGAGATAAAACACTGCGCTGAAGCAAGAAACAGTGATAGCTGTCAGAAACACACATCTTCACCCTCCCTCACTGTGTGTGGCACAACGGTTAAGGAAATTTATACGGGATTTCACAACAGAAATGAACGCATGTTTCGGTTCCGAAAGCCTCTCCACTTGATTTGTTTCACTCTTTCTGCCAAGTAGTGTGGTGCTGACTGCAAAGCCATGCTGTAATGCAAAACGTTACACAACAAGTCATTTGCTGAGTGCTCCGACGAAAAGACACCCAAGTAGAGAAATGGCACCTTCCCAAATTACGGGTCCTTCTGCCGGGACCAGCTGGTGCCTCCAGGCTTCCCGAAAGGCTCTCACAGTATCTCAGCCTGTGCAGCGTCCGTTGTCACCCTGAATAGCTGGGAGCTTGCAGGGAGCTAGGCAGGGACTTATGGCATGAAGTGCCCCACTAACATCCACAGTTAGGACTAAATTAGGAAAGATCAAGAAGTCTTTGAAGGACAAATTTAAGACTTCCATTAAAAAAAAATACATTAAAAAAATCTATGTTAAATAATCCCCATTTAAACCTGGGTAACAGCATTCTGCAGACAGCAGAAATACGAATTGCCCAAAACTATGTTGCACTTTACATTGAAGCTAGGGAATGCATTTAACTCTCCCATATTTGAAAACTTCCTAATGTCTTCTAAGAACAGATGGCCACTTTTCTGATGAAGGCAACATGGTCCATTACTGTTCTCGTTCACTACCCATAACAAGAGGGTCTTTATACATGGCTACAACACAAATGCTAATTGACACTTGAGAGTAACATTGCTAGAGGGACAGATCGTATGGATGTGCTTCAGGGCTTTTTTTTTTAAATTAATTAAGTCTTCTATATTTATTCCTTTTAAACTGAAATGATTTCTCATGAAATTCAATTGACAATTCTGATGGAACTTGCTCCCAGATCACGCACCTTGAGCAAGCAGGCGTGTCATTTTGCAGTCACACTGCTTGTGGGGCACGTTTCATGGTATCTGTGACACCGAGGTTTCTGCACCAACACCATGCCCTCCCCTCAAATATGGTGCAGAGGTGATCAAAGGGCAATACTAATTGTCAACCTTAACTCCAAACTGCTTTCCCTGATTTAAAGATTTCGATGGTGGGATAGTAGCAGTGTTACAGGGCATCTGGTGTGCTGAGTTTTTTTCTCCTGTTGCTAAACTAAATCTTACTCCATTATTTAAACTAACATTAATGATGAAGTATGGTTTCCCACTTCCACACCCTCCATTGTTTTCCTTCGTCCTGTTGCAATCCCCCCCCTCCACTATGTCAAGTCCTTCCATCTGTTATCCCCATGCAGAATGCAGCCTGGGCTCAGGTGCTGCCAGAATCATGGATGGCAAATCCAGCAGTTGGGGCTCATCCCTGCCTCTCTGCACCCCTGGCAGCATCCTGGTGGGTTATGCAGCCATGCACCAGGAGGCACGAGCTTGGCTCTGCTTGACGGACATGGAGGATTTGCTGGACACTAACTCTCCCCTCCAACCCTGGGTGGCCGAGGCCTGCCCAGCTCTGTCTTCATCCTGTGTGGATAGCCCTTGGCCAGCCAAGGGGAGCCATCGCCTTCTCCTGGCCCCTGCAGGGCTGCCTCTGTCTCTCGTGCCCATGGTTTCCAAAGGGAACCCACCGGACCCCTGAGCCATGAGGGCCGCTGGAGCAGAGCCATGAGTCAGCGTGGTGAAAACTCCCCTCGCTTTCCGCACGGCAGGGCAATGTTTTCTAATAAACTCAGTAAAAGAACCAAAAAATGCGGCAGGGATTGAAAATGACCCAGCTGAAGTAGTATAATTGGATTTTGAGAGGGGAAGCCTGTTTCAAAAGTAAATTCCTGGGATGCTTGTTTTTAAAGTGGTAGCAGCAACCTCAAGAAAACAACAAAGCATCTGCTAGAAAATTAAGGGTAACACAAGGTCTGACCTCAGGACTTACACTACTGTGGTTCTGTTGCCCTGCAAGTATCTTACATCCTGGAGAGTAAAATCATCTTCGGCACAACAAAATCAAGGTAAATCACTCCAGACATTTCTGAGGACCATTGGTCAGAGAGTGCAATTGCCACTGAGATAAAAAGGGCACATGTAAAAGTGGACAGGAAGACAGCTTTCAGCCAACTAAAGCAGGCAATATTTTTCTGACAACTTTTTAATATGATTTATTAACTCGACCAAGTTCCAATGCTACTTAAATCAGGTCGTTTGTAGTTGCACTATGCAGATGAAGGAGCAGGACTCTGTTTATATGACAATGCTATATGCTGGATTCAACTAAGCGTGAGGAACTACTGAGCTAAAAACAAAAGCTAGAATGAATTATAAGCCTGAACAAACCAGACAGACAAAAAAAGTATTACAAAAAATGCTTCATCTTCAGAAAAATAGAGACTGTGACAGAGCCTCTCTTACATCTAAATCAAAAAGCTTCCAGGAGACTGCATAGTTTTGTTCATAGAGAAATAGCGTGAGCCAAAATTAGAGAAAAATTAAGAGATGGCAAAGTGCTGAATGTCTCTATTACCCAAATGAATTCTTCAGAGGGCTGAATTATTTCTAGCCTGTGGGGGGATTTGGTCTACACTACGGTATCCATATGCTGTATGAGAAAGCCACAGTTAAAAGCTTCCTTGCTGAGGGGTTCAATGAATGCTTCTGCAGATCAGTGAGGTTTTTTGACATTGGAATAGTTGCTTTTGTATCAGTTGATTTGCTTTCAAATCCTCAGATCACACATGTTAACTGTAGAGCTTTTTTTACTTCAAGAATGTACATGAAACACACAATTTGGATACATTTTGTTGCTACTTGGCTGGATGAATATAGAAGACGACTGAGTTTTCCTCATGATATTTGTTCTCCTGAAGCCATCACTTGCAACTGAACTGTATCTGACAAACTGTGCAAATTCATAAAGGACACACAAACAAAAGAACTGCTGCATAACAATTTTCAGTCTGGACATGAAGATACCCTGTCTTATATAGTATTTACTAGTGCCAAGAGACAGCAATGAAAGAAAAAACAATAGGTATATTGCAAATACAGGCACAATAAAAAAGAAAAGGCAAATAAAATCTCTGCATGCCAGCAGTTCAAGTATATGGTTTATGTTCACTTTTTACTACACCTTCTTCCTGTTTGTCCAAGAGCTTATCTTTGATGAAAAACACAAACATTGTTTAAGGTCTGACTAATAGCCACAAAAGCAAGGACAGGCAGAGAAGGACACAAGAACTCCCATTTCTGTACATTCTCGGATGCCTTATGAGTTGGGTAACATTGCTGAATGAAGCATTACACTTAAATCTGAACAACTGATGATCTGCAATTGCTCAAGTTTGATGTTTTTTGCACAGAATAACATCATTTTTACATATATAGACAAAATTTATCAGTAATTAGACATAAGCCTATTTCTTACTAGGTTACATAAACCTAGTTCTAACCTAGTTATTATACATAAACCTAGATCTTACTAGGTTGCTTGCAATAACTAATGTATATAATATATACACGAATAAGTGTTTTGTATCCCTAACCCCCTTTGCTCTGTATTTAGGCTGACATATAAAGCAGGATTTTTATTTTCTTTTAAGACCCAAGTGACATTTAAAATCAGGCATCTCAGCAAGCTCTTGTACTAAGGATTTCAATATTTACTTTCCATAAATAACCTCTTTAAAATTTTCTGTTTCTTTGCACTTCTCTGAAGGAAAAACAATTTGCTAATATCAAGCATTAGGGAAAATTTGCACAAGGGCAGACAAAGCAAATCTCTTTTTTGTTTAAACAAGACACTCCCTTCCTCAATTTTTGACCTCCTTTCTTTGAAGACCAGTAAGTTATTAAATTCGATTTGCATCTTTCAAGTTGAATTAAACAGAATTTCTCACTTAATACTTCTAAGTACCCAACTTTGGGAGTAACCACGTAAAGATATACACCAAATCATCTCAAAATTTATACAAAAGCTTTTGCTTCATTGAAGACAAATGGATTTACTTGTGTGTAAAGGTAAATGGGTTCCAAAGCACTTAAAGAATCAGAGGTCTGAGTTGCTACTAAGTCCACAGCAGACTTACTTAAGTCCTTCTTTGAAATTCTTTCTATCCTCCCTGGCACATTCAGTGTGTCTGAGCACGCATTGTTCTCCACCATCAAACACTGAACTGCAAAATCATACTGCAATGTGACTTTTCTATTTGCAGTCTCTTTGATAGGTTTGTTATGGGACACGTTGTGAAAGCACCAAGATACTTCACCAAGAGTGAAAAAAAGGGTTTTAAAAGAGTTCTGTAGTCTGGTTAATGGGATCATTCATCACTGAAATTTGTCTTTAGAGCATAGTTAGTATTTGCTTCACAACTGATCATTGGTTATTTTATGGAGATGAATAAATTTATTAAAAGAGCTTATTGGTCTATAATTTTACAGATTTCTGCATGCAACCAATTATGCAACTGGTAAATTACTATTAATGAAACTCCCTTCCAGAAATCAACCAGCTTGAAGAAATATTTCAGCCTAGATTCTGCATTTTAACATTTCTAATGTTTTTGGGTTTTTGTTTTCTTTTTTTTTACTCTGCATTTTTGCAACCTCTGTTTTTGATGGAGAAGGAAAAGCAGGGCTCTGTTCACCTAAAACGTATTTCCTAAGCTGTGATAGCTAATCTTTTTAAAGACTAACCTAACTGGTCAAGGCACTTCTATATCAAAGCGAAGATTTAGTGTACCAACTTCATGGTGCATCTAGCCCCATCAGTTCAAAGGGCAAGGGACCAGAGGTCATTGCTGAACCTTAACCTCTCTCACAATGGCATGCAGAACTGCCTGGCCAATTTCCTCTGGGTTTTATTTAGCAGGCATATGGCCAGCATGGGAAGCAGCCTTTCCCACAGATGTTTAGTATAAAAGAAGCTATTTATCAGTGTGAGTTATACATCAGGCTGTGATCAGAATAGATCAGGTCTCTATGTAACACAGCAGTTCTCATGTTCTCTGAAACAATGGGTTACAACAGCTAAATTAAAACTAATTTATGCCTGAAGCCTGTTTTCTTGCATTATTCTCTTTTCGAGGACACTGATTTATACCCATTTCTCACCAGGATCTGTTGCCTGGGAGAACGGGAAGGGTCACAGGGCAGATGGTGGCACTGTCCAAGGTGACCAACTGAACAGACCTTGGGCAAACACCAGGGGTTTCTGGTGATAGGACAGCCCAGGTCCTATCTCTGCTAACCATTCCATCAGTTCCCCATACAAGCATTTTTCTTCCCCAAAAGCCTTCTAACATGGTGGTCTTTTTGCTGCCCTATTAAAAAGCAAACCCAACAAAACAGATATTAAATCCATCTAAGTTTCTTTCCCGAAACAATTGGACTCTATCCTCTCACATATTTGTCATTTGTTAGGAGAAGTACCACTCCACTTGTTTCACGTGCAAAACATACCTCAGACATAAATCATTAGGTTTTTCTGGGAACACAAGGACCATGGGTATTAATCCATGGTAAAATGTTTGATTGGACAAATTCTCCATTAGGCCTATGAATGTCTCTGAATGTTTGACTTACTTCTCTCTAATGTAATGAGATATGTTTTCTGAGGTATATCTTTGCAGCACATTGGAAAACTGCACTCTCTTCAGTGATTTATATTTACCTCAGACAGACAATTTTCTTCCCTTGCCATACCTGTGTGAGGACAGTGGTCTTGAACAACCTCACAAGAATTTATTAGCAGCTCTGTAGAACTGAACAATTGCTTTGAATATTCTTACTTCTGTCCTTCACTCTAAAGCCATGTGGGTCCTTTACAACCTCAAAGAACAAGAAAGTTTCTCTTGTGAAGTTTGCCTTGCAAATGTGATAAATATAATTGAATTTACTGATTTACTGAACTTGAATAGATGGAAAACATCGTAAAACAATCCTTACAACACTTGCAATTAGAAAAAAAATATATACCCTTTCTTGGGCAGGCAGGGGGAAACTGACATGAGTTTAAGCAGTGCATTTCATTTCTGGGACTGTAACTGAGCCATCCTTTCAGAGCCCAGGTTTTAAATCTAGTCTTTGCAGATGGGTTTGACAAATTGATAGGTTTATCCTATTTTCTTACATTCTAGAGCTTTTCAAAGCCTCCAGGCTTCTGTTTGAGACAAAAAAAGTAGAACTCCCTGGATGAATGCTGCAGAAACCTAAGTCTCCTCCCTCAGTCAAATCAGCTTCATCCTTTTTCTCCCCCAGAACTCACTGATCCAGCCCATGCCTTTGTTCCCCCTGCTGGGGCCGGATGGTCCCAGCACTGACAGAGGGATTGTGAGACCCAGGAGAGCCACCGGCAGCTCCAGTCCTGGCTGTGCTGCAGCATCAGCCCTGAAAACTGCTGGATGCAATCTTGCACTCAACTCTGAACCCATGGAGATGGAGCATCAGAGCATTCGCCAAGAAACCCCAGTGAGCTTCAAATTAGCATAACAGAAGAGAAATACTTCAAAGCCTTCTGAATTTAACCACATTTGGGCAAAATTTCATGAGCAAAGCAGTTTTTCTATGGAGACACACACGGCTCTCCTTGTCCAGAAGTCAAATTGCTGCTCCAAAGCTTGAAGATCTTGTCCTGTCCCAGTGGAACACTTTTAAGAACTCAGGGACATGGGAAAATTAATCATGCCACAATTATCTTGAGAACAGATGACTTTTTTTTTTTTTTTGGCAGAAATCTTAAAAAAAAGCCATCAATAACTGTAAAATAAAACTGCAAGTATTCACCCTGAGACAGAGGCCTGGCATAAGACATTTCAGAGCACTGAAAAATAATTTACCCCAGCAGAAGCAGGATTTTACAAGGGGAATTTTTGGCCAAATGTAACTATTGGTAGCATTGCCAGCTCCGCTTATAAGAAATAACACGCCTATGCAAATCAGCCAGTTATTGAAAATTTACAAACCCCAAATGCTGTGGCTCAGTCATATAGCCAAAAGGAAAGTTTATGACTGCAGGAGATGTTAGCCATATTTTAAGCAATGTCTTTTCAGGAAAGGCTTATAAAAGATTAAGAGAAAAGAGAACTCAGCTGGCACAGTTTTACTAGAAGTTACTTGGTAATGCCTCCAGCTCCTCTGCTACCACTCTTTTCTTCTCCCCCAGTTTCAACTGGAGCTACATCTTTCCCAGGCAGGGTGAGGCCCCTTCATGTCAGGACTGTTACCACATGTTGTCTGTCTCCACACTTTCAGCACAGCTCTTTCAGCACACCTCTGCAGTAGTCATATAGGCTTCCTTTGTGCTCGAGCCTCTCCTCAGCACATGCATACTGATGTCAGTGCAATGTCACTTCACAAGGGACTGTGGAGAATGAGGGCTGTGCCATGCTTTGAGCCTCTCTGTGTGCAGACCCCTGCCATGCCCACGTCCTTCGTGGGTGGGGATTGATGCTTTGCTCAGAGGGAACGTGGTGAACATCTTAATGCAATCCTGTTGGCACGTTGAGAAGTGAGATAACGTTATCTTTCTCTTTTTTGCTCTTCACTGTTTTGTAGTATGCATAACATATAGAAAGCCACTGTGAATTTCTAGTTGTCTTTATCAAATGTCAGAGGATACACAGGAGCTCTTCTTCAAGACATAAATCTATATGAAAATGGACTTCAGGGGGTTTGCTATGCACTGCTATAACTTGCTTGGTACTTGGGAAACAAGTGCTGCTACCGTGGTGCTGTAGGCTAGGTTTGCATGGGACTGCAACCTTTATTTCAACCAAGCTTGGAAACAACAAACTTTGTGTTCAGTTATCACAGGCCAAAAAGCCAGTGCCCCAAGTAATAATTTGCACTGCAAGACAATGTTCCTACTTCTTTGACAACGTTCCTGCTTCTCTGGCAGTTTCATACTAGCCCGTATTTCTCCCCCCTTGTGGTAATGAGGCGTCGCTAAAAAATAGATTTATTGGATTGACCAATCTTAAAATACACTTGTTTCTATAAGACTCAGTGTAGCAGGCACCCTGTCTGTAATCTCCACGATCTGGTCTCCCCTCCATTTTTGCATGCTGGTATAGAAAAGTTGTGGATGCCCCATCCCTGGCAGTGTTCAAGGCCAGACTGGATGGGCCTTTGAGCAAGCTGGTCTATTGGAAGGTGTCCCTGCCCATGGCAGGGGATTAGAATTAGGTGATCTTTAAGGTCCCTTCCAAGCCAAACCATTCTATGATCCTTTCGACATTTACCGAAGAATTTATTGTATGTGTGCACATCTCTATCCTGCTTAAAAGAGTCATCATAGAAAAAAAAAAGAGGGAGGAAAAAAAAATCAATAAAGGGAAAGCCAAAAGAAAAAGAGGAATCAGCTCATTTTTGACAGATAGATAGAAAAATGTAGCAAGCCTAAAACTCTCCTCAGATCCTGAAAGCAAAGAGAATAATTTGAGACAGATATAATTATACATTGCAAGGGTAAAATAGGATGCATTTTAATATTTTTAAGCTAGCTTATGTTTCACATTTAGTATTCTTACAATAGACAGACAAGTATTCTAGCATTAAATACATTTTCCCCAATATGCTCTTTTATATTTTACACACAATTTGAAACATCTGGTAAATGACTTGTTTTCCTGAAGCACAGCAGAGAGCATGCTTGGATGATCCACTGCTGTTTGTGAAATGTTTTTCTCTGTGGAACACTTCCTTTCCTCCATTTCCTCTCCATTTTCGCTATTTGCTTATTCAGAAATAACTAACACTAATCTGAATGTACCATAACAGATTAGAGTATCGATTGCGCTGTAAGAATGAAACAAATAGTATACTACAGATGCCATGTTTTACTACTGAAAGATCACAACATTAGTATTATGTTTAGAAATACTTATTTAGAGAGAAGTATGGTTCTCTTGAGAGTGATGAACTGAGATGCCACATTACTGTAGAACAGACAATTGTGCCATAGCTTATTTAGAATCTGTTGTTTATTTTAAGAGTGGATATTTTTTGTCAGGCAGCTTCATATAGAGGTGTTCTCTGACTCTATTTGTTTGGGAAATATCATTGAATGCCATTTATCTTTTAATGTATGCCCTTGTCATCTTTCCCACTCACTTCCTAGGCGATACATGAGATTTTTCAGTTTTCAGCCACAGTCATAAGTAGCCCCTAAAGCTGGGTTGACTTTTTGTTGCAGTAAACCAGACACCCTGTTATAGTACCAAATAGCCTTCCAACGGCTACTGTTTTGAGGATGCCACTATCAACCTTGCATAAGTGAGAAAGAACATAGTCATAAATGAGGCAGGACTTCTAGCTAGCTCAGATTAAATTTGTTAGGCAGATATTATGGGAACTGTTACCTTCTGCTCTTTGACTAGAAACACCATAAGAGATACGAGAATAAACAAATCTCTGCAATGCATTTATGTATCTAGCAAAGTATTTTGTTGAGTGCTCATTCCACTTCCTAAGCCTTACAAGCCCCATACCTGTTGTTTGGGGTTTTTTTAGCCCTGAAATTGGTTATGTTCTTAGCAATAGAATTCTAGCAGTCAGTATGCTCAAAAAAGTTGCACTCAAGTACAGCAAAATAATACTGACCTTATACAAGCCTGTCTTCCACCAAGCCAAATTCATCCCTCTAGTCATTTTAGTGCCATCTGCATCCTAGCTTACATATTTTTTGTCTAGAAGAAATGAAGTGAGCAAAAAGTATCAGCCACTGCAAGCCCATTCCTGCAATCCATCCAAGAGTGGTGCTCTCTGGAGACGAATAATTTATAGCAGTGGGTTTTACATACATGAGTCCAATGAGTGCATAATTTGAGCATGTCGATTTCTGGACTGAAGATTATTTCTTTTCCTTGTATCTTGTGTGAAATTATTTCCAGGGTTAACTAACAGTGAAGGCTTCTACTCCCTTGGTCCTTTAAAAAGGAAAAAAAAAAAGTATATATGGGTGTATAAAAAATACACCCATAGCTGACTCAGGAACTAGATGTGAAATGCAGAAACACAAACCTTTCTTCCTAATGCAGATGGCTACTTCATCAAAAGCAAAGCACTTTTTCACACAATAATAATATTAGGAAGTGTTGGTGGGGGGGAAGGGAGGGAAGCTTATAACTAGATATGGCATCTTAGGCAACTTACCTTCTAAAAACAAAAACCCAAAACATTAATTACCATGAAATTCAGCCAGGCTGGGTAATGACCACAACTATTCTCATATCACAAAATATAAGCATATGTTCAGAAGTACAGCTGGACATGAGAAGCAATGAGATTATGCAAAGGTAATGGACAAAGGTTCAAGGAATCGCTCCCTCTACATACCACAAAAGTTAAAGAAAAATGCAATCACAGAACTGGAGTATGTTTCCTCTGATTAAACAAGAAATGCAATCTGCGGAAACTTGTCAGATTTTCTGACTGGCAACTACTTATCTTTAAAAGCACAATGAAAATATCACTTCAGGTTATAGACACTTGCTATGAGTTTTATTTTGTAAATGAGAAGTTATTGTCTCAGTGAAGTTTATAATAGACCCATCATCTAAGCAGAAATTAGAGAATCTATAGGAGTTTCAATTGCTCCAAATCTTTTCAGATGTTTTGTAAAAGCAAAGAAATCATCTAGCAACTCTAGGTCACTGATGGAGAAAGAGGAAAGGAGGAAAAGGAGTGGGGGCATCCACAAGGACATCTGACCTCCAAAGTCCAGCTTCCCCCATCTCTTCTTTACATCAGTTGGCACACTGAGATCAGCAAGAAATAGTCAGCGATGAACAGAAACACACAGAAGGAAACTTAACAATTTCAAGCTGTGTAAGAGATGTGAAAGAAGAATGTCACATTCTGCATAATTCTTTTCAATAAATGGGAATGACACTGTGTCCTGACTCTTGTGCCTCACAGACTGCTCATACACTTCAGGTAAAAGCAGAATACAACTGAAAAGCAGAATCAACACGCTTACGTTAACTTAAACCGTTACTCTGTTTCTTTGCTGTTATGACAGTTTTCCTCTTCTAAGAGTTCCTTATTAGTATTCTTATTGCAACAAGTCAAGATGACAGTTTATTACTCCATTTCTGTTAGAAATAATATCTAGCAATATGTAGTCATCTAAAACTTACAGAAACTGTGGATACAAATTAATATTTTATGGACTACACAATAGATAGAAAACTAAATTGCTGGAATGTTCCACATGAAAAAAAGCAAAAAACCAAAAAAACCCAAACAAAACCCAAACATGCAAACCTCGAAGGACTCTGGTGAAGGGAATAGATAAATTTAAAAATAAAACTATATAGATAACTTCAAATGTCACAGTAATCCCCCAAACTGTGATTATGCTAAAGCAAGGTTAGAATTTATCCCCTTACTAAACACTACCAAGCCAACATCAATAAAATCTTCACTTAGTTCCAGTATGAATAAAAACTGGTTTCTCTGATGTTTAGGGCACCTGATAGGGAGCTGACCAGTCACAGTTCCTTGAAACTGCTGGCGTAAATAGTATGTCTACCAGCCCATTATCTCATTTGTTTTATTTTGCTGTGGAGGATAGGATCGAAAGGAATTGCATTCCAAACTGTAACTGGATGAGAACAACTCTGTCTCCATGTCTGAAAGCATGCAAGTGCAAGAAACAAGTGAATTTTCTGTAATGGCAGTAATATGCAAGCCTGGATGTATATTTGTGAAGGAGTGAAGTACCTAGGTGGCAGCTGCATTCACTGACTAAAGCGAGATTTGGTTGCTGGAAACCTACTGTGATGACTTATAAGCAGAAAACCTCATATGTTCTTCCCATCTCAACACACAGATGTGGAAACACTGGAAGAAATTTTCATTTAAATATCTGATAATAAACTGAATGGATCCATAGCACTTAGTAAGTCCTGTCACAGGAGTCACCAGTCGCTTATCTCCAAAGAATCCAGAAAGGAAAATAGAAATTGCTGTCTGAAACACAGAATAAATCCAAAACTTCTGACATAATCTGTTGGTCACTGCAGAAGCTGGAGGAGCACATGAAAGAGGGTGCTCAGAAACTGTGAATAAAACAGCAGGAGGGAAAACTTACAGGGCTTCCCAATACACGGGACTTGCAGAGTGGAGCCGCCATGGGCAGGGATGGCAGAAGAAAAACCCTGTTTTCTTCCTCAGAGACATCCGAGTGGGAGAATGGATTTAGACAAGGAATAAGAAGTTACAAGGACTCTTTGCTACATGTGTGTACAAGCCAGACATTGTGCCCCAGGAGGAAGAGTACTGTGAAATAAGTACTCAATTACCTAAAATTAGAACCAGTGACCTGGTTAACATTATTCTGCAAGCTGCTGCCTTAGGACATGCTTGATATTGAGAAGATTCATTTCTATTCATGTATTTTATCCTACCAAGCAAAATTTTAATAAATAAATGTCGTGGCCCTGAACTTTGCTATGTTTTTATGTAGATTTGAAAAATCAGTTTGCCATGCTGCCTGGGTAGAAACTTATTTGAAACTGAATGCGCTGGAAAAATGTGCAAGACCAAGACCAAGATGAAGAAAATAACTAGAATTTCATATAAGCATTGGTAAGGGGAGAATAATTATGTAACTAAGCTTCCTGCATGCCCTTCACAAACCTTGTAACTAGAAATACCGATAACTTTTAAAGAAAAAAACCCCACCATGCACCATGGAGACTGCAAGTCAAAAGATTTTATGAGAACCATTAAAGGGCCTTTCTCCTCTTCAAATCTGACTTGGCCTATGTTGTGGATTTCATGCTGTTTAGCTAAGTGTAAAAATGTGGGGACAGAACTCCTTAAAATCAAGCAAATATACTATTAATGAAGTCTAGGTCAATAACTGATATATCTGTAATATTACCTCAGAGGTTGTTTATTCATGTCTATCTATCCTTTGATTTTTACTTAGTTTACCTAGCTAAAAAAAAAAGTCACATTTAAGAGTTTTTACAGTTAAAACCATAGGTTTAAGACTATTCAGTGAGCTGATGTGGCACAATGTTATAAGTTATACCAAATTATACAACCTCTGAAGAATAATTTTAATTTCCCTTTCCCAGGAGTCATTTATTTTTTAGATTCCCATGTCATTTAAAGATTTCTTTTCACAAATAATAAAATATCATGAATTTATAGTATTTACTGGAAAATAAACTAACACTGGAAAAATCAAAGCCTGTCCAACCGTACATGCAGTGCAATCCCCACTACTTGCCCAAGTACCCAGTACTTTCCCTTACTTGCCTCACTACCACCAGAAAGAGAACTGGGGTTAATCATTGAAGGAGCCATAGTATTTTGCATGAGGTTTCAGGACATGAATTTTAAAGCTTGGCTTTCATGTGTTGATGCAAAATCATTCTTTTTACAGGTGTTTACAGAAGGATTTTGCCTGACTTTTACCTCTTCAAAGGAAGTAGAATTAGGGAAGGGAAACTGAAGACACCATGGCCTAATTCTGCTCTCAGACTCTCTACAGTGTCATATTTCTCTCTCACTTGCTTCTGAGACCATACCTTTAATGTCAGCAGGATAGGAGAATGGGGTCCAATGTCACGGAGACACTAAGGTTTGACCCTTCGCTGTGAAAGGAGGCAGGGATTTGCATATCTGAACTTGACTGGTGGTAGCTACCTGCCACACGAAGCCTGAGCAGTGTGACCCCAGGAAGAGCAGACATAAGTGAGGGAAGGCAGAAGTCTTGATGGTTTGAGTTACTATGCCTTCTCAGCCACCTCTGTCATCTTCCAACATGCCCATCTTTCTCCACTGGTGATACTGGGAGCTGCAGTTCTCCATGGTGCACTTAAATACATTGCTGAGAAGGTGTTCACAGCATCTTCTTAACAGGCAGGACTATCCAGAGGATGTTTGGCAAGACCACGCTTTCTAAGAAGCACTAGTTTTTCCTTCTTTTACATAGACTTTAAAGCGCCCTGGAGTCCTTGTTACCATTTTGGGTACACACACTTGTCTTTCCAGAGTAATTAAGACCCTATATAGGAGCTATCAAGTCTGATTTGCTCCCATTTCAATTAGCTTTGAGTTTAATTCATCTTAGCTGTACATGGCATGGGGCAGCCATAATGGGTGCTCAGCAGCAACAAGCATTTTACCTCCATTTTTATGTTCCTGGGTGATTGCACTTTGCTATGGCACGAGCGTCCCAGCTGTGGGCTGGTGCTAAGTGCCATACCATCCCAGGAAGGGACTTCCCTTGCCCCAAAGACCTGTCCTTGCCTTTTGATCTAAGGGCAACAAGTCTGCCAGCGCTGCTCAGCCTGGAGTCGATGAACCGGAGCATTTATTTTACGACAGCCAGACAAGTTGTCAGTGTGCTCAGCACACTGCTCAGAGCCATGGTGGGTATGTCACTACAGCAAATACAAGTTGGCAGAGGGAACCTGAGGCATGGCAATATCGTGTAACAAGTTCAAATGAACTTACTATACATGCCATGTGGCAGATGACTGGAGTTGTAAAGATGTACCTGCGAGAGGTCTGAGATGTGATGACCACTAGCCATCTGGATAGTGCAAAATGCAGACTGAAAAAGCAAAGTAAACAAAGTAAACAGTAAACAAAGCTTTTCTCACAGGAGGTTCTGTTAGTAGGAAACTAAAATAAGATCAATAACTCTGACAGAAAAACAGCACATTAAGGCAGAGTCTGTCCTATAATCCTGAATGTATAGACAGGATTCCCCAAAAGCATCTTCTATTCCACACTTTCCAAGGAGCCATTTAATTAGATCCTCCCTTCAGTGCTTGTGTGAGGAAAGGGAGCCTCCTCTCAGGAGGAGACCTTATAGCAGCGTTCCAGTACCTAAAGGGGGCCTATAAAAAATATGGAGAGAGACTTTTTACAAGGGCATGTAGCGACAGGACAAGGGGGAACGGCTTTAAACTGACAGAGGGTAGATTTAGATTAGACATTCGGAAGAAACTCTTCACTATGAGAGTGCTGAGGCACTGGCACAGGTTGCCCAGAGAAGCTGTGGCTGCCCCATCCCTGGCAGTGTTCAAGGCGAGATTGGACAGGCCTGGTCTAGTGGAAGGTGTCCCTGCCCATGGCAGGGGGTTGGAACTAGATGATCTTTAAGGTCCATTCCAACCCAAACCATTCTATGATTCTATCAGATAAAGTGCATCTGCTTGCAAATGGGGATCCACCCTAGCCTGGCTGATGATGAGAGTATCCAGGCATGACTATTGCCCATTTGGGTTCCCTTTGTGTCATTCGCATATCTGTTTACTTGGTTGACATTGTCCTTCCTGAATCTACAGAGTAAATAGCACACCAGGCGGTCCATCCTCTTCATCTAGAGGAAGCCAAAGAGACAAGATAAGGGCAGAGATAAATTGCCTCACAGCAGACACAAAGGGAAAGCAGAAGGCGCTCTCAGGGGGTGAAAAGGCAACCTGACCCCAGCCCAACAGGTTAGTGTCCCAGCCCTCACCTCACAGCAAAGCGGCTGCGAAGCAGCAGGGGCCTCTGGGGCAGGGGAGGGGAGAATGGGCCGGTGCAGGGGCTACTCTGAAACACCAGCCTCCGCAGGCACGGTGTCCATCCCTCCCTGGGCTGAGGAGCATGGGGCCTGTGCCCAGCAGAGCCCATGAAAACCAGTGAGTGCCCTGCCAACCCTGTCTCCAAGTCCCTATGTCACCTGCTGAGCATGGGAGAGGGTTGGTGAAGCCTGTCTGACCATTTGTTGCAGACGGTGGTGAAGAAGGAGGGTTACAGAGCACACAGCTACATAACGAGTATGTATCTTCTCCTTTCAGAAATGGGAGAAAGTGGAGGGTATGAGGTGGTATTGGTTGAGAGGCAAATTAAAAAACAAAAGCTTAACTCTTCTAGGGGGTTGCAGGAACTGAGGCTATCACATTGATTTTGAAGTGAAACTCATTCTTAATTTCAACAGAGCGTTTGAATTTTGTTTCAAAACAGCTAATGCATGATCTCACCCTATAAATTAACTTGCTTTCTCTCCTTTTATTTTAGCACTCTGTGTGCCCAAGAAAAATACACATTTCATGGATGGGGGAAAACAAAAAAAGACAAAAAGAAAGCAAGCTTTTCAATGCAGAAAGAGGATGGAGGAGAAAGAGAAGACCATATGGTTCAGATACTATAGCTGCTTATTGTACAACATGCAGAGACAGGAATTTATGCTCTGCTGTTGTTCTCGAATAACACAAGGACATTTGTTGATGTAGGCCCCATCCCATTTGAAAGACCTACTCAGCCTTTGGCAAATAACAAATAATCTTATCCAATTTAAAACTAAAAAAACCACAATAAAAATAAAATGCTTTTTTGTGCAACGATCAAGATGGAAAAGTTACAGATTAATATAAACAATAAGGGATTAATTATCTTTATTCTACTCCAGCCATTGCAAATAGGCCACTCAGTATTTCTTTTAGCACCTGCTAACAGCTTTTCAGAATTCCTTTCGAACATTTGCAACATATACACCATTGCACAATATTTACATTTCAAACAAAAAAAGAAAGCTTCCTGCTCTCAAAAATAGTTATTTCTGATAAAACCACTTAAAATAATTCCACACCTCTTGATCTTAAACTTGTCAACAGCATCATTCACCACTTATTACACACATAAAAAACCACACATGCTGTAAAGATAAGTGCCCGAAAGGCAGGAAATTTAGTAATTAAAGGCTGCATCACAATACATCTTAACCTCCATCCCTTACAGCAAACATTGGCCTGTAATTACCTCTATTATTGCAGCACTGTAGCACAAAGCCACTGCCCCACATTCAACCAGCTGCATCTAATTCAAAGGCTGCAGCCAACATGTCCCACTCAGTCTTTTCTTCCAAGGCATATTTCTTGCATCTGCCACCTGGGTCACATTAAACTAATCAGCATGGACAGGGCAGGGAAGGTGCAAGGAACCTCCTGGCTTGGGTTACCTCAGTTCTGTGCATGGCTTTCCTGGCTGGCTGGGGAGAAGGACATGGTCATTTCCCCAGAGCAGTGGAGTTACTTTGGAAACAGCCCTTGGGTTTGTGAAGTAAGAGAAAAAAAGGCTCTGGCCCATACTGACTGCAACAAAATGTCAGTGCTAAGAACCGCTGCTTTGGAGACCACCCCTCTCACCTGTGTGTCTCTCTTGTCAAGAGGCACCCACAAGAAGACTTTCCAAGTCAAAAGCCTTATCTGAATCTGCGGTCCTGCTCAGCTGGAACAGCCAATAATTAAATACTAGCAAACTATTAAAGCTAATAAATGGGCAAAATGTTGCCCCTTGCTGCCATTGCTTCCCCTCCTTCAGCAGGATGAGGAGTCTGTGAAACTGCTGAATCTTCTTCCCTGTCCAAGGACTTCCCACCCTCAGGTGATGTGGCGAACCTTGTCAGTGAAGATCCTCTATGTCCCTGGCATGGAGGAAGCCCACCCGAATACCTCTCTTGGAGTGGGGGTTACCTGGCCACTTGCCTTCATTTGCCTGTGATGGAGGAAAGTAGTATAGCTCTGTATTTGCCTGCTTTTTCCCTGTGTTGTGCTATCGTTGCTCTCTACACAGTTTGGACAGATTGGGGAATCTGGAATATTTCAAACTCTGCCTCAGAAGTGCTTCCAGTCATAATTGTGATTTTAAGAGCTCTGGGTCCAAACCTTCCTTCTGTGACTTTGCTAAAATGAACAGACTGATCCTACTCTGCTTTGCATTGACTTCACGTGGCTCTACTACTGTAAGTATATCCATAGGGCTGGATTCTTTAATCAAGACACTGAGGTTTCCATTTATTGTTACTATGTAGCACTAGCAAACATTTCATTCCCTAGTCTCTCTTAATCTGCCAATACAGTATAAGAGCAAAGTGTTGTGGAAAATCACTTCATCAGGAAGGAATCAAACACCATTGCAAAATTTTCCTTAGAGTAATCCCATAATCTGGCAGTTCTTTGAAGAAGTCGTGCATCTGTAATGTGCAGGCATCTTATTGCTAGGGAACAAAGCTCGCCTGTAATGATTATTTGATGTTAAATTAAAGCTGAAACACGACTGTTGCTTCTGCATGACACTGCCTACGCATTTGGATTTCAAAGGATTGTAATATTAAATTGTTTAAAAATAACATTTATTGTTCCCAAAAATAATGCTGCCATTCTCAGATTTTAAAGTGCTGCTGACTGTGCTTTATCTTCTGAGAGTTTGTCAGCTTTTCTATCACAGCCCCTGCTGAGAAGCATATGGGGTGGGTTTTATTATCTTCAGCCAGCTGAAACAGCAAGTGAGGTGAAATTTTGACTCTCCTGGGTATTGGATGCCTATTTGTGTAAAGTTATATCCATTAAGATGGTTTTGGTGGAGGCATCAGCAAACTTCATGTGCTACCCAATTCCTGACATATTTTGAAATCTCTCCACGGGTTTCTGGTGGTCTAAACATTTAAAGGTAGTGGGCAATTAGCAGGGGCATGAGGACATGTAAGAGAAGATGTGTGACACTCAATCTCCTTCGCAGCCCCACCACACTAATTTGAAATGAGGGAGACAAGCACTAGTGCTAGCCTTGTGATTTCCTGCACCTTTGAGCAGCAAGGAGAGGCAGTAGAGAGGACAGAGTTATTGCTTCTTTTTTCTTCTCACCCAACATGAAAACCAATGGGAAGAGGGAGACTGAATTCTTAAAGCACGCGAGGGAGAAAGCTATTTAATGCTTGCCTGTATGTAACTGGATTTGCCAACATGGCTTTAACCAGTGGAGCTATTTCTGTACATGTGAAAGTGCAAACCTAATTTAGATCAAGGAATGAAATTTCCTTGTTGGTATAGCTTAGATCAGTTCTCAGAATAGAATAAAGGACTTGGGCCAGTATAAATGCATCTTCATTGGGACTTTTTGCTGTTACAGCTATAACAAATTGGGTTGTGTTTTTCTTTTTCATGTTCTTCAATGACATTACTATGCCAGCAATGCTTTTAAGAGCAAGTCTTACTTAGGCAGGTCTTGCGTGAGTCTGTCAAACAGCCCCTAGCAAAAGCAAACAAGCTCTCGCTAGTCAGACGCATAGGCAGACCCGAAGCAAAAAGAGAACCGGCTGGCTACAATGCACAGTAGGCTCCACTGAAGGACAACATGAAGTAGATTCAGTCCACTTGACATTCAGGATGTCAGATACTCAGGTAGATGGAAAAACCCATGGCCATGTGAATTGTTAAAAATTCTCCTCTGGAGTCACAAAAATGTATGTGCCAAACACTTATCATTTAGTAGTTCAGGCCTTAAGCAGCAAATTATTTCCATTCTTTGAAGCACTTTCCTGGCATCCAACTGAAATCAAATGCAAATTGTAGGATCCATTTTCCTGGCACTGAAAAAATCCATCAACTTTTTGTTTTCCACTACATTGCTCCCAGCACCCCTCCACAACAGGCCAGGTCTTCAGGGGTGCAGAGCTGGGGCTGTCTGGGTAACACCAGGTCAAGCCTTACTCTTCTACCCAGTTCTGTCAGAGGACCCTCCATCGTCACTGACGTCGAAAAGAAAAGCGATTCTTCCCCAGAACTGGCAGCTGAAAACATCTGGACAGTAAGTGCAGTAACATGATGAAATTGCATTTTCTGTCCTCTGACACAGTGTTCCTCTTCAGGCCAGGTCACTAAACCAGGTCTGTGCTGGAGACAATAAACTAGATTTTGTCCCCTTCTGATTTAACAAGGTCCTTTGCAGTGCTGCCACTGCAAAACTGAGCTGAACAACTGGCATCTGCTTTCCCTGTTCTTGGAAGTTATGCCCTATTCATCCTTACAAGCTTTGTTGCTCCACATCAGGTAGTCTGCAGTCATCGGATCAACTATTTCCAATGGAAAACTCTCTTCTAGCATCTGTAGAGAATGCAGTCTGCAAGCCTTGGCTTTATTTTTTGCTGTTTGAACAAATAATTTGCATGCTACTAATGAGAACACATGCCTTGAGAGAAACCAGTGATGTGTAAAATCAATGATACCCAAACACCCAAGTTATTTTGGTAGCTCTGAGCTCAGATCAGTTCAACCTGGCTGTGGGCTGTGTATGGTTGTGCTCGGCCCCATGGTGGAGTGGGTTTCAATCCCTCTGTGGCTCAGCAGCGGCCCTGGAGCCCAAGCGAAATGCCAATACCTGCAGCTTGGGAAGAGGAACCTGGCGAGAGAGGCTGCTTGGCACAAAGACGATGTCACTAGCTTACTTTAAACTAGTTGATCTTGCCAATATCTTCATCTTCTCCTGCAAGTCTTTACATGTCCCTCTCTACACTAGAAAGTGAAATTTCCATACTGCTGTAAGTGGCCCAGAGACTGTTTCAAGCACTCATATACCTGTCAAATTCCCAACAAATATTCCATCAGTGTTGCCCATGAACTTTCATTCCAAAACTCTTGAGAGCCCATCTCCCAGCATGAGAGTCCAGCTGTAAAGCCCCCCTCCGCCCTCCCAGCACTGGGGGTATCTGCAGCAGGACAATGTCAGCCTCTGCCGCCTCCTCCTCTGCACTACACTCAAAAGCCAGGAGCTCTCTCATTCATTCCTTGCATTTAAAGCTGTCATGCAGTGCTCAGAACATCTGTGGTGCAGACTTAAATAATATCAATCTACTGATTTTTAAAGTCAGACCCACAGGAATCTAATTTAAAACCTGGAATAAAGTTTTAAGTCTATGACTTCGCCTCACCAAAGCCAGTATCCTTATGTGGGTAATATCCATTACTTCAGACTGAGCTTTGGAAACAGACTTATACAAATTTTTGTCCCTATGCAAATGGAAGCATTAGCTCTGAATGGCCTGGCTTTTGCTAGCTTATATCAGATTCAAAATTATTTTATGCAGGATTTTAACATTTATATTCTCTAATGCCTCTGACCTTCTTGTCTGCCAGGCAGCTGTGTAGTGTCCCCTTGGATCTGCTCCAGCTGGACCTGAATTCAGATGTCACTCTGGGGCTCTCCTTTCTAACATCAACTATTATTCCTTTAAAAGTGCAAATAAATAAAACTATAAATTAAAATAATCAAGAGAAAACATGTGCAGAGGGGTATTTTTAATCTTTTTTTTCTTTTATTATTATTCATCAAAGGCAGCTGAGTCCCTCTAGTGCTTCCGTGTTGTGCTCTGCACTTGTTCCAGCAGGAGGATAATGAGGAATGGGAAACATTGGTCTTCATTATTTTAGTATATCCCCAAATGTGTGTATTGGTTCACTGGGAGAGAAAAGGGACATGAACATTACATTGCATTTAGTTCACTTCTAAATCTGTCCAGGCCTGACTGTGAAATCTAATTTTTGACATAGATTTCAAAGGTTTGCACAATTAACAATTCCCTTCCCCTCCCTTTCCTTCCCTCCCACGGTTTTACCTCTATGAGAAACTTCTAATCAAAGTCTGGCCTCTGGAGTTAACTCAAGATTAAGATTCAGGTTAAACAAAAGAAGTTAAGTGTTTCTTTTGTCTCTCTCAAGTTTAACCAGTGCTGTCCTAAACCACGATGGGTGTACGCATGCGCTTAAGCGCCCTCTTGAATCAGAGCTGTACCCACAAGACATCTTTCTTTTATTAAAGTAGCTACAGACAAGGCCAGTTTTGTGACTCAGTTTAAAGAGAACTTCATGGTTTTGCTGCTTAAACTAATTATTCAAAGCTCTTGGTAGGCAAAAGTGGATTGTATGTGTGAGAAACATAAGTAGTACAGACTTTAGTAGGATGTGGTTGATGTATGTGCAACTCTGAAGCCATTTCTAATATAAATGATGCCTTGGTGATGTCACGCTTACCCACTGCCCATCTGCCAGACGTTGCGGAATGGCCCACTTCTTTGTGCTTAGCTGGGCCTTCAGCATATGTCTTTGAGCATCCCTCTTTCTTAGTATTGCAGCATCCATTTTTATTGCCAGTCTGGCTGTCAGAAAATTGAAGAGAACAGAATAAGAAAAACAGAAGTGAATTGTTTTAAAGCTTCTTCTTTTTTCTTTTTTTTTTAAGGCATTTGTTTTCAATTAGAATGAAAAATTAGAGAAGATTCCCCATTAACATGTGTTGCTTGACAGAGAAATGTTTAATCCAAATAACTGAATTTCAGTTTTTTTCTTATCCCTAATTTCCTCTCCAGTTTTGTACACAAAATATCTTAAAAGTGGCAATACATATTTAAATTTCTTGGGAGAAGACAGGCATATTGTCTTGGTTATTCTGAAAAATATATTGGTGCACAATTAAAATGGCCACTGCTTTCAGCTTGCCTGATTATAATCTCTACCATATGACTTGCCTCTCCCTTAGCTCCAATTGTTTCCACTATATTGGAACAAGCAGCTCCTTCTCGTACTTGTAGGAAAATATATTATAGTTGAGTGCAACTAATATTGGATAAAATATCAATTTTCAAATGGAATATCTGGGAAGAATCATGAGCTGGTAGAAACTCTAATTAGTTTTGTAGCATTCTTGCACAGAAGTATAGTATATTAAAGACAACAGGTTTTCACTGATTCAACTTAGATTTAAGATGCTTAAATTTAAATATGGTCCAGGCATCTGGGATCTCATTAGGTTATGGTCATAGGCTGCACTATGACAAAGGACTACCCTTTACCACACTGAAAGCACATCTAGCCAGCTTACAAGCAAAGGTATTGTATGAAGCTGTACTTCTGTTGCCCAGTGTTAAATCTCTTTTGCACAAGAACCTCTTACACTGTTGAGTACCATAAAATAGATCTGCGAGTCCAAACAATGCTGCTTTCATCGCCAGCAATAATCAGTCTGCCCCAGGCTTCGGGTGCACAAGCATTTATTAAAACACCATGTTCATAGCACAACTTGTTGTGAACCTGATAACTATGTTTTGGCTTCCCTTCTGTCAATATAGGTTGTTCTGTGTTCTGAGGGGGAGTATCAGACATGAATGCATGTCGGTGGCTGCTGCTTTACTAGGAAAGCATCAAGGTTTGGTGCTGTCATGGAAAAGCTATCAGGTGGGCACTGCTATGAGAGGTGGCAATCTCCTGGTCTGGTCTTTGTCTGCTTCCACACGTTATATAAGAGTTCACCCTGTTTATGTAAAATGGGGCAAAATGCAAATGTTTATGCAAAACGAGGGCTATTGCTGAATGCTTACTTACAGTCCTGTTGCAGCCTAGACATGCCCTGGGGATTTGCTTCTGGTTTTGGGGGTGTGGGGTGGGAGATCAGTTTGCTGTATTTGGGTGACCTTTGCTAGGGAAAACTTTTCACCCAATTATATCCTCTTTGCCTTGAGGACTAAGCACTCATGACCATATCACACAGGATCTGATCTTTGCTCCAAATAGTGGTTGGTAAGCACATTTGCAATTGCATGGGATGAAAAGCTTTTCTAGGTTTATGAGGCCCAGAATAATATCAGGCTGTTGAAGCAAAGCATCTTCATAGCCAGCTGATGAGCAGAAGACAGACATTTAGTAGAGTGTTTGCTGAGGACTCTGAGCTATTATTCTGAAGGCTGCCTTTCCAAATTTCTTTAGGAATATTTTCCTCTCCATTCTCTAACCTAGCTAGTGGGTTAAGATATTTTGAGTAAAATTTCCCCCAACGCCTAGACCATACCATCTATTTGTCCTACAGCATTAAACAAAACACATTACTTTGTAACTTGTATGTGGCAATGTTTAAGCAAAGCTCTTTTTTGTTTTTCTGTACAAGTCTGCCAGACTTTACTTAAACATACAGTGCTTTGAGATGTTGATTTGAATGAAAGCTACTGTGAAACTACAAACGAAGGAATCCAGTTGGCACATTACAAGCTATATGAAGCTGCATTTCAGAAAGTGAAATGCCAGCTTTGCTAGTACCTGGCAAATCAGAGTGTTGTTCATACACATAACTCTGGGGCCTTTATGCTCTAAGTCAATATCCTTACACTAAAATTACACCTCTGAAAATACTTGGGCAACTGATGGCTCTGAAATGCAAGTATCAGCTGCTAAAGTGTGTATCAGCTCTAGACGATGTCAGGATTTTTCCATACCAGAAATACAGGATTATTTCTTTACTCTGAAAGCTCAAACAGAACCAGCTTTTTAATAGCAACCAACCTTTCTCTGCTATGAAACAACACATATTACAATCAGTGGCAAAATAGCTATTTGGGAAACACCAACATCTCTTGTTTTTAAAACAGCTACTGGACTAAAGAGAGAGGAATGCAGCAGCTTAAGAACCCTATCACATACTGTTGATTCTTTTCCTCTATTCACTGTTAATACAATAGCAAGCAGTAAATAATATTATTTATGATTTTAACAGTGCTACAGGAGGGCAGCTACTGTAGATTTTCTAGTAGCACCATTTACAGTGCCTACCCAGCATAGATACTAGTTTTACATCTAGTCTGACTGGAAGGTAATTCTCTAGCGTAACTGTTTTCTAACTCCCAGTTATTTTCTAACTTGGTGAGGTCTGAAGATTGGGTTCTGGAGATCTATCCCTCAAACTGGACCTCTGTCCCAATGCCAAGCTCTTTAAGGCCACTGAAAGGCTGGAAAGAGTTTTTCCTGTCTCACGATGCCTGAAATGGCGAAGAACTGCTCACTATGTTGCTTTCATTTGCCCCAATCTGCCAACAGAGAGACTTCAGCCTTACCAGGAACTGGAAGATCACTCAGACTTGAAAGCCATGAAACCGAGGATGATTAAGGAAGATACATTTCATTCAGACACTTGCCTTTACCCGCACTTCTGAAATGCTTGAAGATACAGATTTCATATACTCAGCTAAAACCATTTATTTTACGACACCAAAAACGTAAAAACCCCAGACTACAGCATGTGGCTTCTCTGAACCTAGGAGGAAGCTGGAGAAATTTGGCTCCAAACTGGTGTGAGGTTGTCCTCAGCTGCAATGCTGGGCACTGGACACCTCCCACCCAACCTGCCAAACTGGACACCTGGTTGAAAACAACAATCTTTGTCTCATGTCTGAAGCCCATTTGTGTGCCAGTGGAAGCAGTGGCCCTGGCCCAAGGAGAGAGTACCTGGGCTGCCCGAAAGCTCCAGCTCTTTCTTACACTCACCCCAACGCAAGCTTCAGTGCCACTCTTGCTCCTGTGCATGTGCCTTATGAGTCAGGAATAAAGTGTTACCATTCCCCCACTCTCAGTAATGAACATGCACGTAAAAAGCACTTAACTATCCAGTCCTTTGTAATAAAAGCTATAAATTGCCAGACTCTTGGTGCAGGGGATGTGTTTAATTGTGATGTTGATTGCTACACAGCTAAATTATGCTCCACTGTTTTTGCTTGTTTGCCTTTACTGCGTCACCCACAGCAGCAGACTTTCTTGTAACTGAAGGGTACTCTAGAAGGGAGCAGTTATTTGGTTGCATTGCTTAATTAATACATTATTTGGAGCACCTTCTCTGTAATCTAGCTCTAGTAAAAACAGGATATAATTTCATGAACCATCTTACTGTGTAACAGATGCAACTGCTGAGAATTCATGATCTAGTTGAAGAAAAGTACATAGTCATTAAACTATGACGTGGAAAGCCAGCCTTGGTCAGCTGTGCTATGGCTGCAGGTGAGGAGTTGACCTTCTGCTGCTGTGTTTATGCTCTAAAGAAATGAATGCCACCATAGCAAAAGGGCTGAAATAATATCAGAGCGTTTTACTAGTTCATCACTCATTTAATTATGCAGTCTTTTGTAAGAGTGTTAAAAAAAACAAAAACAAAACGTTGTTACTGCCATTTGTTATTGTAAAATACAAAATGTTTGATTTCCCTCACCCCTTCTCTGACTCCTCATTTAGCTCTAATTAACCATGGGGCTGGGACATCTAATCTAGGTGCGCTGAAGCATTTTAGAAGCGTAGAACCCTTCAGCACCTTTTGTTAAAAGAGGGAATTTGCTGCCTCTGATTGGATCCAAATTCCCTTCAGCATGAAAGGCGGTGCCTGGGAAACACCATTCTTTTCTCCCAAGAGCCTCCTGAAGTGCTACTGAAAGAAGCGAGAGTATGTCAGCACCTTGGGCTTGCCTTAATTGATACGGGTAGGTCTGGGAGAAGCTGTTTCCTCTGCAGGTCTTTCTTAGCCTTGCCCTGAGGGTTTCTTCTAGGCTGATGAGAGCAAACTTGGGCAATCACCATCACTCAGAAGCTGTGGGACCTCCCCAGTTCTGTACATATCGCAGGGTCTTGCAGTTTCAGGACTGTAGCTCCTAGGGCTCTTAAAGAGTGTTCTCATGCAACACCAACCAACAGCTATGTGTTATGACATGAAGTCTACAAGAAGAACAACTGCAGAAAATGAAAATAAAAATGCATATTTTTTCTCTTGACAAAGTATATATTCCCAACTTTAACCTGCTGTAGTAAAACATACATGTGTACATATACATATATACAAATAATTTTGTTGTATTTATAAATATTTTTAAGCATTAATAAAATACTTTGCATTATATAATAAAAATATTATGTATAATTATATTATAAAATACTTTTAAGTATTTGTAAAACCATAAAGTGATTGGCTTCCTCCTAAATAATGTTAGAAGTAAAATGTTCCCCAGTATTTTTGCATGTCGAAGACAAAGTAATGCTCGATGAAGTGTGACGTGATGAGAATTTTTCTATGTGCTTTAGAGGGGCCAGGATTTTATCCGTGGAATAGAGTAGGAACTATTTCTGCAAGACAGAGTCCAAACATTGGCAAAGGAAGTTTTAATAGATTTTTACATGACACAAAGCCAAAAGTATTCATAAATTACTGACGTCTCAAATTCCATGGCAAAAATCCTACCAAGTCCAACAGCAGATTTTCCCCCGACAGCAATGGTCATGAGATCAGAAATGAGGGAGCAAAAATCAGTTTCTTGATGCTTAGTATGTATTTTAACATTATAAAACGTGTTACCAACAGCGTTAGAACAGCTCATTCATGCAGTACTTCTAATTAGAAAAGCATGATCAGGAGGCCCTCCAGAAATCCGTGAGGGGAAACCTCTGACTGCCAGTTAATGGGTTTGAATTTTGAATGCTTCTTTCCCAGTAGGGTAAGGTTAAGTGGAGCAGGTAAAACTGCTACTTTTGTACATATTTTGTTGGTTATAAACACTACTGACAGCAATACTCCCTCTGTAAGCTGTTATTAAAACCAGTGGCATCAGTCCAGCTGCACTTCATTTTTTTAGAAGATGAAACACCGATGCTGAGCACCCTGTTAGTGGTTAAGTAATAAAATAGAAAATCACCCCTTTTAACATGGTATATGACATTATAGGTAGAGTTTTCCAAAGCCCTTCACCAACACAGTCAATTAGTAGCCTAAGCTACCAGCCGTTTTGAAATATGTGGTTTAGCTTTTTTTCATCACATTTGCCTTAGATCCCAAGTTCTTTCCCTCAGTGGACTAGTTTTACTCCAGTGAAATAAAGACGCTCCATTTCCAAAATTTATAGGGTTCATTTATTACTTCTAGTAACATATTATACTGTATAAATACTCTATCCTTGTTATATGTCCTTTTAAAAAAGCGATAACTTAGAAGATCACATTAGATAAGAAGTATAAAAATAAATACGCTCATTATATGCATTTATTACAAATTATAACCCTTCCCAGAAGGGAAAGAAATATAAAATACTTATGAAGTATATAAAATCTATAGTAATATATTTTACTATATACATATGGAAAGCCATATTCTCTCGTTGTCTATGGACTGGCACAAACGTTAATTACGCGAATGCTGGCGTATTGCTGCGGATGGACCTGCTATCCTTCAGCTTTGTCTTCCCGCCTTATCAGTGATTTGAGCACTACAAACCCATCAGAGGCCCCACAGGAGAGGTTCCCATTCATAGCGGGATTGCTTTTTTACCTCAAATGCAAATAATTTCCATTAGCTGGGGTAAGGTAAAAGATCTGAATGTGAAAGCACGACTCAGATGCTCACAAATGCCATCAGTCTGTTTGACAGGATGGTAGGAGCGAGCCCCAATCAGAAAAAGCCAGTGGAAGGTATGCAGAAGGCACAAAGAGCAACGACTCAGAGACGTGACCTGCTCCATGAAGATTTCCACTCTTCCTAGCCTCTGGATTATGTATGTCACCACAATGGCATTGGAGTGGATGAGAGAAATGGACAGGCACATTGGGATGATGTAAAGATACTTTAAAAAAAAAAAGACATTCTAATTAGTTGTAGAGTTGACTGTTCTTGATATTTCTTACTCTTTACAGGTAGAGAATATGGCTTTATTTTTATATAAAACTATTCTCTGAAACAATAGCAGCCATGAAGGACATAGTTAAAGCTCCTTTTCCAATCCTGTTTTTTGCCCTTTGTGAGGTAGGTAAGCCCTGACCAATTATTTTAAGCTATCTTTTCCACTCCCCTTTCCCTCCCCTTCTTAACACATGGGGACTTGATCAGTACCACAATGTAAATCCAAAAGAAAGGAGAAATAACCAAACTCCCAAATGTTTGCTTAAATGTGTTTTGGGCACTGCTCATGTTTTGTTTAAATTGTAACAGACTTAAAAAAGGCAATTATAATGCCCTCAGGCCTTATCTGCTGAAGACGAGCGAGTGACATGGGTCTGCTATCCTATCAAACTTTCAGTTGGCAGGGTATTTTTAGGATGCAACGCCAACTAAAGGTATTTGCACTGTCCCACCTCAACGGATCCTCACCATGAATTTTGTATGCAAAAACACATGCGCTGCCTCTAGCCCTCTTTTTTTTTTTCAGTGCATTGTTCTGAAGGAAAATAAAATAAAATAATAATAAAAAATGTTAGCTTTCCCCACTTATACAATTTAACTGCAGTCCGTAACGTTGCAGAAGTCTATTAGGTGTTTCGGTTTCTTGGAAGGCTCACAGCTTTCTTGCGGCAGCACACTACCATCATAAGAAATACATTTCAACAACCTCTTCTTGAAACCTTTCCCGCACGTCTTAGAGCAGGGCGACCAGTCCCCCAGCTGCCACTGCGGGCAGGGCACGTCGGCGCAGGGACGCACGTCGCTGGGCTTCAGCTCCCGGGCGCAGTCGGCGGCCAGCCGCCCCTGGGGATCCCGGCACTCCACTGCCCGCCGCTGCCAGCCCGAGCCACACGACTTGGAGCACTCGCCCCACTCCTCAATGACCCACTCGGAGGAGATAATCTCCCTGATGGCATTGAAGGACTCTTTCTTTCTAGTGGGCACTTTCTCTGACCCAGGCTGCGTGGGCTTCTTCACGAAATAGGTGAACTTGATCTTGGGCTGTGGCAGGTCTCCCACCGTGAGCACCTGGATGGTCAAGGGCTCCTTCAGAGGGCTGAAACTGCGGATCCTCTCCAGGGCGGCGGAGGAGCCGCTGTACCTCAGCACGCTTCCCTTGTAGGTGATGTCCTGCTCCAGTGTTGACAGGGTGTAATCACCGTTGAGGACGTAGGTGCCATCTGCAGCTTTGATGGCGAGGAAGCTGCCGTCATGCCTTGCACCCCTGTGGTTTCGCTGCTTCACCTCGATGTTTGTTGCCCCGGCTGGGATGGTGACGACGTCATGGTAGCCAGGTCTGACCAATAGAAAAGAGAAAGACTGAGTCCTCCGCTCTTCCCTGGGAAAGGGAAGAAGCTGCCCAGCACAAAACTGAATTTCATTTGAAGATGAGCTCCCACCTAATCAAACTAATGGATTAAGGGATTTGCAAAATCATATCCCAAGTTACTGCTACAGCAGAGGCATGTCCACATGTAAGGGGCTTGCTTTCACTGGGATCCATCTCACTTTAAGTTACCTTTAATCAGGTGGCTCTGACAGATCAAATCTCAGTTCCAACAATAAACTGGGACAACATCTCACTACAACACCTGACTTGCAAGCCCAAAGCTTATACCAAGGAAACATTCACTGGAATAAAATAATAGCAGCAGTCTCATACTCACTTTGCTCTAACAAGCGTGCCAGACACTTTCTTGCAAGTGGATCCATTGCCACCGCAGATACCACATTTGTCAAACTTCTTATTGGACCCTATCATACGGTCACAGCCAGCCTTTACGCACTGCCCCTGGACACAGACGGAGGTGGAATCGGGACTACACAGGGTACCATCCACAACCTTTGCAGGAAACAAGCAGTAGGGCATTTGATTAGAAGATGCACATTACTTTGAAATTGCTTAATACAGACACATACCAAACGCAAAATATGGACAGGTGGAAGACTGCAGCACCCCTATTTTCAGGGCTTTCGAAATTCAAACCCAAAGCAGCCCACAGATAGCTGGAGATACGTCATGTTATTTTCATCCCACTTGCAAAAATGATGCCATGGTGACAGGAGAAAACAATCAATTTGAGGGTTTTTTAATACCCCTCCCCCCAAAACCTCCACCCCACAGAACAGTTTTACTGATTTCATGTAAAGAAAGAACTTTGTTTTCTAATGTCCCTAGAAGGTAACCATATCCTTGAAGTACAGGACCAAAATTGCTTTTAATGGTGTTCAATGTACCCTTTATTTCTAGGAGTACTGCCCTAAAAAAACTTGTGTGTCATCACCCTGGTAGTTTTTGGCTCTCACCATCGTATGATAGCAGTTCAAGTAGCTATGCAAGATGAACATTTTTCCTTTTGTTTATTTTAAGCTGTCAGCATATTAGTAACTGGTATGAGAAAGCACCAATGTTTTGGCAAAGAGCCACCACAGTTTTCCAAACATATCTTAATGTAATCACATCGGTGTTAGGAGAGGAAAGGAACCTAGGGTGGAGTGGGTAGAGGAGGCGGTACGTGTGAAGTAACTGGAAGGACTGTGCCAGAATATTTAAAGCATGCTTGCGCTCATCAAGCTGTACGTGTAGGAAGAGGAGAAGGAAGAATCTAGCTGAAATATGAGAAAGACATGATTTCAGATTTCTACACTGCTTGACTCTTAACTTCACGTAAAGATTAGAGGAAATAAAAGTCCTATTCATGATAGATGGAAGAGGTATGGGTTTGACATACCTTTGGCTGTAAAACAAAGAAATATCCCGTTCCTTTTGCTCGGCAGACCAGCTTGCATCTGTCCTTCGGAGACACACCAGCAAACTTGGGTGTCCACTCCACTGCAGGTCCACTTCCAAAGGGAGACTTGGAAAACTCATTGTGCTTTTCGCATTGTTCCTCCCTAAAGGTTTTGCCTGCAGGCAGAGGAAAGACAGGTGGACATGAGATCACCTTCTGTACATGCCATTCCTCCACAAGATACCCTTCCTCTGCCTCAGAAATGAGGAAAAGATTACCATCATTGTCTGGACAGTCCTCGATGTTACATGATCTGTATTGCACCCGCTTCCCTTCACAGTATTTCCCCCCGTTCCTTGGGACAGGGTTGTCACACTCCCTGAAGGAGTACTGCACTCCACCACCGCAGGTCCGGGAGCACTCTCCCCACGCCCCCCAGGACCCCCAGCTCCCATGCACTGGTGTCTGGAAGGACAAGCAAAAGCAGAAAGAAAAGGTTAATACAGTAAAAGCAAAGCAAAACAAAAGCAAACCACAAAACCCACAATCATGCTCATTTCTACCTAAGCCACTTGCAGAAAAAAAGCTGTTTGTTTTATCAGCTATATCTGCCTTCATTTATTCAAACCCTTTTAACTGATTACTCCCACTGAAGCATTATGCATGCTGCTATGCAACCCAAGATATATTCCAATTTCTTTTTTAAGAAAAAACTTACATCATAATGCTTCTTCTCAGTTTTATTCACACACTTGCCATTCATGCACCACTTCCCTTCCCCGCAACTGGTGCCGTCTGCCCAAGGGAAGTGTTTGGTTTGGCATACAAGCAGTCCTCCAGAAGTACCAGTACACCACAGCGTTGTACACGTACTGGCTGCATCGGGGCAGTGCTTGGACTCATCTCCAAATGTAAACTGGCACTGTCTGTTTGCATCGTACAATGTGCCAGGCAAGTCAGAAGGAAGCTGGATTGGTTTGTGGGGCTTGTCCAACAGACACTCACCTGAAAAAGAAGAAAAAAGAAAAATAATAGAAAAAAATGCAGACAATTGTGTCAGTGAGTTGTTTCAAAAGGGAACTGCATTTGCCTTGTAACGTAACTCTTTGAGTTAATTTATGCATCATTTTTGTAAAAGTAAGGGTCTTCTAAATTCATTGGCAGCATGTAAAAGCTTAACTCTGTGCTGTAGCAGAAAGCACTCTTGACAAAAAAAGGAGGGAGGAAGGGAGGGAGGAAGGGGGAATAGGGAAAAGAGAAAAAAGGAAAAAGGAAAAAGGAAAGTAAAGGAAAGTAAAAAGGAAAGGAAAGGAAAGAGAAGAAAGAAAAAAGAAAAGAAAAGAAAAGAAAAGAAAAGAAAAGAAAAGAAAAGAAAAGAAAAGAAAAGAAAAGAAAAGAAAAGAAAAGAAAAGAAAAGAAAAGAAAAAAGAAAAGAAAAGAGAAAAGAAAAGAAAAGAAGGGAAAAGAAAAGAAAAGAAAAAAGAAGAGAAAAGAAAAGAAGAGAAAAGAAAAGAAAAGAAAAGAAAAGAAAAGAAAAGAAAAGAAAAGAAAAGAAAAGAAAAGAAAAGAAAAGAAAAGAAAAGAAAAGAAAAGAAAAGAAAGGAAAAAAAAAGAATAAAACCAAAGAAAGGAAAAGAAAAGAGAACGAGAAAAGGAAAGAAAAAAGAAAAAAGAAAAGAAAAAGAAAAAGAAAAGAAAAGAAAAGAAAAGAAAAGAAAAGAAAAGAAAAGAAAAGAAAAGAAAAGAAAAGAAAAGAAAAGAAAAGAAAAGAAAAGAAAAAACGAAAGGAAAAGAGAACGAGAAAAGGAAAGAAAAAAGAAAAAAGAAAAAAGAAAAGAAAAAGAAAAAGAAAAGAAAAGAAAAAGAAAAGAAAAAAGAAAAGAGAAGAAAAGAAAAGAAAAGAAAAGAAAAGAAAAGAAAAGAAAAGAAAAGAAAAGAAAAGAAAAGAAAAGAAAAGAAAAGAAAAGAAAAGAAAAGAAAAGGAGAGAAAAGGAAAAAAGAAAAAGAAAGAGAAAATAGAAAAAAGAAAAAGGCTACTAAATCACAAGAGCTTAAACACCACATGAATGGAAAGCTTAATAATCTTACCATGACCGTTATCCAAAAATGTTGTAATCATGTAGGCACTACATGGAGACCACGGCTGGCTGCGGTCCAGATTGGAAAGCATCGATGCCATCATGTGGAAATCCCGGCTTATTCCATTAATACCAGCACACTGCTTTGCATCGTCATGAGGCATGTTAAACACGTGGCCTAAGAAAAAAAAAGGGGAAAGTTTGTGATTTTAGGAAGTCTGTCCTATGCATTACCAATACTGTTCTAAGTATTACTCTGAGCTGCTCACGGCCTGGTCTTTAAATAATAACCTGAACCTCAATCCTGCCAAATTTTAAGCAGATAGCACCATATCTTAGCTCCCCTCACAGCCCTCTCATGCCTTTTTTCTGCTATCAGTCAAACACACAGCTCTTGCAGTCAGTGCTGTGCAGACAGGATTTGCTCTCCACAGTTCAATCCTACTACAAGGCAAAGCTTGGCCTCCTCCTGCCTGCTCCAGGGAGTGCGGGGTGAGCCCGCAGTGCGGGCTGGGCAGCTCCTTGCTTTACGGCATTGAGCTGGTTTCAATTAATCACGTGAAATCGCCTTTCAAAGCTTCAAGTACCTAGTTCGTGGGCTGTTGTAAAGGCAGCCTGTAAACCATCATCTTCTATGATAGAGCAACTGCGGTTTAGATCACAAACCGTTCCCACATCAGCCATCCCAAGAGTATCACATGTCTTGGCACCGCAGAGGTCCTGTAAAAAAAGGCAGTTTCATTATTAATCAGATCAGAGACTTAACCTTGGCAAGAAACATTCAGCCCTGGCAGTTTGCCTTTACTTATGGAAAGAGCATAAATATTCAGCACTTCGATGGGTATGATGGCAAAAATCTGTCTTTGGAACGTACACAAGGGTTACACGTAGAAATAAAATGCATAATTTCCATACGAAATCTGCTAAAAATGTATGAGGCAGAAACACACTGCACATACTGTGAGTTTCACCTGAGACGGTGCAAACAGCAAAATAAGCAACTAAACAAAAAGTAGCTAATTTCATTTTCAGCCTACTTTGCTGAAGCTGTGATGACACAAGACTGCCCCTGAACACTTTTTCGGAGGTCTCCTGGTAGAGGGAACCTCTGGGGGTCGGGAGCAATGGGCGTGGGGGTGGATTTGACCTCTGTGTCCCTCACCTGCCTGGTGAAGAGGATTGCTGTGTCGTAGTGCTCCGCGTGCCGGTCGCTGGGTGGGTTGTGCTGCTTCTGCCAGCTGCAGAAGTTTCTCAAAGTCAGGGCTGCGTTGGAAGAGATATCAGGTCCCTTCCGCTCCTCGTAAATGACCATGATTTTCACCACCACGAGGCTGATGGAGTTGCGGATGCTGGGGTGCTTGTACAACTTGGCTGCCACGGAGAGCAGCGTCAGGAGATAGTGCTTCAGCCCGCTGCCGTGGAACTCGGCCATGGACTGGTCGGCTACCAGCATGGTCTCCACGTAGCGGGGGCTGGACACGAACCTTTTCTTCCTTCTGCTTCCCATTTCTGCATTAAAAAAGGAGAGAGAGAGGGAGAGAAAGTGCAGGTGAGCACAACAAAAGAAATGCCGTTGGAGAGACCACCTTAAGGGACCCAAACCCCACTGATACTAAGATTTGCACCACAGGGATGTACCCACGGCCGCGCCCGTCTCCCACCCCCAAACTTCGGCAGCGCCCACTGAATATCACTGAATAACCCCCCCTCTTACCACCGCCGGGCAGACGGGCGATACCCGCGCCACGGTGGGCGCACCCCCCGCTGCCCCTCGGCGTGGGGACGAAGAGGAAGTACCGGCCGGGCCCTGCCGCCAGCCCCCTCCGGGGCGGGGGCGCAGGGCGAGGCAGAGCCCCCCCTCTGCCTTCCTTCCCTCCTCTCCCCGCGGAGGGCGGCGCGGTGCCCCGACGGTACCTGCGTGCCCGGCGGGCTCCGACCCCGCCGCCTCCGTCTCCATCCCCTCCTCGGTCTCGGCCTCGGCCACGGCGCAGCGGGCACCGGCGGCAGCGCGGCGAGCCCCGCGCAGGCGGAGGAGGTGGGCGCCGCGGCGGTGCGCGATGCCGGGGGCCGGCTGGATGAGGTACTGGCGGCCCCGCAGGGAGAAGGCGCCGCGCATCCCCGCGCACAGGCTGACGGCGGCGGCGGAGCTGGGGTCGCGGTTGACGGTGCCGGAGTAGAAACAGCGGGAGAGGTCGTCCTCCGGCGACGGCGGCGGCCCGCCCAGGTACTGCAGGGTGAAGTCCGGGGCCAGGAAGCTGCTGTCGGGCTCCAGCTCCAGCGTCAGCCGCTCCCCGAAGGCCTCCAGGCGGAAGCGCTCCCGGCCGCCGGCAGCGCCCAGGCGCCGCGGCACCACCAGCGCCTGCCGCTCCGCGCTGCAGAGCCCCAGCAGCGCCGATAGCACCGGCACCAGCACCGGAACGGGCGGGCGCCCCCCGGTCCTCATGGCGGCTGCCGAGCTCGGGACGGGCAAGGCTTGCTGCTGCGGCCCCGGCTTGACGGAGCCCTTTTTATTGCTTTATTTGGTTTTATAGATATAGATATAATTAGGATTTTTTGCTTTCAGGTTTTGGGGGTCTCTTAGTTTCTCTCTGCCGGTGGAGCAGCGGGAAGGGTCCCGCGGTCACTGCAGGGGCGGCGTCGGCTTCCCCATGGCCCGGGCGCGGCGGCGGGGAGCGGTGGTCTGCGAGGGGAGCGGCCGGTCCGCTCCGTCCGTCTCTCGGTCTGTCGGTCCTCTTGCTCTCGCTGCCGTTTCTCCTTCCCGCCGCCTTCTCAGCTCTCCCCAGCAGCAGCGGGCGGGGAGGAAGCTCCGCTCCGGAGAGTCTCCGCTCGCCCCTTCGGCAGCCCCGGGACGGTCCCACCGGCACTTCCACGGCCCTGAGTGGCGGGGAGGAGGCGAGCGCCGAGAAGCCTCCCGTACTTGCGGAGCGGAGCAGAGACCAGAGCGGACAGCACCCCCAGCACTCCGCGCCACTGCACTCCGCTGCGCTCCCGGCGCCTCCGCCGTGCGGGGTGAGTGCGGCAGTCGCGGCCGCCGCCGCCCTTTATGGGGTTTGCCCGGGCCGCCCCCACCCCGGCGCGCCCCGCCGCCCCCCGCCGCGCCGCCCCTCGCCCGCGCCGCTGAGCTCACTGCGTGCGTAACGCGGCCCCGGGCGGCCCCCGCCTCCCCTGCCCCCCCGCCGCCCCCGACGGGGCGGGACGGGGCGCGGCGCGTCGGGCAGAGCCAGGGGTCGGTCCTCGGCTGCCGGGCGGGGGGCGGCAGCGCTCTGCCCTGCCCCTGCGTCCGCCCCGCTACTCCCGGCCCCGGGGCCGCCCGACGGCGGGGGCCTGCCTGTGTGCCCCGATCCCTGAGGGCTCGACCCGGGGTCTGTGCGGGGCAGGAGGGGGGCGCAGCCCCCGCCGCCCCCCCAACCCCGTCAACCCGCGCTCAGCTCCGCGGGGAGCGCGCTCCGCGCTTGAGCGCTTGGATAGGCTTTGGACAGCCGCCAGCCCACCTTCCCCGCATAGGCCCGGGGCTGGGTAGCGGCAGGTGGACGGGCCGGAGCTCCTGGGTGGGGAGGGAGATCCGTGGCCTTTCCTTTTTCCTTTTTCCTTTTTCCTATTCCCTCTCTTTTCCTTTTTCCTTCCCCCACTTTATCTTTTACCTTCTGTTCGCTCATTTCTTTTTTCTTTTTAAGCAATTCTTGCCCTTTCATAGCCCTAATAGCTGCAGTCAGCCATGCACCTGTACTTCTGGGAAATGGTCCCTTTTAAATCATTTAAACAGAGACATTTACGTAGGTACAGCCAATATTTTCCTTTGAAGCTGTAACTAACCATAGCGGTACGACTAATCCACTCAATTCTTTATATGCAGCCCCAGGAATACTTCCTTCTCCTTGTTGAGGCCTTTTTGGAGGATGAGGGCAAAGAAGGGCAGGAGGTTTAGAACTAGATGATCTTTAAAGTCCCTTCCAATCCAAACCATTCTGCTATTCTGTGATTCTATGTAGCGGTGAGCAAATGGTGAATGAGAACAGAAGCAGTAGTGTACCTGTTGGTGACAGTTCCTGGCTTATGAATTATACCAGGATGCTTTGGTGAGAGCTGATACTGCGTTTTACACAAAAGTAAAGCTCAGAGGCTGAAACCAGAAGTAGTGGAGTACATTATCCTTGTACAGAGCAAACATTTCTAAATTTTTATGTACCCGCTGCTCTGTTAGGATGGAGGCCACTAAATTTAAACCGAAGGGTTTTCTTCCTCATATGAAGCCCCATACCAGTTAAACCTGGAGCCACACTTCTGTGTTAGTTGCACAGTGTGATTGCCTGCTAACTCCCAACAATACATTTCTTTCTCATGGTGTTCTGTAGATCCTGTCAGTTTAGGAACACACATCTGTTGGAGTTGTGCAAAAAAACGTATCAAAGGATGAACCCTGGTTCCCAGTTACTTACTCCTCAAAAGCACTGTTGTCCCATGTAGTGACGAGCAGAACCAGAACTAGGCCTTGAGGCGAGGATTTCCCTTGGCTCCCAGCACAACGCGCTGGGGATTCTGAGCAGACTCCTGGTGCGGGGAGGCTGCAGCTGCTGCATGTCGATGCATCAGGAATGGAAATATCCATTCAGTCACAACCGAGGCCTAATTTCTCACTTGGGTCGGAGATGCCAATCTCTACCCTTATCTTTGAGATCCAGTAATGCGTACCCAACTCAGTCATGCTTTTCCTAGGATACAAAATTCCCAATGAAGGCACAGCTCATTCATGCAGTTAATTTTGTGTTGCACGTGATACATGCCTAGGAGTTGTATGGGTTTTGAACACTTACGGAGTTGCGGGTTTAAAAGTACATACATATTGTCTGTGAAATGCAGAATTGAAAGCAAAGCGTTTTTATAATGTATTTTTTAACTTATACTAAGTCAAATTAGCTACACTTGCAAAGTTATTAATTAAAATTATGCAAACTCCCAGTCCGTCAGGGCGGGCGGTGTAATGCCTCCATCGGGGGGGGACTAGAGCCGGGTCACCTCGGTGTCCACCACGGGCAGGGCCACCCAGCTGCCGGTGCCCCTCTCTGGTAGTAGTTTGGTGTTATTTTTTTGATGTAAAGTCTCCGATTTGAAAACGCCCTGACCACCTTAAAACAGCGGATTTTTTTTTGGAGTGAAAAGTCTTCGCCATGGTCCACCAGGTGGCACTCGTCTATAAAAAATTTTCCTTGGAGAGCGTTTCACGGCTCATGTCTCAGGTTTCGAACTCCGCTCGGGTGGTTACGTTTGAGTACTGTTCTTAACAGCTTAGGACAAAAGTTGTCCAGGACTTTATATAGTATCTAAGCAAGTGTTTTAGTAAAGAACTGGGCAGTTGCCTTATTTTCCCCTTGTTGCCAGATGTGCGTGCTGCTGTGCACAGGCAGGCACATACGTGCTTTGCACTGTGCGAACGCCAATCACCTTGTGAAAAAGCATTTGCAAAAGGTTTGCTTCCTGACAAATGTCCGATGTCACCACACACCACTTGCATGTTGTGCAGCCTTGTAAGGGCTGAAATTGCGCTCCGTGAGTAAACCCAGTGGGTTTTGCTGGATTATTCATGACAAGAAAGCATGTGTATGTATATCTACAATCCGTATCATATGTAATCCGTATCAACTCCAATCCCATTTTGTGTAAATTAAGATTTGGAAAGTTGGACGTCCTGAACTTTTGCAGGATTTCACTTAAATGGATAAAACCTAGGAAAGGCATAATACTTGTCTTTTGAAAAAATTCCTAGTGCTGCTTGGGAAAAAAAACTGTCAAGGAAAGATACACAGCATTACAACGCAAGGGAAGCCACCAGATGGAGCTAATGGATCATCGGATTTTACTCTACAGCGCAGGTACAGTTTTTAAGGGTTAGACCTAAACGTTATCAGTATCTGAGCAGTATTAAGGATAGTGAAGCTTTGATTTCTTTGCCAGTGTTTGCATAAACTGCTGTTTCCAATATTAAAAAAGCCAAACCCACACGTGTCAGCCTGTTTGTTTTGATGCTGCAGAACAATTGCTTCCTTCCGAAATTTACCATTTAGAATTAAAACAGCAGATGGCACATTAGGCCCACTGAATAGGGGATTAAAGACCTGATGCTGCTAAAATGCCCCAAAACTTCAGAAGAACACTTCCAATAACCTTGTCTTTTTTTTTCCCCCCGATTTAGTTCTTTTTTTTTGTATTTTTTTTTTTTTTTTTTTTTTGTTTGTTTTTTTTTATTTGTTTTAATTAATCTAATTTTGCAGAGCTCTTTTCCCATCACTGGCTGCAACTACACACCCACAAGTAACACTTCGACTCTAAGCACTCTCTGCCCCCATTGTCATCTTGAGTGAATGACTGTACCGAACAGGATTATTTATGGAGATTATTCCTCTGTGACATCTTTTGTGATAGGCATGATTAGCTTAGTATTTTTTCCATTTAGCATTGATTTTGATGTCATTAATGGTTGGGGTTTTTTAAAGCAGAATAACAGGGATAAGACAGAAATCCTCTAATTTTGCCTGAGTGTTTTGATAATCAGCAATACTGGGAAAAAGAAAAACTGTGTCCACCATCCCTTTAAAGAGAAGTATTACATGTTTATTTTGAAGGAGGAGAGGACTTGCATGATTTAACTCCCATGGTTATCTGTTTCCCCATGATTTCTACTTTTTCATGAGCTAATTATCAAAGAGGCAGCAAAAAATAGAGGCAGAAATTTTGGAAGCCCCCAATTTTTATCCCTAAATAGCCTATATAGGCCTGTATGCACTCAAAGTGAACCACTACCAATTCCTTCTGCTGTCCATTAGTAAACTTTTATCAAAATTGGATTCAGTGAGAACCTGGTCTACTGCTGGCTGCATCAGTCAAACATTTTATTATTTGGCAAATGTAATGCACCAGACTTTGGGTTTCAGGATTTAGGTTAGTTTGGTTTATAAAGGTAAGGGCAGGCAGGAGGCTTCATTTAAACTCAACAGAATTTGTATAAATAAGAATCCATTTATTTGGTGCCAGTCTTTATTTAGATCACAAAGAAATTTTTTGTAGATATTTTGCACTGACTAACTTCTATGATTTTAATACAATTACAGGCACCATAACTGATAGGATAATTTATCTCTTTAACAATTTTTTATTGGGCACAGATAGGAGCATATTTATCCAGGTCACCCTTACACATCTCCTAAAGACCATGTTACCAGTTGTCAAACTATCTTTCCACTGAATTTTTCTGTGGCTTCTTCATACAAGTTTTTATAGCTGGTTTGTGTGTTTGCTCCTGAAATAAGCATGGTGAAAAATGTATTGAGTTTTGTCTATGATAAAGTATTTTAAAGCATTTATTCAGCAAACGGTCAAGTGGAAGGTGTCCCTGCCCATGGCAGGGGGGTTGGAACTAGATGATCTTTGAGGTCCTTTCCAACCCAAACCATTCTGTGATTCCATGATTTCATAATTGGAATGGAGGGAAATGAAAAACAGGAAGGCAAAAGTCAACAGAGTGTAGGAACTGTAGCCATAGGTCTTACTGTTTCCTTACCGTTTATCAGGCAGCTGAAAAACTCCCGTAGTCTCCTGTGGTGCTCAGTGTCCTCCTCCTGTTATAGCCACAAGTCATAGTCTTCTCCTGGTGCTAATATTAGGTCAGCTCCAGTGGGGAAGATGGTGATGTGGGTTGCGCTAGGACTGATGAGGAGTGCCTTTCCTTCAGAAGCTGTGCCCAGAGGAGGGTGGCAGGGCATCATTGCTAATGGTCCTCACTGGTTGATGTGCCTGAGCTGAATCAGCAATGTGGGGAACAGCAGGACTTGGTCGTGACCAGGAGTTGGCTGCGCTCATAACCACATGTATAACTGTCTACTGTAGTATCCCTATCTGCTCTGAGACATCAAAGGCTGTTAGTACCTCCTGGATGTTTGTTGACTGATGTGCTTGTTAGAACCTGTGAGCTAGAGCATTTTAAGTGATATGGTCTAAGGGTAGTAGAGGCAAAGTTGTGCATGTATTTAATACTAGTTTTCTGGCTAGATCAGCACAAAGGGGATGGCCTAGCATTTGGTTTTATGCTAACTTCTCTCCCCAGCTACTATCAGTCATATACCATAGTAAAAGTCTGTTATAGCACAGTAAGTCTGAAGAGGGAAGCCTGCATAAGAATGTGAATTCAAACATGACTATCACACATAAATCCACAGGCAAGTGGTTTAAAAGACTGTTGAGATCCAACATGTGTATCTCACTTTCTGGTGGTAGAAGCATTCCTACTGAAGAATTTGTGTCACCATCTAAATTTCTTGTGAACAGCTGACCTAAATCCAAATTTTCATGGTCAAAACAACTGCCAGTGTCAAATATACAAGAAAAAATCTCCCTGGAAAGAAGGGATCAAATAAAAACAATCAGGCAAAACGAAACATTGCATTATAGTATGTCTGCAAAAGTGTTTCAGAAGTTAAATATAACTGTAATGTTGGCTGCAAAGTCCCTCAGCAACTGGCAAGGAGCACATTCATGCATACCCTGAGGTCCACTGACATTTTGATATTTTTATCACACTGCAATTTCAACAGATACCATGCTTTCTCCGTGTACTTTGGACAGAGGATTTCACAAGTACTGCAAGGAGTGTTACAGTTTCCATGAAAGTCCTCATAATGAAAACTCATCTCTGTACCTATTAATAAGATTTTAACTTCAAGATGTCTGTGTGATTGATGCAGGAGACAATTACCATCACTTAGCAGATGTGGGCATAGGCCACACTGATTCCAAAGAGGTTTCCATCTTGCTAGATAGTGCTCTGCTTGTTGCTCTCCTGCTCTACCCAGAGGTGCTGGTCATTCTTTGTGACCATAAGCTATGGTCATAATGCAGGTACTCCTTTATAAAAAGTGTGAAGAAATTTAAACATAAACAACAAACATTTTTGGTGGAGTTAAATTCTTAGTTGGGCTGTTCCCTCACCCTGGCTCTAGCACAGCCACGCAAACATTGTGTCGTGTTAGCAGAGGCTGTGATGCATCTCAGCAAGTGGTGGAAATGGGCAGCTCAGCCTCGCAGTCAGGGGAACGGCAGGAAACCCTCTGTGCTGGTGTTGCTGTCCTACCATTACTGGGTCTATTAGCTCATTGCAACAATGCTTCCAGACCTAAACTGCCATGTACGTACCGTATTGTATTGAACATAGCACACATGAGGGTGTACTAATATGAGGATCCATTTTACTAACCTTCTTTCTCTTCTCCTTATATGATTTTAATAGCCTCATTTACATGCTTCATCTTATCCATGTTTTTGTTTCGTCCCCTCATACCCCACCCTTCCTCCCTGTTAAGCTGGATAATCACGAGTTGGCAGTAAGTGTATTTAACAAAGGGCAGAAAACATTAAGGAACGTGATTAACCACTCTTCACTCCCCAAACAATTTATATACATGTTTAGACTCATGTAATCCATGGTTTGCTAAAAGTTGGATTAGATGGGGTTTCCTCTTGGTTTGCAGGGATGGGGCTGGCCCGCTTGAACTGCAGTTCTTGGGGCTCCTCTGTGTCTCGGTTTGTGTACTTGTTCTGAGAGGGTTCCTCTTTTCCTCCCTCTCCCTTTCCAAAAAGCCTCACATTTCCTATGTGTGTCTGAAGATGGCTGCTGCTGGGTAAATGGTGTTTGTTGTAGTATTCATGTGAAAACTTTTTTTTTTGCTTTTTGAATAACCGTGACATCTAGGGAAGAAAGTTAGACACTTTCTAACTGGGTTATGAATTCATGTAAGGGGGGTTAGTGTATTGTCTGCTCTCTATTATAGTCGAACACGCTGCTTGAGGTTACCTAAAAACACAGTTTAAAGTACAGACTTGTATTAATTATCAGGTTCTCCATCACCTATGGCAGAGATATTACAGTAATTGCAATAATCAAGGTACTGTTCAAAACATTAGATTGCTGTTTTTCCCCTTTTTCTTTCAACATGGGTTTTGCCTTTCTACACCTTGTGAAATGGTTGTCTGCACTTAACTATAGTGAAAGGGAATTCCCCAGATACCAGTCCCGAGAGTATTTGGTATCCTTTATAAAAGTTAGAGATCTTGCATTTTAACATCTAAATGATTTAGATCACTCTGTCACCTTTGCTGATACTAAATAATCCCAAATTTGTGACACGTTGGTGTCTGACACATAGTTGACACATAGTTAAAGCCCTGCTCAGTACAGCCAAGGGTAGATTTTGCTATATGAGCAGGCCAGAAGGCCTCCACCACCTTCTAGAAAGGGTGAAAAAGAAGAATTTCAGTTGTTTCAAATACATGAGCCACCTCTGTGGTCGTCAGTATGCTGAGGCACTGACCTTGCTACCTTTGCCTTCTGATGAAATGACAATGTCTTTCTGTCTCTGTGATCTGATATCTGGATTGCTAAGAACAGAATTATCTGTAGACTGTGTGGGACCAGAATACGCTACTCGTTCTGTCAGCACTGACACAGAGGTGAATATTATGAGCAGTCTTAACCTTTTTTACATATATTTTAGTACCTACTCTTACCTACCAGGTAATGGGTGGTGTTTGCCATCTTAAATACTGCTTTGTTTTTAAATCAGAGCTTATACTGGCTGAGCAGCCACTGACTTCCGTGAGGCTTGCATCACAAATGGGAAACAGCATTTACAGTCTCCTCGGCCTACTGCTGGGGTTCTTCCTCTGAAGTCTGAGGCTTCAAACCAACATGCAACAGTAACTGTTTGAGAAATAAATGGGGAAATGCCTTTATTACTCAAAAACAGAGTGAAACTTTAGGGGAAAAAGGGCACAGAATTGAGCAACAGTTACACATTTCTGCATCGAGTGGTTGAATACTAAGTCTCAGCACCTCTGTGCTTCCCTCTTGTAAAGAGGGGGGATTTGATATGTCAGTGCAACTTTTTTAAATCCAAAAGAGTTGCTAGTCCCAGTGTTTTCATGAATCTTACACTGCCTGCAAGCAATTGTCATGGAGATCGTGTGTTAGTTTTTATCTTGCTGCCAAGCTGAACCTGTATCACAAGTGGAGAAAGTGCTAGCCAGCCAAGCGTGAAATACTCTTGCCTGTATATCTTTTATTCAGAACTGATGGAAATAACATGTAAGCAAGTAAACCCCTCAGCAATACATACCTTAAGAGAGAACCTTAAAAGGCAGCTTCACTTAGCAGCAAATTTGGGGATTTGCATCAGGATCTTTATTTGGATGCTTTCATCTGGGCATTCATCAATTTGTTCCGTGACCTAAGCAGATATTTCAGAAATGCTACAAGCAATTATAATGCAAAGTCATGGTTTTACAGTTCTATGTTTCTTTCTTTAATATTTGCTGTACACCAAAACAGAGTAAGATGTCTCTGTAGCTTTTGGGAGACCTAGGTGTGTTGCTGGCTCCTTTTGAGACGAGGAGTATATCACCGAAGCTTAGATCCAACAAAAGCCATAAATGTGTAAAAATCAGTTACTGAATCCAGTAGCTGGGTCAACTCTATGTTTTAAAATCTTGTTGGCTTTCAGGAGCCCTCATCAATTACCTCCTTCTAAGCATTCTATTCTTTACTCCCTCATTGTGTTTATATCCTCTCAATTGAGCAACTCGCAGTCATTAAGGACTATCTCCTCAAAAGCCCCTAGCAAGGATTATCCTTATTTAAGAGGTAGAAAACTGAAGTACAAAGGGATTCAGCAATTTATTAGCAAGAAAACAAAATACCTTTGTTACGTCAAAGCAATTCATAGGCGGTTGCAGAACCTCTAGCTCTGCCATAACTTGTTTTAGCTATTTCAGGACAGGGCTCATGATGTTGCTAAATCTGTTCTTGCTTCTTGGCGGTTTTATCCACATTTTGAACAGGATCTGTTATTTTTTTCTGCTTTCAATCCCCTTGTTTTCTAATTTTAGGATGGAAATTCAGATTGCTTCTTTCCTCTTCTTTAATGTTAGGGAAAAAGTGAATGAGAAATCCTTGTTTGCTGTCAGGTACAAGGGCACCTAAGTCAGTAAGACTTGTTTAGGTGTCTTGGGATAGAACAAACACCTAAAAGGTCTCCCTCAGTTCTGGATATATCTGCATGTCAACACTGACATGTCCTTTTAATCACATGTTCAGCTTAGCTGGAGGCAAGACTTCATCATGGATTTTGCCTGACACATTGGAATACTTAATATCTCTATTTTATCAGTGAAATTAGTAAAATAAAAGGTTGTAACACTAATCTTAGGCAAAGAACTATAGGGCATTGTGTTGGATTGACCTTGGCTGGCTGCCTGCTGCCCACCCAGCTGCTCCTTCGTTCCTTCTCCTCAGCAGGACGGGAGGCAGAAAATAAGATAGAAGAGTTTCTGGATTGAGATAAAGGCAGGAAGATCATGTAGCTGTTAGTGTCATGAGCAGACCATAGTTGATTTGGGAAAAATAAATTTAATTTATTGCCAATTGAATAGGATGGTGAGAAACAAAGAGAAGATCTAACCCTTCCTTCCTATACTTTTTTCCCCTAGTCTCAAAGGCACTCTCGAATTCCTGACTCCTCTGCCACCCTCACAAGCAGTGAAGGATGATGGGGAATGAAGGGTTGTGGTAAGTCCATGACAGTTCCTCTTTTTCCTCCTCAGATATTGTCTCTGCTCCAGTGTGGGACCTCTCTATGGGCTGCAGTCCTTCAAAGCAAACCTGCTCCAGCCTGGGTCTGCAGGGGATCCTGCCCAGGTGTCTGGAGCACCTCCTTCCCTCCTCCAACTCCTCTTCATCCTCCTCCCCTTCTCCCCTCGGTGCTTTCAGGGCTGTTTCTGACATTTTTCCCCTCACATCCAGGCAGGGTTTTTCCCCTTCTCCTCCAGGCTTTCCCCAGGAGCCGCCATCATGTCTGTGGGGCTCAGCTGTGCGCTGCGGTGCATCCATTGGATCCGTCTGGAACTGGCTGTGTCCGGCACAGGGCAGCCCCAGCTGCTCCTCACAGGGGCCCCTGCAGCCCCTGGGCACCTGTGCCCTGTACAGGTACTCTGATTGAGAGTGCTGCAGAAAGGCAATGCAGAACGACATAATGTAGTTCTCACTTTCTAACCCATTGTCTTTTTGCCTGACTTCAGTGTCGCTGTCACCTGCTGCCATTCCCCTTTGCCTTTTCCCTCTGACAAGTCCCCTTACAGCCCAGGGCACCAGGGAGGGGGCAGCAGGAGCAGGGAGGCAGACCACCGCAGTGGTGTCATGTGTGCCGCTGTCATAAAAATTAATATCCTCAGCTTTTCTCATCTGCATGATCACACTGTGAGATTCTCCCAAGCTGTGCGAAAAACCTAATACCAGGCTTGCTGATCAGGAATTAAATGCTTGACAAAATAGATCAGACAATTTTTACTAGGCTTGGATTGAAGATACCCCATTTTTGGCTGTCCCTTGCTGACGCTTCCTCTGCTGCTCTCTGAGGTGGGCAGGTGAGGCGAGGTGGTTTCCAGCTGCCCTCTGCTTCCTTCCATGTATATTCACCTGCTGCTTCCCGCCATCAAAAGGCTGGATCAGACTGGTAGCTATCGGCAGGAAGAGTGTGAGCACGGGAACACAGTGGGCCCCCATTTCTTTTCTGCTCCCTTAAGTTTTTGGAAGTTTTTAAATCGCTGGCATAGTTCCCTGCTTGCTATCTCCCCAGCTGATCTGGAGCAGCTCATGTGAGCCACTTCTCTGGCACATAACCCCGCTTGCACAACCACATATTAAGCCTATTAATACACTTGCAATCCTCGCTGCAGCAATGCAACACGTAGCTCGATCACATAATGTTAACAAAGAGAACTGAGCAGACACTTAGGCCCCAATCCTAGAAATATTTATATAAAGTTAGGCTTAACTTGTAGCATTTTGCTAACCCCTCGAGTGCTTGCAGGACTGAAAACTTAATGAAATGTTGGCAAAAATATTCTGTTTACAAATGATATCAAGAGGAAGCATGTGCAATGTCTTGTACAAGAGATGAAGTTTTTAAAACAAAACACCCTTCCTCTGTGTCAGTGTATACCATAGACACTATAAGAGAGCACAGCAAGAAATAGACAGACACTAGTAAACCAAAAACTGGATTTGTGTTTTCACTCTTGTTACTGATAGGTCTGCTGGAAAAACATCATTCCTGCTTCAGTCCAAACAAACACCAAAAAGACAGTCAACAAAACTTTTAACTTCCATTTAGTATCACTAAATTTCTCCTCTTGGCTTTCCTACACAAACCCTTATTGCAAAGCCTTTGCTGTCGTGCTGTAGACGAGCTCTTTGTTTTCCAGTGGATGTAAACCTGAACATGTTTCCTAAGTGGGTATAAACGTGAACACGTTTTCAAAAAATGCTTGGGACTCCTGTTGATGTGCTGCCTTTGCTATGCCACCAGCTCTTTTTTGCACGGGATGGCACATGATGTGTTATTTTTTTGGGTGACAAAAGAACTAAAGTCAGGCAGCATGGGATGTTCATAGAACCTTGTCGTTCAGTCTTATTTCGCCATGAGTGTCATGGGGAAGTCACAGCATATTTGACTGAATGGTTGAGATTGCCAAATGCATACTTTGAAGTTAAAAGCTATACTTACGGCAAAAGTAGAGGTTTGGGTATATGATTAAGGTTGGTCAAGCTAAAAAATCACAGGTTTTGAAATGTCTCGAGTCTTCTAGGAATATGTGGGCCTAAGAAGAGAGAGAAGGGGTAAAGTAGGCATGGCAAAAGCTTTTTCGAATATTATTGTATCTACCAATTAATCTCAGTATTTTGACTCATTTGCTTATTGTTGAGTTCCACCTTCTGTTGGTTTAGAGGATTATAAGTTTGAATTAAAAAATTCAAAGTATATTTAAATATGTGATTAAAATATTGCGGGCAGAAGGATGCATCATAGTTTCACATGGAGTAATTTTTTTTTTAGCAGAATAATTAATTCTATTGCTTGCACAAGCTCCGCTGTCATTTCTGATCATTAGCTGGGCCTAACGGGAAGGCAGTCATCACATACCCATCGGCAATGCCCTCTCCTGTTGTGAAAGAGGCCTGGGTCTGACGCCTGGTTTGGCTGCCCAGTCCCTAGGATCCATGGGGAGTACAGCTGAGGCAACCCCAAATTCTTTGTGTTGCAGTCGCCTCTGCGTGCCTCAGCTGCACACTGAAGCCTGGGCAGAGGGACATCTGTGTGCCCTTTGCAAAATGCAAGTGGGTGAAGAGGTACAAGAGTGTCCTCCGGCTGCTCATGGCCATTCCAGGTTATTCTGGGCTCGGCAGAGCTGCTGGCTGATGTGATGTGGCTGCTGATGGACTGCTCTTCAGTGGTGAGTTGGCAGGAGCGGGGTGGTGCTGGGCTGGTCCAGGGGCAGCCCGGGATAATCCCGTGGGAGTTAATGAGGGTCATGGACTGGAGGAGACTTTTGAGGCTTCTGAGGTTGACATCCTAAGGGGAAGCATAGCCTGGTTTTGTATTATGTGGCTTCAAAGGCATTAGTGAAAGCAGATAGGGAAACCCCCTTCCCTGAGACCTCCAAGGTCCCATAGGAGGGCTCCCTCTGAGCCTGGACTTGTTCTTACACTTAGAAAGTAGAACAGCATGATTCCTAATCATCTGGAAGGAAGAAAATCAGCGTTATTCTATGCTGCTTCTCTCACCAACTTTTTCTTTCTTGATTATTTAAAAATCTCACAGGTTGTTGCTCAATAACATTTATGAACTGTGTGTAGTATGAAAATCCTAGCTACAGTGCAAATATGCACAGCCGTCACATATAATACACCGTTTAAAACCAAAGCATCATCAGGTATTTTAGCAAACAGAGAGGTAAAAACCCTCCACCTTATAAAACCATACATTTATATAATTCCAGTGAGGCAAACTGAGCTATCATTGCTTTATATGGTAAATACATAAGCTAAAATAGGCTGTGTAAAGAAATTGCTAATAAGACAACAAAGTGAATCCAAATTTAACTGAAAGGGCCCTGCCAGCTTTATTAATTTGGATTTCAAAGTTTTCCAAGAAAAATGTTCTTTTTTTACCTTTTCAAAAGAATTCAAACTCAAACATAGTATCGGAAACAAGCTGAAAAACTATAAACACTCAAGCTATGACATAAGACTAAAAGCTCAGAAACTGTAAGAAGTGACAACAGTAACTCACACTGTTTGCTTCAGGAAGGGCAGAAAAGCAAAAGTCAATTACGGTGAGGATGTCGCTGCTAAAACTACCAGCGTTTGTTGCTTTATGTTAATCTCTGTGGCCTGAATCCCACAGTATTTTTCACATATCGTCAGACAGCTGCACTTGAACAGAGGCCCATTGAGTTCATGTCATTTGAGCAACTCTTTTGCATTCAAGGGCTTTGATCTGCGTGGCTGGAAGTCTCTTCTTAGCTTCTGTCTACCGCAGCGTCCCGGCACACATCCGCCACTTTCTTAGCACAAAGCTATTCCTTTTGACTAGTGCAATGTCTGCAAAGAACTGTGGAAATACATTGTGCATTATTTTAACTCCCATTAGATCATTTGATTGTACAGTTATGATGTGAGAAGTATGAAAAGCTCTAGCTGTGAGCAATGTAAGTGGTGGTTATCCCCAAGCCAGACATCTAACTACTAGTGCCAGTGAAAGAGACCAGATGATTGGTGTTGGAGACTGCTGCATCCATAGCCTATGAGGACTCCTATGGGTGCAGTTTCATGATAAGTTCTGCTGTAGGTGCACATGGGTAGACGTGCTTTCCAACAGGAGGGGTGGAAACAAAGGCCACAATGGTGGTAAAATTGAACTTAATGAATTTCTGAACTGAATTACACATATTTATCTTCTACGACAGCACAGGACGGGATGTACCAATGAAAGAAGTACCTTCCACACTCATGGAATCACAGAATCATAGAATCATAGAATTGTAGAATCATAGAATCATAGAATGGTTTGGGTTGGAAGGCACCTTAAAGATCATCTAGTTCCAAAACCCCTGCCATGGGCAAGGACAAAACACCCCTAAAATGCTACAAACCATACATGCATAAACTCCCTGCTTAGGCTAATTTCAACATCCAAACAAACTTGTGACGAGTGTTTGAGTATCCAAGAGTAGGGGAATGCAAACCTTCTGACACCTCCAAAAAGCCTCCAAGAAATACTTGGACTAGGAAGCGGTGCCTGGGGAACATTTCCGCACAGAGATAAGTTTAATTGCAGACATCAGCATTTTGTTGGGGAGGCTGCCTTGTCCAAAATTTTGCTCTGTGTGCATATGTCGTTTCAACCCTAACAGCTAGCAAAAAAGCATCAGCTGCTGCTCTAGACTCCAAGGCCAAATGCTGTAAATATCTACAATAAATGCTGTTCCACACGTGAGTAATTCCTTTGGCTCTGTCTGTGCTGTCTCTGGGATCATAAGTCAGGGAGCACAGTGCGAACCTTGACCTGCTCTTTGTGGGCCTACACTGCTGGCAAAGGAATATCCAAAGCCCAGCTACCTCCGAGCCCTGTACTCGCCCTCTCACATGTGAAGTTAGGCTTTGCTATGAGAAGTAGCTTATTGTCCGGGGGTAGAATGGGATAAAGGGTAGAAGGGCCTCTCATCTGATTAAGGGAAAAGGAGACCCTACTGAAAGTGTTACCTACTTCACTACACTGAATTTGTTCTTGCCTAAGATAAAACCAGTTGACCACCAGTTGACCTTTTCAAAAGGACATTGTCATCTAATTCTATTTTAGACCATCAGTGAAAAAGGCAGGGGTTTATAGCTAGATTTGGTTACTAGTTATCATGTACCAGGTACCATGGGCATAATGTTTCATGTATGCTTTTAATTCTATGGCATCAGTGTAGGTGTTAAATTGGAATTTTGGGTGCTTAGGGTTTTTTTGGTTTTGACATGTGATCTTTTTTGAGAATTAGCAAGGAATATGGAATAAAGACAGAATATAAACAATTAATGAGTTTACTGCTGCTCTTATTTTAGGAGTCAGAAGAAAGATATGTGGTGATATGGGGTGTGACCAGGATACATAGATAATTATCTTATAACATAGCATGAACATTGGCCAAAGTTAGAAAAAAAACAGTGTTTCTAAATAGGAAAATATTTTGCTGCTGGGGATTTGGGGATTTGTGCGCTAAGAAAGGGCTAGGGGATTTCTTTATGCAGCATGGAAACACTCCCAGCAATTCATCCTCACGTTGAGTTTCTTTGTCATCTGACTACTGCCACTCAGCCTTTGCTTAACTGTGGCTGTGGGGAGGGCTGGAAGCATTTTATTGCTGGTAGAAGACCGAAATCTCATAATTAAAGGTACATACCTTTTCAAGTAATTTCCCCTGAAAATTAAAAAAAAAAAAGAATATATTCAGGAGACTTGAGCTGTTCCATGGGTGTCTGTTGCCTACTAAGGGAATTTGCAGTTATCATGAACTGAACAGGGTAAGCAGAGGGTGAAATCTGAATGATTTTATGAGGGTGCAAATATACTCCTGCACCATAGGAGTGCCCTAAAGGAGCTTGTAGAAACTTCATTATCTGTCCTGTGTCAAAGAGCTACTTTGAGGTCCTACTGCTCTGACCCATTTTCCCTTCAAGTCTCAAAGCAGGTACAAATGAAGGTGGTACAATACTGGCACAGGTTGCCCAGAGAGGTGGTAGATGCAGAGACACTCAAGGCCAGGCTGGATGTGGTTCTGGGCAACCGGATCTACTTGAAGATGTTCCTGCTTATTGCAGGGGGTTGGACTAGATGGCCTTCGAAGGTCCCTTCCAACACAAACTGTTCTATGATTCTATAAAGATTGCTACAGACACTTCCCATCCCCAGCATCTCCACAACAGCCTTGCAGCAAGCAAGAGGCCTAAGCATCTATTTTCTCAAGCAGCTGTTGAGCATCAGTGTGTCTATATGGTGTAATTACACCTGCTGTCACCAGTTGTACCTTCTTGCCTTTGATTTACTGATTCTGCCAGGTTGGTCCCATGGTGGCAAATAGCGCCCCTGCTCCTGCACACCTGACTAGCACAGCCTGAAACCACTACAGCCCGAAACCAGTACAGCCCAAAACCAGCACAGCCTCCTTCATCTCTGCCCATTTGTTCTTTAGAGAGCTCATGCACGATAGAAAGCAAAATCTTACAAAGAGATGAAATCAAGGATTTCAAACCCTGCCAAAACTCTCTAGAAACAAGTTTAGGGAACTAATAACATGTGGCTTCCTAGCCACGTGAATGATAGCAAATGTGTAATTGATTTGATTAAGCTGTTCTGTAGTATTAGGACCACCCAAAAGATGGCACTAAACAACCTTTAGTCATACACATACACACGCATGAAATTTGCTAATAATACTCAGAGAAATAGTTCACTAGCTAGATTCTGTAATTTTGTGTGCAAAAGGAGAAGTCAACTTAGATAATTCTATGTTAGACCAACAGGAAAATTGAGGACACTTTTATGTAAGCAGATAAACTTTGTACTGTAAATACTACTTTTCTAGACCCACATGAAAGCGTTCATGTTTTTGTAAATATGACTGTGACATTTGGTGAGCAGCATAAATGTGTTAAAATTTGGGGTTAGGCACTGCACTTAAAATATTTGTTTCTCTAGAAGCTACTGTCTTTGCTCTACATTGACCTTTGTAAATCTGTGGTTATTGGGCTAAAAGTGTTTTTATGTGGGTGCAATGTGGAGTGATTCCAGCAGTGCCCACAGAGCTGCATGGAATGACAAGTGTTAGCAAAGGGAAGCTCCAGCCTGTTGTCAACTGCCTTCTTAAAAGGTAGGACAGATTATTTTGATTTTTAAATTAGCTTAGTTGTCTGGGATGGGAAGAACAAGACACGTTTCTACTAGTCACCTTCCATTTTACGATGGAATATTTGAAGGAGGAAGAAAAAACCCTTTCATATTTATAACCTCTGAAAACTCACTAAGGCATTTAAATCAACTGTGTCAGCTCAGAAAAGGGATCCAAGGTTTTACATTTGGGGAGTGTTTTTTTCTTTCTTTTTTTTTTTTTTTTTTTTTTTGATACCTCAGGTAAGGCTTTTGGCTTATATAATGATTTGGTTATAATATGGTTAAATTATAACTGCTATATGATTACAAACAAAAAAAGAAACCTAGATGCTGGGGTTTTCTTCAGGGAATGAGCTGGAGCATATTCAAGAAAATTTAGTGGCACCTGTGGAAAAACAGTGCAGAGACATGAAAGTGGCAGCTGGCTTGATTACATTTGTTCACCATAGGGTAATGAAACCAAAAAAGAAGAGATAGTGGAAGTATACACACAATGAATGGGCGAGGAGCTGGGTTCTCTTTGTGCTTGTAGCACAGCAACGAGATCTACTCACAGAGACAGTGCAGAAGGGATAGCATTTAAAGCCACCATCTATTTCGTGGTTACATTTTGGATCTCATTGTCACAGCTTGTTGAACCTGAAGGCTTACCAATATACCATGTATAATAGGCATACTGACTTGTCATAACCGGTAGTAATACATAATTCAATAATTTACTTTAAAAGCTCAGTAGTAACATACAATTTTAATATTGTATATCAAGGCTAAGTGAAACAAATACTTTTTCATCTCTCCAAGGCCTTCATAATTTAATTTTAAAGAACTTCATAATAGTAAAAAAAGCTGCAAATAGGTCTTAGCATAAAAAATAGATCACTCTACAAGGATATATTTTGGGAGGGGAGCAAAGCATTTTTCTGACAATTATTGCAATATGTATAGCCTTCACATTCTGAGGGGTTTTGAATTCACTGCAGATATTTTCTGTACCAAAGAGAATTTACAGTTTCTTGCACACGCTTAAAGATAACTTTGCAATGAAGTAAGAGCTGGAGAACGTAAGGGGGAGGGATGGAAGGGAGGGAGAGAATCTGAACTGGAACATTACTAATTCTCACAATGGTAGCTCAGTGAAAAAAAATGCTACAGAACAAACCTGCCTTCATCCAGTCAATTTTTGGAAAGAATTATAGCCATTTGGAACTGAGTTTTCACTTGAAAACTCTTTGGAAACAGGATACTGCTCCCAAGCACTTTCAGCCCTTTTGAGACCTGGAATGAGATTCATCTCACTCAGCTTCAGACATCTGCACTGTAGCTGTCTACATTTGAACCCTCTGTCCCTTTGTCACTGGAAAGAAATACACATTTGTAATGTGCAATTCATCGAAACTATTATGGACGTCTACTGTAGGGTGACATGAATAGCATGTGTGAAGTGCACATTTTCTCTCTTTTGAATCTAAAAGGCACCTGTAAGGACTGTTTCAGATGCAGATTGGAAAGTCCACGAGAGGAAACCCCTCCCCAGTGTCAAAATATTTCTTTTTACATTTTTGAAAGGCTATGGAACAGTTGCTACAGCTTTATGTATTTAGACTTAAAAAAAATAATAAGAGGAACCATGTAATACACTATTGGCAGACAACATGTCACTGGTATAATTTATGGCAGCAGTCTTTGTCTTCATCGACCAACTTGCATAGACGTCAACCACTGTACCTCAGTCCGGTAAGCAGTCTGAGGCCAGGGATGGATTTGTCTGGTCAAGAGTGGAAGCCTTCTCCACATGCAATAACGTAGACCGATGGAGAGAAACAAGAGCCTGTGGGTCATATCCTGACCTCATCTTGTCCTGAGGTCAATGGCAAAAGCCACGAGTTTTGTACCTTTCAGGTGTCTACTTTCCTCTGTCAATTAGCAAAGGTGCCTGGGTTGACTAATTAAAGGTGCTTCAAGAGTTGCTGCAGGCAGGACCAGTGGATGCAGCTGCAAGAGGGGACTTGAATGAAAAAAATTACTGAGAATGTCAACCTGATGCTGAAAGCAGCTGTAAAAAGTCCTGGTAAAAAAAGGAACAGTTATTTTATATCACTATTTTGGATTTATATCACTATTTTGGAGCCTATAAGCCCACGGTACGTTCCTGGCTGTACTTCTACTCACTGTGTGACTTAAAACAGGATAATTATGTCTTCCAGTTGCTTCAGCTGGGAAACAGGGGTAAGGATATCTTCTGGTACCTTTTTGTTTGTCACTGCTTCGTTTGACCTGTGTAAGCACAGGCAAATTCCAAAACCTTGCAGCTCAACTTTACAGCTAAGGGAAACTTGTGGATATTTGATTGGGATTATGCTTTGAATGGTGACACTTTCTTTTAGCTAGATTAGTCCTGGATCAATGCAGCATAACTTGTTTGAGAGAAAATCCAAGCAATGGATTGATCAGTGAATCCTTGGAGATACAAACTTCATTTTATTTTGTGGCATATGTATATGCTTTGCCTTTTCTTCTCATTTCATTCTCCTGTTACTGCAGTGCATGCTGGCTCAAGTTTGGGAACTGAAGACTAAAGCAGGGAGCAGACATCCCTTTTGGTGTACAGCCTTCTTCGTTTTTGGAACTATTCTGCAGAAGGGGCTTGTGTAACACCACTATTAGCCAAACAACTCACTTGCACACTAAGAACGTGTGTGAGGGGGCCACTTGATGACTCCTGCCATTAGGCTAACCAGAGGGAAGGGATTTTTAAATACTCTGAAGACCTACTGCAATAGCTCTCTATGTTTATTGTACAAAAGAAACTAAAATGCCTTACATATCTATAATACGTCACTTGCATGGAGGCAGTGAAAATGATTTTGAAGGCAAAATCTCATAGGAAGAAAAAGGTTTTTAACCGGTGAGAACTGCATTAACACAAAATACTAGGCGATGCAACCCATTGCTGAGCTTGAAAGAAAACCCATAGTAATATTGGCTTCACAATTTTGGACTTGACCTGTGTCTCTGATGTTAGTTTTCCTTCCCCTCTATTTTTCATAATTCCAGGCTTATGTGCTTCTGGGTGCTTACACTTTATACATCACATTTCTGCAACTTGTTTGCAAAATATCTTGTAAACTGAAGCTATTGTGGTGGAAATTCTTAATGATCACAATGTGTGCAATGTCTAATTAGTACTGGAACTCAAGCCGTATCTTCTTCTCACATGCAGCCAAAAATCTCAAAGTGACTTGATGATGGTTGTGTTGCATTTTAATCAAACTTCCAAACTCAGTCTGGAAAATAACTCCTGCTTTATAAGTGGCTGTTCATTTCATTGTTATCATGATTCTTGATTCATTCAATTTTTTTACATTCTCGTAAAATTGTATTTATTCACTACACAGGCGCTTGAAAGAAGAGCACATTAAATTGTTTGCTCAAGTGGTCCGTTACAATGTTTTCTCACAATAAGAGAGCATGAAATCATCCAACTATCTGCTGGAAAATGTACTAATTATTTTCTGAGTAGGTAAAAGGTCATAGCCAACAGGGCAAGGGAAAGACAAGCGAGTTCCGCATCACTGTGCATTGGAATTATGCCTAGGGAGGGAAAATAATATTTATAAATACAGTCCATGAAATAATTGTAAAGCTTTTCTAAAAGCTTTTCCATGTTGTTTGACAGGAAATTTAAGAATTATTTTGTGTTAAGACCAGAAAGGCCTCCTCATAGAAGCAGAGGTTTTGGTGCTAGCAAAGAATAGGAACTTTTTATTTTCAAATTCATAAATCAAACTTTGATCATCATGCAGGAAATACACCAGACTTAAGAAATCCTGCCACTGACCTCTTTGGTAGAATAAAACTAAGAGAGAAGAGGAAATAACTCACAAATTTTTTAATTACTATTATGCCATGGCTTTTAAGAGCGTTTGAATCCCAAATGTGCATTCTAACAAAGGAAAACATTTTCTTTCCCTCAACAGCCCTGGGGGGTGGCTGACTTTTTCTTCCCTCCTGCCCAACCTGAGATTTTATGTTTTTCTTTTTTCTTGCACGTACATGTAAAAATACTAAGTCATTTGTAAGAAGTTCACTTAATTCCTCACTCTCAGCTCACATTTGTTACAGATTTTGTTTGGCTTCCAGTTTGCCAGAAGGGAAAGGAAGAGTGTGCTCCAGCCAGGGAATGCTGCTGTCCACTGAAAAATGTGTTTGGATGGAGGAGCTCTTTTTCATGGAGGGATTGTGGCTTTTGGCAGCAGAGGTGGCAGGAAGCAGTTGCCATAACTACTATACCATTAAAAATAATAATAAAAAATATATATAAAGAAAGGCTTTAAGTAAAGAAACACTTTGAAATTATGCTTTTATTAACAATCCTGGTAGAATCAATCAGTTCAATATGATGGGTGACAGGATACTGAATGTGGTCTCTTGAGTGTATGCTAAGGGTATGCTTTTAGGGCTATATTCAGGCATTGGCTTGTAAGGTACATAGTGGAGGAAAATATGTAGACAGCCAGAGAACTGAACATAATCTGCCTTGCATGGGATTTCAGGGTTTGGCTAGAACCATACTATGGTGTTAAATAGCAGACTGAAAAATAATAATATATGTTTTTCAAAAACCTTGAGGATGGAATTTACAAATTCACTGAAATGATTTAGAAATATGAGTTACATTTTAAGTCAACACTAAGGACTCGTCATTAACCATAGACATAATTTAATATTTATCTGTATTCAAGTGACAGATATTACTCAGATAAAAAGCCCAGTTGGTTAACACTGAATATTACTGGAGTAGTCCCAGGGATGGTTTATACTGGGTCAAACCCAGCTGAAGGTTTTTCATCCTCAACATTACACTACACATTATTGTCACTGGCAAACTGCTTTGGCACTTTTTTTGGTGTGTTGTTGAAATCAGAAAACATTTCACATTGCTAAAGCAACCTCTGTCTATTGCCATATAGATACCAATGTAGTTCTTTTGGTCCTTTAGCTACTTTCCTGCAGTGCTTTGAGACGTGTCCCAAATGACCAAGTTATTTATTATCATGGGACCTTTACTGGTGAATTGGTCTCATACCCCTGTGTAAACTCTGGCTCCCAGGTAGGCTTTGTCCCTTCATTCTCACAAATTTCTGGGCTCATCACCTATGAGACTGTCCTTCAATGAGCCTTGGCAACCCATGCTCATGTTGTGCCTCTGGTCCCACAGAGAGGAGAAGTGCTCCCACGTTCCTGTTTCATTCAGCCAGCAGCTTTCTCTTGTGCAACTACACCAACAGCCCTTTGGGATATTTGATTATGAAGCTTAAGTCTGAACCCCTCGTCTGTGAGGAATGTTTCCTATGGTACATCTTACTAGTCTGAGCACATGTAGTGAAGAAACTTGCTAGTCTACCTACTAACCCTTTGCTTTAAAGCAAGTGTTAGATTAGGAAGTACATTAGGAATGACTGATTCACTGCCATCCCTTTGTGAGTTTTAATCTATGTTGCAGCTACAATTGTGTCCATGCAAGAGAAGGAACATCCTAGCATATGTAATGAAATAAATCAAGTAAGAATTTATTTCAAGTCTTGAAAAGGCTTAAAATGATAAACCCATCTGGGCTTCAATTTTCATTTTTTTCATAACAAAATCCACATTCTCATAAATAATTTGGCCTTCAGCTACTACTTCTAATGGAAATCCATATTTATTGCTATAGAATCAAAAATTTTTGACCCTTACATTTATAAGTTTAATCTCATCTGAAATTGTCCCAAACTGTCCAAACTCCCTTCTTAGTTATTTCTTGTTCCTCACTGTATCTAACTGAAAATTAAAGCATTTTTTGCTCTGTTGCTACTCCAGTCTCTTATTTTAGCTGTTTGCTCTATATTATAAAGAGTACCCCAATATATGGATTTCTATGAGATCTAAGTTAACTCCCCAAGTTTTCCAAAGTTTTAGATGCTGTCTGGTTATGGCTCACATCCAGATCAAGACAGAAGAGGTACTGTTCATAGGTATTGTTCCTTCTTGAATCTTTCCCCCCTCTTTTTTCTTTTGTAGTTGTAAATGAGAACTGTATCTCCTAAATTTTTTGCCAATGTTTTGGGTTTTCCCTCCCACCCCCTCCAATCCACTGGGTCTTTAACATCCCCCTTTACATATTTCTAGAAACCTGACTAGCTCTGAAAATAAACCAGGTGATGATTTAAGTAAATATTATGAATGCAGCCAAAGGAAATGGCTCCCAGGGCAGAAGGTGCAGGCTCTGGGGAATGGGAGCCCGAGACTGAAGCCATACTGGAAAGGCCTTCCACAGGCTAAGGCAGGCAGAAACCTTTTGGAGGCAAAGTTGTTCCACAGTAACCTCACAACTTGTCTTGGGTTCTGGCTCTGTCTCTGCCTTGCTTTAAGAAACTATTTTTTGGGGGGGAAAAAAAACCCAAAAATACACAATGAACTCATCCCAAAATAATAATTATTCTAATGGAGAGGGAAACAAAATGTCCTTTAGTTCTTTCTCTTCTGAAGGAAAAGTTCTTCATATGTAATACTTCAGTTCCCCATTTCATTTAAACATGATAAAGGGCGAGCGTTTTAATGGTGATTTCCTGCATACATGAAGAGGCTGAGGTTTACACAGAGAAGTCCTGCAACTTCCCTTCTCCCTTTGAAGTGAAGCTGAAGCGCATTACAGCATGCCTGTACGGCCAAGAGTCTGACTGTGTATTTTGGCCTTTGAATGCCAGACTGGTTGGTAATTTCCCCCTAAATCCTCTCATAGCTCAAATTCCTGTTGAAAGAACCTATATCTCCATAGCCGCTGGTTTACCATATGGAGTCAGTCTCTGCTATGTGCGGCTGCTCTGCCATTCAGTTTACCCCTCAGAAGCAATGCCATTTCATGTGCTTTTATTCGGTTGTGTGCAGCGTGTATGTAAAATGAAATATTGGCCGAAACCCCTCTGGATGGCTGTCAGATCTTTGCATGCCACATAAATAACGGTGTGAAAACATTCCTCCCAGCCCACACAGAATGCATCTGACACTGTTTTTTCTGGACAAAACCAGCCCTAATATAGCGAGGCCTTCAGCAAAGGACCACTTCCAGTGGGCAGGGCCCTGTCTTAAATTGACCACTTTAAAGTGCTCTGAAGGTTTCCAGTATAATTTTCGTTACCCTTTAGTTACAGACCACCTTTACTAGGTAACTAAGGTTGTTTGCCAACCCATTGGGTAGCTTCCATCTAAGCAATTGCCTAGGTGGCCTGCTGCCAGCTTTCAACTATTTCAAGATGTGAGTTACCTGATGCTTTCAGGCTCTACGAGGCCGTAGCGATGTTCGCTGTGCCGGTGCCTTCCTGCTTACCAAGCAGATGTTTCTCTGTGGTACCTTCCTGTCTTTATGGCTGCACGAGGCTGGTTTCCAATGGGCCTCTCGGCTGGAATGCCAGTCGAGTGCAATTTGCACATATTTTTGCAAGGATGTGCACTTTATGTGCATTAACACATGCGTACAGCCCTTCTGTGGTTACCAGTATGGCTAAAGCAGAATTTATGTCTGCAAACCTCACCAGGGCATATGGCCGTCAACCATTATAGCAGATAGGTAACCAAAATTGTCGATGGCCATGGGAACACTCAGCTGCCATCAGCAGAGAGCCCAGGCACACCACCTGCTACTGTAGCAACTTAAAGCCTGAAAGGAGTAAGTGTCTCAGTGCCTCCAGAGTGAAAACTGTAAAATCCATTTGGACTGCGCTCTCTCAAAATAACACCACACATGTGGAAGGGGGGAAAAGGCAACTGACAGAGCTGGTACTATAAAAAGAATTAATTTCTGATGCACACCTGTGCAAAGCACTCAGATGAGCTAGAGATAAGCATGTCCTTGCATATATGCAGGCCCCGAAAATTCAGCTGACTTCAGCCCTCAAGACAAGTGATGAGGGTGGTGAGGCATCGGCACAGGTTATCCAGAGAAGCTGTGGCTGCTCCGTCCCTGGCGGTGTTCAAGGCCAGGTTGGACAGGGCTTTGAGCAACCTGGTCTAGTGGAAGGTGTCTCTGCCCATGGCAGGGGGTTGGAACTAGATGAACTCCAAGTTCCCTTCCAACCCAAACCATTCCATGATTCTGTGATTGTATGACACTCCGAGAATTGATGCCAGCATGGCTCACATGTGGCAGTGCCAGGCTCTCCCCTCGACCCTGATCTACTCCTGGCAGCTGCAAGGGCAAGGGATGCCACTCCCCTACCACCCATCTGGCAGAAGCCATGAGTTACTGGGAAGTGTTGCTGCTAGTGTGTCTGCTCAGCAGAACTCAGGCTTATGCAGAGACATGCAGGAGGGTTTGGATTTAATTCTATAGATTTGGGTCCTTTACGTAAAGTCTTATGGAGACAGAGGAAGAGATGGAAGAAATAAAATAAAGGTGCTCCAGTAAACCAAATTACAGGTAGGCAAAAATACATGCTTATGAGCTTCCTGCGGCAAAATGTATTAAAGCTAATAAAGATTATAGAATGCAACACTTCTTACGCCTTATACTTACTGATGCACCCGCCTCTCTCTCCTCCATACCTAAATGCACATGTGTTCTCCAGAATTTCATCTATCCTGTCTTACTATATTTGTTTAGCAACACTCAGAGCAGTGAGACTATGGTGGCAATGGCCACAATGGCCGTTTTAATAAGCTCATCCATAGGTTGCACATGATTGCTACAACAAAGCTTTCTTGAGCAGCTGCTTAAGAAAACAACCATCTGCTTTCACTTAGACATGCTTTCCCCAGAACAACCAAGGGAAAGCAAAGAGATTGCCACCCTGGTCCCCCAAGCATGGAAAGTAATAATTTTTCCTTGGCTTTTGTAAAATTATTTTTCCCACGCGTTTACTCCTCAACCCTATCCTTGGGTCAGCTGAGAATGCCGAGTGGTCTGAGTATGATGAATTTATTACTTTAGGCTTCACAGAGCACAGCTTAAGGAGAGTGAGGTAACAGTGTAAGCAATGTGGAAAGACTTGAATGTTTTGTAGTTTAATTATTGGATATATTTCGAGGTTTCCAAGGCTTGTGGTTTTTTTTTTTTTTTTGAAAGGATCAGTTTGGCTAGAGGACTGAAATAGGATCAAATCCATCTTGCATCCCCACCTAAAACTGAGATTTGAGTCTCCAAGTTCAGAATCTTGGAAATAGAAGTCTCCCTCCTCACATGTAATTATGTATAGTTTCTGAAGAGGTGAAATGTCAACATTATGAAGAGATGGAAAATACATTAAGAGAGAATGAGTTCATCTTCCTGATACAGAACAGTATCCCTGCATAGTAATGGGATTATGACAGCATTGGACATTTGAGAAAATCTATACTGCTCTGTCTGCTCTATTTGATTTGTATACAAATGGATTTCCGTTCCCAGTAATGGCTTTCTCTGAGCTACTGCAAACTCTAAAATGGGAAATAAAACCAGAATTTTGGGAAGATAGGACCTGCCATATTCTCTCTCTAAAACTGCAGCTTGCTATGCAGTCAAAAATTTGGAGGAGGATCTGACATTGCTCTGAGATGGTAACACTTGTCGAGTTCTCTAGGAGACAAAAAATATCTAAATGTAGAGGACCAAGTTGTGGCATAGTTTGCATGTCTGCTATTTCTACCTGCAGTGGGCAGGAGGAGACAAGGAGTTGGTGGGGATTTTGCTCTGCTCCAGAACCCTGGCTGAGGAAAGATGCAGGGAGGGATGAAAACCTGCAGTCAACTTTTACTGAAGAGTATAGCTGATGACTCATCTCCCTGTACCCTTTAGGCAGCATAAATGATAAAACTGCCTTCTAGCACAGGTTCTTCACTGCACCCTTCCCTGATATTGACCACTGTATGCTTTCTCATGGGCAGCGACCAGTCTTATAACCATCTAGTGTAAATGTATAAGCAAGATTTTCTGAAACATCTTTATATACATACAAACTATGTAGTAGTAATATTACAAATATGTAACATTTGTAATATACATATTTGTGCATATATAGAGACATATACTGTACCAAGCACTAACAGGATAGCTGTCTTGTAATGTGGTTCAAGCAGATTTGTAGGTAGTGTAATAGATATAGATTATCAGGCATTTTTTTTCTGAAGACTTTGGGCCTGTGCATAGGTACTGGCAGTTCTGTAAAGCTTCACTGCCTTTGTTTGAAAAACCTAGGAAGAAACGCTATTCCTTGTCCTATAGAAATTGTTTCTGTATTACAGGTCGTAAAACACAATAAAGCAAAAACACATTAATGAAAAGCAAAATCCACAATTCATGAAAATACCGGCAATCAACAAATTAGATACACGAGGGATAAGATTTAGAAAGGGTAAGTTTGCTTTTGCTTTTGGAAAGAAAACATCATTTTTGGGGACAAGAAAAACTCCAATGTGATGTTGTGGAATGAGAAGGGATAAGCAAGAGATCAGCATGAAAATTGAATTATAATGCATAATCATATGGTTCTATTAGAAACGTAAATCTTGTTAATAATGCATCTTAAGAGCTACACTTCAACTGGAGTGTGTATACAACTGTGTCACACCAGCCCAATCCCATAATCACTGCTCCTATCTTTCCTTTGGCACATACACTGTGCCAACACTTCTGCACATGTTGTACGCTGCCATTACCTGTTCCAGCAGGGTTTTGCTATTCTTAGATTGGTTTATATGGCTAATTATGAATCTAATTCTGAATATCTAATCCACTAACTGCAGGATGCTGCTTTTTGGACAGATCCCATGGATTTCATGGGGCCTTTGGGGAGGCTCAGGAGATCACAGGTATACACCATCTTTCTGAATTACAGCCTTTGTCTAAGGCTCTGGAAGGGCACCGAACGCCACTTTCTGCACTTTCCTGTTACGTTTCATGACCCAAAAAACCACTTTGACAGAACTCCACTTCACCACAACTGAAATGCAGTGTTTACATATAGAAAGAATATTTATGTCTTAATATAGGGATTAGCTCAATCTCTTTATGCTCATCTGTCTCTAGTGGGGCACAAATGGCAAAGAGTAGCCCACAAATATACCATATAGAACAAATATTTTGGACCTATGATACAGTTTATTACTTTTACTGAAATCACAGAATCAAATGTTTTAAGATTACAACTGGTAAATTATACATATGTAGTAGTTTACAAAACAAAATATTGGCCTTCAATGTGTCATAGTACAGTGTAGACCTTGTACAATTCAGTTCAAATGAATTTATATTTTGCATAACATTATTTGTGATGTAAACGGGCTGACATAGTAGTGCTCTAAAAATGTTAACTCTTCCATTAGACACATACTAGGATGAAAAAAGTTTTGTGACACATCTTGGTTTTTTCAAAGGGTACTGGTACTTCAGCCAAGTCATCTGTAATGCACAAAAAGTGACACTTCCCAGAATATACTGGCACCAATAGAGAGTATAAAGAGGCACATGATAAAATCTAAGCTAAACCAAACGTGTGCTTTCCCGTTAGTCTTCTCTAGAGTACCTCTCTTGTTTTATCTTATCTGATATTAGGCAGATGACCTGGCAATATAAATTGAATGGATTTATTGCTAAACAGGAGTATACACTGTCTCCAAAATACTTGAATTCAGTATCTTATTTCCTGTATCTGATGGGTTTTTAACAATTTATATATGCTTGACTGTCAGTGAGTACGTTTCATACAATAAACTATCTGAAAATTTCACAGTTCATGTGATAAATCGTGTAAACCAGTTCCTATAAGTTAAAAGACAAATTATGCTGTCACTTAAAGTGGTATAAGTCTGAAGCAGCTCCTGCAAAGCCAAATAATGATGTAATGAAGTTACTCTGAATTTACATAAGTATACCTAAAACCAGTTTAACTATTTTGCCCTGTGAGTGGGGGTAATGGAGACCCAAATACTCATTTGTGTATATACATACATCTATGTGTTTATATATACACAAGTATACACATGCACACACAAAACCCAGGCATTTGCATTTAGCCACAGTAAAGTTCTACATGTGCCCATATACGTATTTCAACATGGACTATGCAAGGCTGGTGTATCTGGAAATGGTTTTAGTGTCCTTACAGTGACTGCGATCCTCTGCAGACAATTTTCAGGGCAAATGACATTGTGGGATTTGTTTTTGGACAGTGTCAAAATGCTTGGTATGGTGTGTCTGGAGAGAAGATCTTACACCACTCACCTGGAACACTAAGAATATGTTTGGGGTGTTCCAAATTTTGTATGCTATCACTGAGAACTTGCACTTGTAATAAAGTCTTCTAAACCCCAAAGCTACATTTTGTGGTGCCATTGAGGACCTAATAATTTCTCTTACATTAAGACTCTTTACTGGTACACATGATAAACCAGAAATACCTGCATATACAACATTATTCAGAACAAGTATGTTGAACTAGCTCTACTATACAAGTTAGTGCCAGTGTACCCACAATAAAAAAAACTCTTGAAAATGATACGACAAGTGTGGATGCAGTGATGTATTCTGGCAACTCTATAAAAACCAACCACTTCATTAAAAAAAGACCAAACCCCTTCAAACCAGCAACTTTTTTCCTGAAAATTGCAGCCCATGATCAGAGAATGTAATTTTGGCTCTTGCCATAAGCTCCATCTTCCTCAGTGACAAAGAACATCACCTAAACATATTGCTGAAAACCCACAATTATTAATGTTCCATCCTTACAAATCCAGTTATAGCCTGCCCTAGAGTTCATCAAAGCCAAGGCTTATAGTCATTCCCTGGGATTTTGGAGTGGGTCTTAAGTGAGGAAGTATCACCCTCTGGCCATCGCAGATTCACCGAAAGCCTTGTAGCTGGCTCTGGGTCTTTGGTAGTGTCCACACGGCAGCAGACACTGGGCAGAGGGACTGAGTTGGAATTTAACTGGTGTGTATGTGGGCACTGATTAGCAAGATAACTTTCAACAGTCTGAAATAGATTGTTTGCAGTCTGTAGTACTGCCCTTACAGTGAAGTGGCTACAGAAGTAATTTGTTTTGTTAAATAAATTGACTGTAGAAAAGCTGTAGGTTTGCCTACATCCTTTCCCTTACACTGGACCCAACACAAGCTCTCTTGAGTTCAGCAGTAGTTGGACTGGATGAAAAGTGGAAGCAAACATATTGTTATTTTTAAGGAAACACTGGGAACACGTTTTGCTGGCTTTTTTGCATCTAACTGTGCCTGATGTGGTGCAAAGAGCTGGAATACAATGAAGTTAAACATTGCAAAGCCTTCCAAATTGGGCTTTTGACCTTTCATAGCCATATATACATATTTAAATATGTATACAAATGGTGAAAAGACTGGAAAAGTAGCTTTCTTAATGGCTCAGTCTTCACAACCCACATCATACATAGTTTCAGCTATATTTTTAAACAGGCACACATGAGTTTCTCTGTAGTGTTTTCACTTAAACATAAGAAGCATGAGAGAAGACTCGCCTGCCACCCTGACAACTCAGATGAACCTGATTCACATATAGAGGATACCATTTACTAGAAGCCTGAACATGCTCCTGTTGAGCACCAGCTTTCGTGGTAAATCAGTGAGGCACACAGCATGAATTACATGTGCCTACGTGAAGCAAGCTGTTGTCTGACTTCTTTAGGAGCTGGTATAGGTTTTTCTCTTGACTTACTAGTTGAGTAAAGTGTAACAAGGAGCTTTGAGCATGAGGTGTCACAAAATTACAAATCTACAACTTCTCTAAGAAAAAGATGGTGGCAGAAAAAGAATATACATCTATACTGTGTGCACACATGTATACACATATACTCCTGTTCCATGCAGAAAGCTTTCTAAATAAAATCATACAAAAAATAACCAGTGCCATATATTATGTAAACTCACAAGGCGTACTTTCAACACAAATTTGAAGCATAAATTAAAAGAGAGCGAGAAAGAGAGAGAGAGACAATAGCAAAACATTTTAAATATAGAATTTGCACAATTGGTATTTTTGTTAAATAAGAATAAATAAATTCATTACATCCGTTCACATACCAGTTGTAAAAACAATAAATTATTTTATTTTTTTCAGTGCTGTGTTGCTTTTTTTTTTTTTTTTAACAGTTGTGATTAATCCACAAGATTATTCCCTCTCTCCCTTGTGATAAAACTGTTTCCACAGGAGGGCAGCTAAATTTAATTTCTTGTATACATCTCATCAAACCAAAGATGATAGGCTTTTTCCTCATGAGAATCTCTTATTTGAAAAGCAGATGCTCTAAAACCCACAGATGCTTAGAGGTCCAAGTCCACCTAAGGGCACTGGAGACATGTCCCAGAGTCAGCAGTGAATTTAACACTGAGGATTGTTTCTTTCTATGCAAAGAGTAGTAGTCTGGGTTTTTATGCCCTAGATGCATTTTACATTTGGCAACGCTTGGTAGTAATGTAAACAATGACATAACAGTGTGAGTGACAAGGAATTTAGCTGAGAACAGAACCTGAAATGACAAAAAGTCACATACATACCTTGCACCTATTTTCCAATCATCAGTTATATGAGATAGCTATGACTGACAAAAGCAAGGTTTGGAATCTGAGTCTGATTACAAAGTACAGCTAAAAAGCAATGGTTAACTACAGCAGGCTGACCTGGTTTATCTTACACTTTTAGGGTTGCTTCCTTGGTCTGTCTCCTTTGCCCTCTTGCCATATAAAGGCAACTGCTTTTTGCTCATGTTAATTTGCTTCATTACTAGGCTGGTGAAAAGGGAAAAGTCACTATAGTGGTTTGTTCTCATACCTATCTATTTTTTTATAAATAATCTCTATCTATGAAAAAGATACTCTTGATCTAAGGAAGCTTTAAATTTATACCCGCTTATGGTATTGCTCTTCTGGAGCCTAAATAGCATCCAAAAGCTTTACTCATCCTGTTGAATGTATAATAAATCATTACTATGATGCAAACACAAATACTTGCACATTCTGTCTCTTGTACATTACGATAAAACACAGGAAAAACAAATGCCATTTAATGCAGCAGCTGTATGCCAACACAAATGTTAAGTCTATGCTGAGACACATTAAGTCTCCTGATTTTTCCTCTCATGATGGTTTCTATTTGTTATGAGCCTTTTTGAGAGGTTCTAGAACACATGTAATACATATATAAAAATTAGATTACTTGAAAGGAAAATAAGACACTTCAAAGGGAGCTTACATTAATATGTAGAGAAGGCATGAATCTTAATCTTTCCATATCTCTGCAAATATCCCTGCAGAGCCTTGATCTCAGTTCTTAGGGTAGGATCAGAGATTAAGTGGGGAATTTTCCTCAAGATCCACTGTTTTGCATACTACTACTCCTACAAAGAAGGCCAAACCACTTCTGAAAGCTGAAGATGACTAGTAGCATTCGCTGGTAATTAGTTTTGACAGAGGAAGAGGCCCTGCCCCTATTATCATTTATTTAGAACAGGGTACAAAAAAAAAATACTTCTCCAGGTTTCACACTTGTAGATGTAGCAATTCTATGCTGTTTCGAAATCATCACATGCTTTCTTAGAGTTCACAAAAACATGCCGCTGTTACAAAAACATGTTTGTGTCAGCCTGAGACCTGCCCTTCTTGCTACACAGGCCAACATGTTTTCTCTACTGATTTCATGACTGGGATTTTCAGAAGAGCCTGGAGTATTTCAGTGTTCAAGTACCACTGACTTACAGCTGTGAGGCTTGTCTGACAATCCTCCTGCAGTCTCATACTCTCCTGTGTGGATGATCAAAGGAATAAAAGATAGCTGGAATTCTATTTTCATCAGCATATTCGAACCACTTCTCTTGGTACCGTTACCCCAGAGCTTAATTCAAAGCCCGCTAATAGAAAAGCAAGCGATTTTAACAGGCTTGCTATCAGGCCTCCCCCTGCTACCTGCATAAGGTGAAATGCCCATCCTCAGTCACAGAACTTCTACCAGACAATAATGGAATTCAGAAGTTGCTGCCAATGAAAACTATTACCAGCTACTGCCTGTACTGTGGAAACAGTCTTATTGATATTGGGCAAGTCCTCCACATCCTGATGTGGTTTGACTTCCTAATGACCCCTTTTCCTCTCAAACGTGGTAGATGATAGATACACAAAACATGAATGCCTTCTATAGCTTTAAAAAAAACCCCCAAACACACACAAAACAATTAAAAGAGACAAACAGTTACAAACTTTTGCTGGTAAGACGAATACCAGAGTTAGACATGATGGACAAAACAGTGATAAAATATTAACTGCTTGCTGTGTTTTTTCTGACCCTTACAGACTCTTCAAAAGATGTGGGTTTATTACACGTTGTTAGATTCAAGGTGGAAGCCATAGAGAAAATAACAGAGAAAGCAGTCGAACACAGCCTCAGAATATCTGAGTTAGAAGACACTTGATTATTTTACCTGTAATTTTTGGTTCTCTAACTAGTTTCTACAAAATACAGTATGCCTTTGTTTTATGGAAAGAAGAAGCTAGCAGCTATTGTTCATCGACAACAAGGACCCCAAGCAGTGACACAGCCAGCACCAGTGCAAGGTGTACAAGCAAAGTGTACACAAATCCCCCCTAGCAGCCAAATCCTCCTCCTCTGTGTGTCTGACATACACATGGTGAGGAGTTGCTGATGGTGCTGGTATTGGAGCAATGTACATGTGGGGATCCCTGGTCTGCAAGCTGCTGCAGTGCTCCTTCTGAGAATTTGTTGGTGGAAACACAGTATTTGTCACAGAATAATGATCTGCTGCCAGGAAATTCCTAGTATGAAAATGTGTTTCCTTTTGTCAGAACCAAAAGGTATAACTTTTTAAAACCAATAGCAAGCTCTTAATTTTCCAGTAAAACATCTACAGCCCTTTCTGAAGAATGGACCAAGTCCTCAAGGGCTGCAGATATACTTTGGTCAATTTGCTTATTGTCTTTTGATTTTTTAATAGAACCAAGTGATATAAAGTGACATACCAAATGAAAGATATTTACAAAACAGTATAAAATAAGCTACTGTGGTATCATGGGTACATGTGATGTTTTCTAAGGATATACTGTATTAGAGGTAGGCGAAAAAGGGGAGATGATTCTGTAACCTTCAAATATCCCAGGATCCTCCATTCACTAGTTTTATTTCTTTTGCATTATTTTATTTTATATTTTTGCAGACACAGAGGGCTTGTAACAACTTTGATGCTTAGTTTTTTGACATATTAAGATCACCCTACTATTATTTAAAGCAGTGCACATCTTCATTTGGTCCAAATAGGCAGATTCTGCCCATAATTTGAGACTGTATGTAAGTACATTGAAGCCTTCGCTTCTCTCTGTCTGGGCAGACCTAATACCAATATGTCAACAATGGCTTAATCGAACCTCTTGTAAAGAAGATCACAACCACAGGTTAACATTTTTTCAACAAGCACTGTTTAAATGCTGATGGTCTCTGGGGGAGAAGACATCCCTTAGCTAATTTTCCATGCCCATCTTTGCACTGGACAGTCCTGGTGTGCCATCCTGTGTCACATGTTCGAGAACAAGAAAGCCACGGCCCCGTAACCCAGCGGGGTTGCATGAGCTGTGGAGGTACTTTGCTGCTGTTGCCACTGCTGGTGACAGAGTTGGTCATTTGCCCTTGCTTCTTTGGCACGAAGAAACTATAACGGACATCCACTTGTTGAGTTGGATCAGTCGCAAGTATCTGCACGATAAGAATCTCTTTTGTCGCAGAGTGTCCCATTGTGTGCAAGAAATCATCTTTGTGACTCCAGCCGCTGTAGTTCATGACAGTCCCATTGATGTCAATGATCGTTTCTGAAGTGGAGATCATATATTTTCCATTGACAAGGTACTCACCATTTTTCTTCTTCAGGGCCAGGTAGGCAGTGAACCTGCTCTGGTCCTTAGTCTTGAACTGCCGAACTTTGATGTGCGTTGCGCCTTCTGGGATTTTCACTACATCTGTGTAGCCCTTGCTGAATGAGGAAAAAAAAAAAGAGTATTCAGTAGCTATCATGAAATAAGCCTCAAGTCTTACTGCAACACCTAATGAAGTCACTGGCATAACACATCTTGCTTCATTTTAGTTCAAGTCCTGAATCCATCTGGCTTGAGGGTCATCTAAGATTAATTTAACCAGGTTCCACTGTTTGTCTATTGTATTGTTCTTCATGTTCTTGAAGAAATTTCTACTGCACTTATTTCAAATTGCTTAATCTTTAGCTTTAGCAACAATTTTACTAGAGTCAGATACAAGAGGAATGAAAAATAACAGATAGCTTATATATTTCAGCAAAGGGTGGGAGATATGAAATACGATGCACGCTTTGCCTGCCAAGGAAAAGATAATGAGATATGCATTGGTTACAGCTGTTTCTTGCTGTCTTTGCTATAATGATGATTAAGGAAAGTATGAGCAGACTAACAGCTGGGTAGAGGTACCTTGGGAACATTTAAAAATAATCTTGATCACCAAGAAAAAATTTGTTTACTTTGAAATACATAAAGCCAAAGATTAATTGTCACGTGTCTAATATGAAGTGCACTCAAACGTTTCATTTGTACCAATACAGAGTTCTCTCTGTTGCTACTTATGGAGTATCTTAATTCAGATTTGCAAAAAGATACTTAACTCTTCTACCAAAAGTGACAAGCAATCAAAACCTGCAAGTGTGCTGGAACTTAACACTATCTCAAGTATGTTATTTGTTTTAACTTTACTGATATATAGAAAAAATCTAAAGACCATACATAGCCATAAGCTACCAGATGGACTTTGGAGACATGTATTGTCATTTCTAAACCTGTGACAAAGCCATTCTGCAAGTATCTCAAATCTGAAAAGTTTAGTGCTGAAACTTCTAAGAAAAAAGGAAGGATAAAGTATACTAAAATGATATAAAAGTGAAAGGGTCTCCTTTGGGAATGTTTAAAGAACAGACTGCTAATTTTGAGAATTTTTGGCTGCACAAGTAGAGACTGCAGAGAGTACAGATTAAATGCTTGTGCTATTCCCCTGCTATTTCCAGCAGTTATGGGACAATGACTAAAACTCCATTGATTTAGCACCTCCATAAAGCTGAAGGAATATGGTGTGAAAAAAAGGCTGGGGGTACTCTGGTCTACAGCCTTGTGCTAACATTTTTACATGCACATATATTAAAGTTACAATATCATTTGTTCAAAAACTAAAAGCAATGCTGTAGAATTCAAGTGGTCTGCACAAAGAACTGTAACACTCCATGTGCACAAAGAAGCACATACAGCCTTAATTCCCAACTTCTGATAATTTGGCTTTAAAGCCTTTTACAAAAAGTTCTTAGGAAGTAGTTTTCCTGAAGATTATGTTTTGACTGCTTTAAAAGAAAAAAAGTACAAATGTTATGGCAATCGACTGCAATGGGAAATACTAGTTTCCCCTTGTACATTTAATAGTTTCCCTGTACACTGAATGTATAGATTGCTATAGTTTGGTTTATAATAGACAGCAATGTAGGAGCTGCTACTTTTTGGTGGAGAAAAGATAATTTTACTACAGCTACTGCCGTTTCATATGTAAAAACAGTTTTCAGACAATTAAGATTTCACTATTTTAATGAGGGTTTTATTTTAAAGGGTTTTATTTTAAAGTCAGTTGCTCACAGACTCATAGAATCACAGAATGGTTTGGGTTGGAAGGGACCTTAAAGACCATCCAGTTCCAACCTCCTTGCCATGTGCAGGAACACATTCCACTAGGCCAGGCTCTAAGCCCCATCCAGCCTGGCCTTAAACACTTACATATTAACATAAGGGAATTGTCTCAAACAGTATTTCCAGGAAAAAATAAATCCTTGTCATTCCAAAATTCAGTCAAAATCAAGTTAGAACTTGGCACTTACAGGTTGACTGTTACTTTCTAAATGGGGCAACCTTTTTAATGCATTGAAGTTGAATGAATATTTTACTCCTTGACCCCTCTCATTTCAGTTAAAGGCATGATTTGAGGACTAAGATGGCAATTTCATAGGGATAATTATAACATAATTTCTCCAGGTATATTTATGCTACAAATCTGGCCTCACTGAAATTCAAGGAGTCCATGTAACATTTTTGCTGGAGCTTGGATTCCAGTACAAAGATCATTACTGAATCTCATGAAGTATATTTCACACTGTCTTCTTCATTTCCACATCCCAGACATTTCAATATTTACAAACTAGAAAAGATTTGGTTTATATAATTACAAATTTGGACGGAAAGTCATTCTTTTTGGTGGAGGTGTTTTAGCATTCTTTGGTGAGTAATCATTGGTTTACCAGGAGGAAGGTTAGTTATGTTTATTTTTAGAATAAATTGACTCTCAAAGCCATTTTTGAGAGCTATTAATCAGTAAGTCAAAATGTATAGAAATAAAAAGTAGTTTCTGGAGTCAGATTCCAACTTCTCATAGCTTTCGATATGTGTGAGAATTTGGAAGATATAAACCAAAATCAAGTTTATGTACATTATACAAGACTACACTAATGCAGTCACAGATGCTGAGTAGAAATTGTCAACTGCAAGTTTCTAAGAGTAGATTACTACAGCAGTCCTTTGAGACCTTGGAATCTATACAAATGCTAATTAAAAATCCTCTTTTTTCTAAGCATCTTAAGACTTGAAGAGGGAAGGAAACAAGAGTTCAGAGAGAAAGCAGACTTCCTTGACATTGGTATCTCAGTACAAAGATTTCTGCTGCCCTCAATGTGGTTAAGGCGAACCATGGAGGCAGTTCCTTTTCTTTTACTTGTATTAAGTTTTATTACAGTTAAAAGCTAAACTCTGACAGGACAATGGATAACTGCTATAAATATTCTGACTTAAAAAGAAGTCTCTCTGGAGATCGATATGCCAATGGACATGAAGGGATATAGCAAATACCATGCTTGAGCCTGTGTTGACTTCTGACATTTCATCTAGTCATCTAAGCTCCATATATACTCAGCAGTGTGAAAAGGTATTTTTAGGTTATAATCCCTCTCAACTTCTAGCAATTAAGGAAGATTTGTACAGCTGTGCCCTAATGCAGTCTGCTTCTCTCCGCTAGCTATACAAGGAATCCGTGTCACTAAATCAGGTAGGATATCCTCATTGTCATTCAAAGTTTGATGAGATAAAACACATTCTCAGCATGTAAGTTGATAACCCAGCATCATCTGGAAATGGAGAGTTTCAGAGATACCCAGAGAGATTAATCTGATCCCAACAACTTCCTGATTCACTCCTCTCTTCCCTTTCCTCTCTCCTTTAGAAACCACAAGCCATCTAACAGTGAGATTAGCATGCCTTATTCCAGGCAAACTTCCTATTAATGGAGTGCTCACCTCTATTACTGGCACTTTGTGTCAGAAATGAACTGGGTGCAGTGTTTTGCCAGTTGATTATTTGCCACTTTCAGGATAATGTTAAGGTGCCAGCTGTAAACATCTGGAAAGTGCAATAAAGCACAGGCAATGTACTTTTTGCATATGAAAGTAAATTGCATTTAGAGACAGAAAGTAAGTAAGTACATAGCAATGTATTTGCACAAGAAGATTCATTTACTAAGACTCAAGATCGATACCTCTTTTTGGTAAAGGTTCCCATGATTTTTGTGCAGCTGGAATTGTCTCCTCCACACACGCCACATTTGTCATACTGGAGCTTTGAACCGATGATGCCATCGCAACCAGTTCGGATGCATTTTCCCCGCACGCAGACTGAATTACTGTACGGTCGACATTCGGTACCATCAGTTACCTGGGCAATCAAATGACAGTTAGTTAAAATTACCATGGAAAAGATTTGCTTTTTGTGAATCTGGCTAGCAAAACCCAGCTACTTATTTCTGTCACCTACTCAGAACAGAGTACCCACCCTGACAGACCAGACTGAGTTTCTCTAACATCCCAGCAGAAAAGCAGATAAAATTTAGCAAAGGGCTGAAAGAAATGACAGATAACTCCACTGTAAGACACTAAAATGACCTTGGCTTTCATGATGATCTCACAGCTTATTAATAATAACAATGACAGTACTTGTAGATAGCCTTACATTTGGGCTATTTACATCTAAATGTTACTGTCATAACATTTAGAGGCAGAAAACTGCAAGTATAAGTGTGGGAGATTTCAGTTCAAAATGCATTTGATATAACAAACTGACCACAAGTCACATCTATATTAATTGGCTAATTATTCTATATTAATTGGCTCCATAAGATTTACTCTGAACTCTCTTAACATAATTCAGGGTAAAACTTACTGTTTTACTATTAGTGCTCTTTCTCCCCCAGAAAACCCCATAATGACAGATGACTCTCCAGGCAGAAATGTCTTTATCCACTACTGAAGACAAACTAGTGCAGAGTGCACTAAGAGGCCCGTATTTTTTCAAGTATCCACATATTGAGATGTGGAAAAACTTACTTCATTTTAGAGGCCAATTATGGTCCTAATGTATAACCAGTGGATCAAACCATTACATCTAATCACACAGTTAAATCTTTGAATCATATGATTAACTTCTTTTCCCTTGTTGTAGGAAAAGATTTTTAAGATACAGGATACTTCTAAACTGGAGCATGAAATCATGACTGGAGATGCCATTACCTTCTGAGAAAACACCACATAATATCCAGTTCCTTTGGCTCGGCAGGTGAGCTTGCAAACGTCTCCAGGAAATACTCCAGCGTACTTGGGGACCCATTCAACAAATGTCTTGACTCCCTTTGCATCAGACTGATAGCCATTCCTTGCTTCACACTGCTCTTGTCGAAAAGATTTAGCTGTAGAATTATTCACATCATTAGTGACTATTTCAGACCACATTGCAAATATCATTATGACCATCTATTATTCCAATTTCTTTTTTACATAATTTTTAAGTTACATCACTTCATCTCTTTACTTAGAACTGGCCTTCAAATTCTTCAACTGTTTTAGCTTGGAAATCTTCCCACGACTTAAGAAGCATAAAAGGACTAAAGTTTTCATACAGTTCATTTTCCAGGACTGAAATTTCTTTCATTCAAGTGTCCTTTCTGTATGGCGTCAGGGTGGGGATGGGGGAAGAATTACAGCATTGTATTAATGATGAATGTCTTGCCTTGGTAAGTATATTTTGGAGAAACTACAATGGACCTTTGTTGTTTCCTTTCACAGTAGACGTTCAACATTTACTATCTATGAGCACAGAGGCTGGAGCGTGAAGACACTTTGGCACGAAGACACTTACCATTTGCTGGGCAGGGTGTGACGTTGCAGGAGCGGTAGATGGCCCTCTTGCCAGTGCAGTACCGGCCATTGTTTCTAGGAGCTGGGTTATTGCAGTGACGATAAGCAAACTGAACTCCTCCACCACAGGTACGGGAGCACTGTCCCCAAGGTCCCCAGGACCCCCAGTTACCATGACTTGAAGCCTGAAATATGTGGAACAGTGGGAGGTAAGGATATCATCCAAGTGTGAATAAAGGTGCTACATCTCAAAGACACTGCTAATGTTGAATTGAAGGCAATCCCTTGGTCATTTTAATGAGGCTTAACAGGTCTTAGGAGCCTTCTTTCTCCCACAGAGCAAATTTCTGTCTTTTAGCTGCACATTGATGATATCTCATTTGGCACTGTGTATGCAAATGCAAAACTAGGTTTTGGTCTGCACAGCCACCTTCAGCCTGTTTCATGGAAGACACACATGCACCAGAAATAGTGCCCACAGTCTCATCTGCTGCACTCTTATTTTCTGCTATTCCTACCAATAGAACCCCTTAAACTATCTCCAAAGGATTCTGCTCCCAGAATGTGTTCATAAGGCTAATCTATGATTAATTAAATGCAATTATTGGGATGTGTAGGTATTACTCTGAATTACTGGCAAGAGATGGAGTTGTCAGATATTGTTTGCAACTCCGCTAAAATTGGCTACCTAGAAAGAGTATTGCAACAGCAGGTAGAAGTATATAATTCCATAAAAAAGGGTATTGTAAGGGCTATATCTTGATTTGAATGACTCTCATCGTTTGCAAATATCTTCATAAATCTCTACAAGTCTGTACCTCTTCTGTGTGTATAACAGAAGGGGCAGTGTTACTGTCTACCCAGTAAATTGTGCAGCTGTCAGTTCTCATGAGCCTCAGGACTCTTCAGATGTACAAAGTTGACAGAGAGAACTCTGTCACTGGAGGTACAAACTTTTCTGCTCCAGAAATTACATTCTAGATGAATGTCATCCACCTTTCTCTTCACTAGTTTAGGGCCCCGAGGCCTTTCAGATAAGGACTGTAAATTGGATTTATAGATTTAATTTATCTCACAGTCTGTTGCCAAGAAGCCAGGAAGCTGAGAATAGGTCCTTGACAATCCTTCTGTATGTCCTGAGACTTGACTTACTGAATGGGCAAATCCTCTACTCTGAAGGGATTCTCTCAGTTTTCCAGGAATGAAGGCTTTCAGACTTCAAGGAGAAAACATGCTTCCTGAAACTCAGCAGTGTTTTTCCTATATTTCTCACCAATAACACTCCAATTACATGCAAAAAAATAAGGAAGCTTTCGATCTGACTTCCATAAAGTCCTTTTCACTCCCACAAAAATCAGCGCCTTTGAGGAGCATGCCTTCTAAAATTCCCTGGGGTTACAGCTGGTAACTTACTGAGTAGTATTTCTTCTTGGTTTTGTCAACACATTTTCCCTGGAGGCATATCCTCCCTTTTCCACATGGTGTTCCCTCCACAGCAGGCAGCTTCTTAGTCAGACAAACCATCTGACCTTGGCGCACAACTGCACACCAGAGGCGAGAGCACACATCCATACCGGGACACACTGTGTATTCAGATCCAAACGCCAGTTTGCACTGACGAATGGCATCGTAGGTTTGTCCCGGCAGCTCCTCGGGCCCCAGGATGTGCTTTCTTGGTTGGTCCAGCAAACAGTTACCTAAAAGAGCAAACCAACCTATTATTACTCATTTCCTAGTCATGCTATTGCAACTGTGGTCTCATCCAGCAGCGTACCAGTGTCGGGCTGCCTATTTCCAATCTGAGGGTGTAAATGAGAATTACTCAGGTCCCTGTGACCTTTCAGGGGTAAGAGAAGGAAAAAACCTCCAATGGGTCAAACAAAAAATATAAGTTGCATATCAAAACTAATGGTGGTAAATCTGGACTGGTCTTGCCTTGTAAGGAAAGGTACTTGACTGCTTCTGTAATTAGGTTGAAGAAGCCTATCCATTTTATATAAAAATACATAAATAAGAGAAGAAAAAAGATAAAATAGCATACACAAAGAATTGTATATGTGTTTTGAGATATTGCAGGTGTCAAGATTTGTCTGGCACACTCTAAAAATGAGGATTTACATTTGTGTTCTAAAGGATCTACTGATAGATTTTATAGGTTTTTTTACTATTGAAAACCTCACTTGTTGATGTGCAGAACTATTTATTCAGTGTAACCTCTTTTACACTTCATGAAAGGGATATGTGGTCTGGGCAAGCTTCGCTTATCCTTGGCCAAAATAACTTACCACAATTTACCTCACTTTGGAACCTACACCAGCATTCTTCAGTTGGATCAAGGGTGAAAAAAAGGCTACAAACCCCTCAGTATTTACATAAAAAGGAATAGAATATCAAGCTATGGAAGTGAATTTAAACAAATCAAATACCCCACCTCTCAATGGCTTGGGTTTTCCCTCCAGAACACACTGCAATTGTTCTTTTTCAGCTTTAAAGACTAATGCCAATTAGCCAAATCAGCCAAAAATTCTTTCTGCATAATCACTTACTACCAAAAAAACTCTCTATCTTGTTAAACCTGTTTCATTTGTCCTTTGATGACCCTGATTTACCCTAGCCTTACCTTTAATTTGGATTATGATGACTTTTTTAGTGCAGACAAGGTGTGCCAATGCTAACTGATAATCTGAGTGCCATGAGATAAAGATAATTAAAAGTACCCTAGTGTTCAAGGTATGTTGTAGTGCAAGTATTAGAGACATAGTGAGGAGTGAGGAAGCACAGGTTTTCTTTCTGGAGTTTCTATAAAGGACATAATTGGCAAAAGTTGTTGTCAAAAATATACTTTGTAAAAGTAAGTAACAGCGGAAGTCCTACTTCATATATCTTATGATGAGGGAGGAAGCTAGTACAGTGTTAGGGAAAACGCTAGCATGTGTAGTCTACACTACTATTGTGTATATACTGCAGTTTGTCAAACTCCTAAGTGGAACTGTTATTCAATATTTTGAAACATTGTAATAACACTTAATTTCACCATGACAGACACTGCTGCCCATCACTGAGGTCTACCATGACTGACAGAACTAGACATATAAATTTAGAGAAAAAAGAAAAAAAAACAGTCATACCCTTACACATACTTAATCTCTCAATCGTTTCAGTTAACACCATTTGAATACCTTTCACATGTGAATAACAAACAGAACATAGGGGAATGAGATCCAAACTTCTCCTTAACCAACCAATACTGCTCTGAGGAAACACGTATAATTTCTATAAAGCCAGGTGTTCCAGCTGAACCCACACGATAAATTCAAAACTGAAGACAACAAAAGTCCCTAAGGATTCCCCACAGGGAAAAAAACCCAGTGAAACAGGTCTTTACATTTATAGATTATAGACAGCAGCAGTGTCTATGTTTATACAGGTTGCAACGAGGTGCAGGTGTTTTTACCACCAACTCATCCAACCTCCTACTTGTAATGGTAAGAAAAGACAAAGTTTCGATGTTGGAGAATGGTTTGCCCTGGGCCTCCTGGTTGAGAGGGCAGAAAGGACTTCAATTCACTACATAAGATTGCAACATACAGAACACTTATACACTGGTATTCCCATTTTTTGTCCTGAGCATGAAAGAACATCTGTGTGCCCTGCAATTGAGCAACATTGTTGGCTGATGACAGTGTTAATTAAGCCATCTCCTTATCTCTTCTCAATGTTATGTGTAATATATCTTGAAAAAAAGGCAGCCAAAGACGTGTGCAAAGCAGATAACCAGGATATAAATTAATTAAAATAGAAATAGTCCTTGCATAGAGATTGCACAGAGCACCGAGCACTCTTAATAAACACAATAAATCGCAAGCAATCACACGACAGCACAGTGGTTGGCATGACAATAAAGGCAATTAGTACCTTAGGAGAGGGCTGGCTAAAAGCAGATGGAAATAAATGTCACTGTCTTCTGGACACTAATAAGCCTTTTCTTCTTAAATGTCGAACTGCTGTCTGGGGTCATCTCATGAGTGTAAAACAAATGGTGATATCATGACAATGATGTTTATAGTTCTCAAAGTGGGCCTCAAGAGAGAGGGAATCAGGCACCCTGATTCTTCCCAGACCTCCTGGTTGACTTTGGACAAGCCGTTTATATTGGGATTTATTTAGCTGACTTTAGCTGTATGTAATGCTAGTGTGTGCAACTCAGTCAGTTGTCAGATGTTTCACTACTCAGGCAAACTAGTTTACGGTGTAATTCAGCACCACCAATGCAGGCGATGAGATCAGTCAAACCACTGATGCCATTGATCAAATCCCTCTGCACTAAGACGGGAACTTAAATACCCAGGTTAGGAGTAGCTACATACATAGTAAATACCCACATTTTATAAGACGAGTCCACTCCCCGACATTCCAAATTTAGAAAATAGGAACATCAGTACTTGATAAAGTGATGTTAAGGAATTTGAGAGTCAAGAATAATGTTTTCTGCTACAGTAATACACTGTGAAAAATCTATATGGGAAACTTACTTAAAGCTTTGATAAGACATTGACTGTACTTTTGCAATAGAATACTGCTCACAGATCCAAACTTCTGGACTTCATTCACATTTCATTATGCTTACCCACAAGGAGCAGCAGATAATGCACTTTGTTTATTTCCTCACACCAATGCTGCCATGACTTGTTTGTCACAAAGCACAATTCATAAGATCATGCCCATTCAGACCAAAAGCCTAGTGCAAACTGGGCTTACATGGCCTATCAAAGAATAGAAGAGTGTCCTCTTGTTCAGTATTTCCCATATAAGGTTCCTGTGACTGTGCAAAATCCACTCACAAAAATCCTAAAAGAAGGCCTAGTATCCTTTTGTTGCAACTGCTTTTTTCTGCCTTCTTTTTCTACACTATGCCTGCAGCACCGCTCAAAACTACAATTGAATTGGTTAAGGTTTTTTTTCCTCTACCTAGTGGCACTTGAGAGACATAGGATTTTCTTCTTCCTATGGGAAGATTGCAGGGGAGCTCCTTCTTGAAAACAAAGAGGGAGGGAAAACACTGCAACTGTACGACAGTACATCTTCCCCAGCTAAGGAAAAAAATGAGCAACCCAAAAAGCATGGACATGCTTATTCTGAAGGAAACATGGACATATGGCACATCTGCACTGTTTTTTTATCAATCAGCCCAAAGCAGTCTGAAAGGCAGTGTCATGCTCTACTAGGATCCTGTGGTTTCTGGTATGCTCAGTGTACACTACAAATGGGAATTATGGAGCTATGGCTCATTCACTGGCTGGAAGAAGAAAATAAAACCAGAAGTTCCCTTCCTAAAATAACGCATGTCATTTCAGCACAATAATTTGAAGAAAGTGGAATTTAAATCACTGATTTCCATTTTTACTTCACAGATAGTGTTTGCATTCTGTTAAGACAAATCTTTGATTTAAAATAAATAATTGAAAAATTATAAACTTTAACAGAAAAGGAAAACTATTAATTAGAAAAGGTCTCTGAAGGCCTGATTTATCAAGTGAAGAGATTCCCTAGCCATTGTATGCTTGAAATCACATCAATAGCATCAGTAATAAAATTAATTCCCAGAGGACTATGGACCTCGATTTGACAAGAAGTCCTATAAATTATTTCATCATATCAATAACTCTTTCAGACTACATGCCTGAGTAAAAACTACTCATGAGCATTAGAAAGGGTTATGTACCCTAACCCATCTGTTAAGAGACTGACAGCTCCTAAGCCTTTTACGTGCAGCAAAGAATATGCGACTTTGTGAAAAGTGTCAGCAGTTGAGGACTGCCCAACTTCTTGTACAGGAGGAAGTCAGCACTCATGATGAACAAGGAGACCATAATGCAGCTCTGAAGGATGTGAAGCTCCTATCTACTTTTACTGAAAAAAACTGGCAGAGACCTGTAGGACTGATTGTTACAGCCCCCCCTACCCTCTCTTCACACTGAGACTGAGTCCAGCTCATGGTCAAGGGTCCAAATTTAAAGCATCTACCCAGCTACAAACGAGCCAAAGGTGAAGTGGTGGGAAAAATGCTTTCTTTGTTTTCTTGATTGTTGGGGAAAGTAGCTAGCTGGATGCATAGTAAAGAGAAGTCAGGTCACAGAAAAAGAAAAATAATGAGAACAACCTTTCTGTTCACCTGCAGCAGGAGAGGAACAGAAGAGGAAATGTAGTTCAGAGTCCTTTGCGCTAAGAGGTCATTCATGGATGGCAAGGCGGCAAGGGAGGTCCCTTTTTTTTACCCCAGTGAACTGAACTGTACCTCAGTAACTAACCTCAAAAAGAAAAGTTCTCTTCATATGTGGAAACTAACTTGGTAATATTAAGTCAATGCCAAAGCAATATGGACCATAAACCGGGACAGTACAGATTAATGGATCTAATAAAATTGTGAGAAAAAATGAAGTCATTCTCAAATAGAGGAAAATGGGAGAAAATATTTCAGAGAGCACTGAAATTAGCTGACAAAATACTTAAAAGCAAGAAAACCTTTACATTCAGCAGACATACCATACTTTTTATCCATAAGCATTTTGGTTACTATAACAACTTGATCCATTCACTCAATTATGTCATTTTTATCTCATCATTTTGGAATTCGAATGGTTTGTTTAAGAACTGCAGTTGCTTTGGGAGCACAATGAAGACTTTAAAAATCATTAAGAAGTGAAGACTATGCTTTTTTACTACTACATTTGGAAAATGAAAATTTTGCACTTATTCTCCAAAGGGTAAATGACATATTTAACAATATTAGTTACATGACTTGGAAGGTAAGTTCCTGGGGCAGAAGTAATCTTTTACTATATACAGCACAAAGGAGTCTTATTTCTTGCTTACAGCCCCTCTACATAACCATAATAAATACAATGGTATTATAAATGTAATAAGTATAACGGCATTATAAACATAATAAATGTAATTAATAGCAACAAGAACACATACACTTTGCTCATATCTGTAGTCTAACACTAAGTAGACCATATCACCCAATTTAATTTCTGTGAGGAAAAAGCCATTTCCTTGTATCCTCTGTTTAAAATACTCTCTGAGCTCATATCTGTGGCATTTGGGAAGACAAGAATAATTTCATGCTTCTAAAAAAAACCTCTCCATGTTCCAAACCAAATTATTGCCAACACACATTCCATCAACTCTCTCTTTTCTCTTGCATTTGAACTATGCAAAGGCAGGGCAAGACTCTGCCAGCCTTTTAGACCTTTGCCTTGTTTTGCAAGCACTTCCAAGATAGTCCTGAGGATGAGCAAGGAATGAACAAGCTGGTATAAAATGTTCTTATAAACAAAAAACAGAACACAGTAAAAACTAATGTGTAGCTGACACAAGGTGTGATAATACATACCATGACCATCATCAAAAAACTCTGTTATAGTTGCTGAAGTGCATTTGGACCAGGGTTTTGAGGCATCAATGCTAGTCAGAATGGAGGACATCAGACGCTTATCTTCCATGGAGCCAAAGTTCTCCTCACAAAATTTGGAGTCATCATGGGAAAGCCCAAGCAAGTGGCCTACAGAAATGAAACAAATAAATAAAATGATGTGACTATCCATAACAGAGTTTACCAGCTGGAGCTCACAGTCAAGGTCAAGTAACTGTATAATTAATACTCAAATTCTGAGCAGCGGCCCAACCCAGGCCACTTGATACCGCTTGAAATGTGGTATCTCTGCCTGAAGACAAAAAAGCTGTGACAGTTTACACCATTACATATAGCAAGGAAGTAATGCCATCAGCTGACATGTCATCAAACTGTGCTAACTGAAACGTGATGAAGACTAAAGTGAACTGTACTCATTTGTATTAGTCAGTAATTTGGTTCTTATTTTTTCCAAATTTTCTTCAATAAATAAGACTAATACTTCACTCTAATGTTGCTCTGCAACTGTCTAAAAAGGTGCTATACTATCTTTCTAAAGGGTCAAAATTGCTACTATTTATGGGGCAACTCAATAAACTATGTAAACTGTTGAAATAAACTCCTTGCTGAAGTGTGAGTACCCTCTACAATACATCAAACACTCTGAATAATGTTTCCAAATAGTCTCTTCCATGTACAATTTTGTTTTGTAAGAGGGTGCTTTCTAGTATTGGTTTGGTTAGGTTTTTAGTTTTGCTGGGTTTTATTTTTAAATGTATATGGTATTTGGTATTTATACTCCAGAACACAAAATAATTTGCACATAAAGCAGCACACGACAGAACATGCAAAACCCCTTAATGTTCAGGGGAGTTCAGTCCAGTGCTAGATGAGCTCTTCTAAGTGTGACAGCAACTTATCAGTGATCTCCATCTTCTCTAGTCTCTGGGCAACAATAGATTGCAGGCAACACACTTTGTTCCCTCTGTAAAAATCGGGTTTAACTTTAATTTCTATGCCCACACTGCATTTTTTCACAGCCAAGTTACTATCCAAGAGGTAGAAGACTGAATGGGAACCAAAGACACAGGGAGCTCAAGCCTGAACTTAACACTCACAGTCTTCAGCCTAGGCCAGGAGATGATTAATAAGACATCCAAGGCTAGACTAAGAGTGTTTTAATAATAAGGACAAAGACCACCCATCAAAGCCACTACAGAGAAATAAATCTGATGTCCTCATATAGCAGCTGAACAGATGCATTATTCTGCAGTAACTAAAAGCCTTCTACATACCATTGGCTTCATGCTTTTGTATAACTGCTGTAGACTAGCTGCAAGGTGACACAAGTAGAGACATTGATGGCAGGATATCATATTCTGATATCCATAGTAATAGGCATGACAATAGTAATAAAAATAATATTACCTATAATATGGGCTGGCAAAGAAGAAAATCAGCCAGTTTCACCTATTTGCCTTACATAAACTTGCTGGGTTTTTTTTTTTTCACCTGCTTTGGGGGAGCAGCCAAGAGGAAAGAGATGGAGACAGCACTCACTGCTGAGCAGTATCTGGGATTAGGAAAGCAGCTATCTGACCAGAAGTCTGTGTTACAGCTGCAGATCAGAAATCAGGGTTTCTGTCCTGTGAGAGAAGCCAAGGTATCATCTGGCAGCCTTACTCATATGCTGGGTTCCTGACCTAATGATGGAGTTACTGGAAAAGCGACAAGAGAAGTGATCTTTTACCAGTGATGACTGAGAACAGACAGTTCTCTGCAGCTACTGCCTCCCCACTGGAGGGGAGGTGGGAAGGAAAATGAAGGGGACATTTATCTTTTTTTCTCTCTTCCCCTAATGTGCACACATTTACCAAATTCATTCAAATACAGCTACTGTTTGAATAAAAGGCCCTGTAGTATTATAAATGCTAGTAGGAATTTATTCAAGGAACCTGGGTTAACACTGATGAGAGTTAGTACTCCCTTCCTTGTCACTACTGTTGCTGATTGCTATTACAATCAAGTACATTGCTGCAGAAACATCATGAATCAAACTGTCGTACTGAATGTGTACCTAATTAGTGGTGGGTTTTACATGCAAGATTTGGGCTTATTTTTTTCGGATGAGTAAAAACACTTTCCTTTGGCAATACTTATAGTGTACAGGCCAGATAATGCTATCTCTATTCTGCACCAAGGCATGGCTGAATATCAGTAAGTACATGTAAAGTTTCAATCTGATATAGCACTATATAAATACTTGCTTTGAAGAGGTGACATCTTTGTTTTATTTAAGCCAAATGCTAGTGTTGAGCAAAATAATTCACTAGAAGATCATTATTTCAAACAGATGCATTTCTCTGACAGAGTAACCAAATAATCAGTGCATCACTTCTAAGCTATAGAGCAAATTCTTTGGAGTGTCACAGGCTAAGCGTTTAATGAATCAGCAGCTACTATGCCAATGAGGACTAACTCTGACTTTGCCAAAGTCCCAAACACCAACAACGTGCATTGTCAGGAAATGCAAAGATGATGTTATTTTTGGCTGCTGTCCTATATAGTGTTATCACTAAGTTTGTATTTATGGTAATGCACTGAATGGCATCAGGTCACACCTCATGTCTGAGAACTATGAGCAGAGCTGACAGGTTAATGAACCTCAACACATGCTTAGTAGTAGTATAACTAGAACCATTTTCTGCTGACATTAAGTAACTCCTTGTAGTACATTTCACCAGTGTTCTGTTAACTTAAGTGAACATTTACTAGAGAGGGCTTTAGGCCTATCCTCTAGCTTTTGTTGACAGACCCCTCAATACACAGCACAGCTCCTCATTTAAATCAGGACCACACACACTCTGCTTTGCAGAGCTGGTCAGGAGTTTCAGCCAGCTTCTTACATTTTACTTGAATCCATGCACTTGAATATGCATATACTACCAATCAATTAAACAGAGAAATATTTGCAAAAGAATAGCCCAGCAATCAAGAAAACACTTTGCTGGTTAGACCTAAGCCCCACTATAGCAATCTTCTCTAGGATAAGTTGTATGCTTAAAGGTTGCAGAAAGAATGATTTTGTATTTAATGCCCCAAGAGTGCTCATAGTTGTAGAAATTACTTCACTGCAGCATGCTTGTGAAATAAGGTAACGAGGTTCTGTCAGTGGAAAAGTAGTTTCATTTCTAAGTCATTGGACTTGGTACTAAACAGTTCTGGGTGAATAAGAAAAGCTGAGGAAGTGTTCCAAAAAGTTCGGCTGAATAAAATCACATGGCACACAGTGCATGTTCAGTGTAGGGTAGGAATAATAGTTGGGTGCAAATCAGCAATTTGAGAACTTAATTTTTCAGAGTGCTCAACATTTTACAGCACCATTCAGAACTACCCAAAACTCTGTGATATGAAGGGTTCAGTCTGCAGAGAGGAATTCAAGGTTCTTAACCTTAACAACCTCTGACAACGCTCTGCAACACTCCACCCATTTGAGATACAACTTTGCTCTCTATACAAATCCCTTCTTGCATAACTGTACTTCACCTTTCGTAACTTTGTTCATCTCTTGTGACAGACATCCCACATGAGCATACAATAAAAGACTTAATACAGCGCAGATACACACAGGCCCTGTTAATGCTGATTATTCTGAATGTGCAATTTGGACATCTCTGAGTTTGTCTGCTACCTATGACATTCTTTTAACACAGTTTTTGTGTAAGTTCCTCCTTGCACCAACGTCATCAGCCCTGGCTCTGGAAAGACCTTTCTCTCTTTCTTACGTGCGTTTTTCAGCCCCAGCTCCTTCTGCAGTGCAATTTGTAAGCAACCCCAGCTTATACTACCTAGTGTCAGAGCAATGTGGTCACACTACATCAAACTAGTACGTTTGATGTGCTACAAGCCAAGCAATGTGAATGCCACTGGAGAAGGCCAGGAAGTATACTGTGCTTGCTCCTGGCTTCCCTGCCTAAAGATGGCGTAGTTTCCTCCCTCTCTACTCTGAGAGATGTGCTGACTCTGCAGAGAATGTAACTGCCAAACTGTGAACTGAAGTTGTCTTCCTTTCTTTTTCCTCCTTCATACAGCCCAAAAAAGTATCCTTCAGATATGAGAAAGCTTGCAGCCAAATTTCAAGCTCTTCACTTGGAGCAGAGAGACTGAAAATTTTTCCATGAAATGACTGAAGATTAGCCTCTGTGGAGAAGTTCAGAGTAAATAACTAAAATGAAATAAAATTAAATGTTTCTCAGGCGACTATTCAGCACAGAACATCTCATCCCAAATATTTTGGCAAAAGCACAGGAAACTGAAACCAGGTCATCTTCTGGAAAGTGTCAAGCTACCGGCTTCACCTTTAATTAGAGTGCGGCATAACATATATACTTAACAGTGACAAATGGGGTGAACCGAGGACGTACCTCATTAACAGTGTCTACTTTGTCATATTAATTCAGGCCATTGTTCTAATGCATGACGCAAACTAAGTCACTTACGTGACAGACTTCAGCTTTTTGAGAAGCTTCCCAAAGTATTTATGAATCTCCCTTGTCATTTTTTAATTATTCAAAAATAATTTTAGAAAATCCTTACAAGGAAAAAAGTAGTAGGTAGTGAATCATTTCCAAAAGATATAGTCCTGATTGTCAGTATTTGAACTTCTACCATCCACCAGTGACGTTACAAAGGATAATAGCTGTTTATAGCATTAAATATATGGATTCTAGCTCTCCATACCAATTTGCCAGTTAACTTTGTATGCACGCTTTCAAACACTGAGAATGAAACTTTTGAGGAATTTTATGGAACTAAAATTCCTAATTCTTATCACAACCTAAATCTCTCTCTGTTCTAACTTTGTCTTTGAAGGCATTTTGAGCAGGTTTCAACCAGATTAAAGCATATGACAAACTTTCAATGGCTCTTATTGTTTTTGCATTTCATTAAAAATAATCAAAATTCAAAATTTCATGGTGATCTGTAATCTCTACATAGTGTTTAGCTAAAATATGCTCTCCTTAGCACAGAAGTGAGACCAGCAAAGTACTTCTGCACCTGCATCCTTCATCCTTTTGCATCCAGGAATTAAAGAAGGAACACTTCCCTTCCTCCTTGAAAAGTCTCTCTCAACCCTCTCCTTGCATGCATGAACATGCTGGCATTATCACACATTCCTCAGGACATTAGGGTGGTTTCTGGCATTTACTGGTGGGAAGAACCAAAATGAAAAGGTTACAGGTGATCCTTCAAGTGATCCTGTATGTAAGCATAATTCCAGAGAAAACTCTGGGCAAAAGTGAAGACTTTATGAACACAGATCTTATAAAGAAGACGCTTAAAAACAATGCCAATTTTAGCACCACACCATTTTGTACTACTGTGAACTTCAAACCATGCTATTGAAAAAAGAAAAAATAGGCTTCCAGCAGCTGTGTAAAATGATGACTGATTGAGAATGGGTTAGTAGATCATCTGATGTTTTCTACTTAATGAAGCATCTTACTGGTGTTGACAGTTCCCGCTGAGTGAAAATGACATAATATAATTTTACCAGCAGGATGGTGTTTAGTTAAGTTACGCTGTAGGAATGCAGAAAATGGTAAAAGAAACAGATGGCGAGGAGGCAGGGTTTACCCTCATGCAAGTGAAGAGGAGCCAGTCTTCTTGTAAATTGGTTCCTTCCCATGCAGCAAAAAGACCAACCACCTAAATGGACTGACAGACTTTCCACACAGCCTTCTTTCTCCCCTTGAAGTGAGACAAAGTGTGACTACATCAGTAAACTGTTGAAAGCAGTATGAAAGCAACCTGCAGACTTTGGACCCCAGTATATTTTGGAACATCATCAGCAAGGGGCTCTTGGCATAGCTCAGTCTGTTTATATCCTGAAGCAAGACATGAAGGGGTCAGCAGCAGTCAGCAATCCCTGGATCCCTGTTCACCTGCACTGTCCGCATTCTTGATAGTAGGCCTTGTCCTGCACAAGGACTACTACACAAGCTATTGAAGGCCAACATCCATTGCAGCCCGACAGGAAACGATACCCCCAGTGGGTTATAAAGAATTTCTACACCTTGTAGGAATGGGGTATAACATAAGGTGGGAACACGCCAATGCAATTATGGCAGGTCAGCTAAAACTTACATCCTCTCTAATATCAGGACACAAAGAGCTGTGCAGGTAAATCAGGGGCTCATCACAGCTATGTTGGATATGTGGTGAAGCACATTGCACTGCAGCTATCTTCTTCCCAAGAGTGCTGTGAAGCAAAACATAAGTCTGGACATTTCTGAAGTTTCTTTCAATATGTTGCCAGACTATCTGTAGAGTTTCTCTGAGTGAACAGCATGCAAAAATTACACTAACGTCATTTATTTTCCACTGGTATCTCAAGCATAGAAATAAAGAAAATAAAAAAAGAGTCCCCAATGTACAGCAAGTAAAACCCGGCTTTTGCTAAAACACAAATCGTGGTGGCTCATGTGGAAAAAAACCCCAATAAACTTGTTTATAGACATATAAAGATCTCTAGTGCTTGAAGTGAACAGCTCTTGCACTTCAATTCCACTTGTCTTGAGGAATTTGACCACAGGACACATGCAAAGTGACACAACACGCTAAAAAATGCTGCAGGCACTGTAATTTGTTTTCTTAGAAAAGCTCAGCTCTGATGAAGCATGTGTTTTTCAGTGAGATCACGCCTTTCACCTAATTTTCAGTGGGGATGTCCGGGGTACAAAAGAAGGTCAAGTGATTTGCCCAGGGTTACCCAGTGGCCTTCACGGGATCAGGATTCAGGAAGCTCCTGACTCAACAGTCCTTGGGCTAATCACCAGCCCATACCTTCAGCACGAGAGAGCTGCTCGCTCTCTCCTTTGGTAAACAAAGACTGCACAAGGTAACTCTTTTAAAATAAAATCATCTCTTTCAGCATGTACTGTTTTTCTAACTTGTGCAAGTACTTGCCTCCTCATTAAGAACTGCACAATGATATTACTCAGAACTCCTCTTGAAGTAATGGGAATTTTGCATAAAAAATTATACACCTAAGCAATAACAATTAATAAAGTTGGGCTGTTTTTTTTTTTTACCAAACAGAAGTGTTTTGAATTACACAAGATTGCAAAAACCACGCATAAAATAAAAAACTGGGTATTCCTCTTTTTTATACTTAAACTTTCCTTCAATTTTTCTTTTCTTTGACTGCTATCCATCACTTATGAAAAGGAAAAAAAAAAATCACTCTCTCTTTTACATCTCTAGCCCAGAGGTAGTTTTTAATATTTCCTACTTAAAAGAGTTCTTCAGACTGAATGAAACAATAGTCTGAAGTGCAGCTTCCTTTCAGGAGCAGACATAAAAAAAAAAAAAGCCACAATAAGACATTCATACACCAGGCCTGCAGACTTCACACAAAACAAACTTCTGCTGAAACAGCTTGTTATAACAGACTTTGTTACACAGAAGATAGATAGTGATACATCACCACCATCAGACAGACAATTTGCAGGCAAGATTCTGTCCATGCAATGTGGATGAGGCAATCAGAAATCACTATAATCCACATAGACTCAAATAATCACTAAAAAGACGTGGTCTTGGAGGTCCATGCTACACCTACTATGCTAATTAATAGGTCATGAGAAGATAAATATTAATTTTAATGAAAAAGTGGGAGATGGTGACATCCATTGCACATCTGTCCAACTCAACTTGCAAAGAATGTAATTCATGGCAGCTCATGGTTAATGAATGAACTATGGGAGAGTAGATGGTGCAAGAATCTAAAAATGGCATTGCCTGCTGTCTGTTTATTTGGTAGTTCTGTCTTCCTCTCTGTACTGGAAGTACTTTCCACACAAAAAATACATGATCATATCTGTAGTATTTACCTGTCAAGGAGGAAAGTAATCCCTACTTTCCTCTGCACTGTGGAAGACTGGGAGTTCATCCAAACACAGCTGAAGGGGACTTCTTTTACAATAATTTAAGTTGGAAAAGACCCTTAAGGTCGTTGAGTCCAACCATAAACCTAACACCACCAAGTCCACCACTAAACCATGTCTCTAGGGTAATTTTTGATACTGATGGTTCTGAAACATTAGGCAAAATACAGTTTAATTCTCAATTTCCCTATGGTTGCAAAACCAGACATTTCACTCTATGTATTTGGCTTAGAGTTAGGATGTTTCAGGATCTGTAGCAGCTTTTAAAAGCATAGCGCCTGTTTCATCTAATTCTTCATGAGGTTGTATGTACACAAAGAACAGCAGAAGTCCAGAAAATCTCTGGAAACTTGGGCAATGTTAGTGCTGTGTCTGAGTCACTTCCTGAAGTCTCCGGTTGAGAACTTGCCCCCTGTCTCCTCACTGCTCTGACAGAATAGCTCCACAGACATTAAAAAGGCAAAGATCCCCAACCTACTCAGACTTCAAAGTATGTGGTAGACAAAGAAAAGCTCAAGCATATTCAGAACCTGAAAATTCATGTTTTCTACATCATACCAATTTCCCCTTTCCATGTCTCCACTTTTCCATACAAACTGTCTCAGTTTCACTAAAAAAGGTTTGTGCTAAGCACCATGTGTGCTGCAGGTGGAACAATTATATATTCCATATAACAGTATAAGTTAATCAAAATATTGTTGAGCAAGCCAAGAATTTTTACCCCAAATTTTAACTAGCGACCTTTCATACAGCTGATGTTTGCATTTTGAAGCATCAGTTAAATTTTCTGCCCCACTCTTCACCTCTTGTGAAGCTTTGGCTGCCCATTTTTTCTCTTAACCAAAGGGGATTATGTTCATGAGGGCTTAATTCAAGAGTTTTTGCAAGCAGAATTTTAGATGGAACTTTGAAAAACATTCAAAGAGAAGGAATCAGCAATTTTCCTGATGTATATCATCAGAGAAGACTTGGATGAGTGTACTCTCTCTCTCTTTTTTGTCATTTTAAGAAAGCAAATCTGCCTAATTATGATTACCTGGATACTTGCCTAACTTCATTTGTCATGAAGGAAATATAATACAAAAGTGAGACAACCGTCACCATTTTTTCATATGCCTATGAGATTCTGTGCCCTTGGCAATCTATCCACCTTGAAATGAAAGGCTACAAAAGATTTGTACCTGTCAAGTCTGAAGCTTATCTTTTATCGGCTTTATCTTGACAGCCTTGAAGTCAAACGGCTACATGTTCAGCAGTGGAAAAGAAAAGATGACTGTGTTTAGTTACTCTTGAGTGTGTACAAAATGAGCATGAAGTAAAATATGGAATGAGTATTTTTTGGCTCTTCTATGGACAGCAAAACCAAGACTACCATTTAAATATCAAATACATTGTTCTTGGTTTAATTTTTTTCTGAAGAATGGTCAGAATCATACAGTTTGCTGTAAAGGTTATGTTGGTTAGACGTGGTAGACATGACCCTCCTTCTACAGAGGTCTACAACTCAAATAAATACACACTCAGGCTCTGAATAAATACTTTCAATCCAATCAGAATTCAGCAAAATGGTATTTTGGTGTATTTCAGTGAAGCACCTGAGTAAGGACCCCACGAGTGATACCTCACTTCTAAAATGGCTTCTTTACATAATAATAAAGCACTACACTTTGCTGACAGTGCTTGTGATGTTTTTCTCCTCAATGGTGGCAGTCCTCAATGGTGGCAGATGCCACAGAATGACGGCATGCTGGAAAAGATTTGGTATTAAACACATCAGTTTCTGGTTTTAGTTTCTGTACTTGATTTTAGGTGTTACGCAGTATAGCTGTGGAGGAAGTTGTGATAACTTCATGTAACCATATAAAATGAGGCTGAGAGGAGACCTTGAAAAGCCATCTTGTGCATCCCTCCGCTGTAGGGTAGGATCAGCGTCCCCTAAGCCACAGCTGTTTTAGCCAGCCGGCTCCTGTGAACCTCCAGTAATGGAGATTTCACAGCCTCCCCAAGCAATTTATTCCTGTCCTTAACTGTCCTTCTGGTTAGATGATTTTGGCTAACGCTTAAAGTAAATTTCCCTTGCTGCAATTTAAAGCCATTACTCCTTGTTCTGTCCCAGGTGGACATGGAGAATGATACATTACAAAATTTTCGCAATGATTTTTTTAATATATTTGAACATTGCTTTTATGCCCCCTTTTGGCCTTCCTTTCTCTAAAGTCACATATAAAAGATAAAAGAAAACTAATGAGCAGAGGTTTAATTAGTTCCATGTAGGAATTTAAAAACTATATCCTAAAAATAAAATACTTGGAAAGAACATCAGTAAACCATATTACTCAGGAGGATAGAAGGAGTAATAACATGTCAGCGTGGTTGCTTAACAGAGAAATAGGAACTCTGCAAAAGGTCAAATGAACATTACCACTGAGCAAAAAGGCAGTGCTTTCTCTATATCTCCTCTAAAAAAAAAAAAAAGAAAAAAAGTTGTTTGAGATTGATGGAAAGAATAAAGACACATATAATTTATTAGACCCATGCAACTCTTGCTGAACTAAAATGGAGCTTTGACTGCTTAAAGAATGCAGGAAAGATGCTTTTGTATTTAAGGACTAAAACCTCAAGAGACAAGTTTAATCCTTGTATTTCCTTGAAACTTCCTTTGTGATTTTGGGAAATTACCTATTCATAAAATGAGCAGTAGCTCCACTCTTGAAATCCTCTTATTTTGTTTTTGTAGATAACAAATCCTTTAGGATGGCGGGCTGTCTGTATGGAAGCATGGGGGACTCCAGCATAAGACGAGCCAAAGTCAGCTGAAATCATTACTGTATCACAAAATGCAACACCAGGCTACTAAACAAGGAATTGTCCTGCACGAGATATATCCCATCACAAGAGATGTTAAATGTAACTTCAAACTGATTGACTGTGTCTGTTGGTAATGTTGGATCCTGCTTATCTTTACAGGATGCACAGGTTGGCTTATAATTCAACTGTAAAAGCGACAAATCTCCAACCCTAAATTCCAGAGTATTAGAGTGAGAATCTAGTTATTTTTGTTTCCTGATGGTTATTTTAGTAAGGGATATATGGAGAAGCAAAATACTAGTGCTGACCTATGAAAACCATTAAATAAATGTTGAGATTATGCGCAGTCATAGATTCTTTAATGCTTTTCTCCAGATGTTTCTGTGAAGCAGGGAAGTACATAAAATGAGGAAACACAATTTTTTTACAGACAATAACAAAGACCTAGAAAATGTCTACATACTGCACCTAAGCTAGCTCAGATATCCCTGGAAAGCTATGGGGGCATAGCTAAAGGAGATGCTTAAAGTCAAAAAAGACACCCATATGCCACAACATGGATGTCAGCTGATGATTTCAGGCAAGAATCCAGAAGACTGTTTTTGTGACAGCAAAGCTGCTGCTGTCCAAACTGATAGCAGCATGTCCTCTGCTAGAAAATAACTATATATGGATTTACTATTAGTAGCTGGATGTCTTGACAGGCTATGATCTAAAAGTAACATTTATTCTATTAGCACTGCTTCCTTTTATTTAGAGGAGAAACTGGATTATCACATTCAAAGTTACAAGCATTCCTCCTGTTTTTCTGTTGCATTATCCTCATTTTCTGCATTTGACATTGGAGACAAATTATTCCTGATTTTCCTACATAGAAGTAGGACAAGATTCAGGTCCAACCTTGTTAGTCTGTGTATATGGATCTCCACCTCTTACTGTCAGCTGATCAGTTGTACTAAGAATTTGGTTACACCTATTTCTTTCTGTGCTCTTGTTTATAGCTCTTTGGAGATTTTGCCTGTTATTGCTACTCATTCATACTCTTCCCCTCAAAACCCACTGGTCAAAACCCTTGGATTTTATCTGAAAGAAACAAAATAAACATCTAACATGTAAAGTAGTAGAAACCCTGGCAACTTTTTTGCTTCCTATGCATGTATCCAACCTCAGCCCCTGGGCTGTGCATCTCCCTGTTTGTCTGAGCTGCAGTTCCATTTACTTTGGTTGCCTTCCAAAGAAAGAATCTGATCCTAAAAAATGCTCTTGGATCCTTCAGAGAGGAAACAAGAGCATTCAGATCCCTATGGAAGTCAGTGAGAACACATAGCCATTCTCCAGATCAAGTCCATGTTAATGATGGTGCATCTGCTACCTGTGCACGTGCAGCAGGGTTATTTAAAAAATTGCAGATGGTGACTCTGATTCATTTAGCAGCTCACCTTGCTATTTCTACTGACAGAAAGAAGCATCTTAGGCTTAGAGCCCTTAGCATCCCCTTAGTCTCACAGGACATCTCTTATGCAGCCAGGTGAATTCCACTGAATAACTAAGCCACTGTAAAATTAAAGCTACACCCTACCCATAGGACAGGGGGAAGTTTAAGGCATCTGAATCATAGGAAGAAATTTGGTCTCCAAATAAAATAAAGCAAGGTTTTCCCCAAAGTGCTTAACTAAAGGGTATCCATGCCACACTTTTATTTTTCATCCTTTTTTACCTTTAATTTAAGTACTTAAGCAATTTTAGCTGTGTTTTCCTCTCAACTTCACCCACTTCAGGCCACACACACAAAAATCATTCTGCGACTTGACACTCCCCCTTTCTTAAAATCTTATGGTAAGGAGAAAAAAAAGGATGTTATTTTAAACAGCTTCAAAACTAGAGGTTTTTTTCTCCGTTAGGGTACTTATTTATTAATTTCAATTCATGCCTCTTTTACATTGAAAATTATAGCTTTTACAGATTCCTGTAAATGTTTAGGTATGAAAATGTCTCTTTTGTCAAAAATGTGCTTCTAGATCACTAAAAATATTTAATTTTGTTTACATTTTCTTTGTGTGGAATTCAAGGTAGTAATATGCACATTTATGCTCACCCCTATTTTTATTGATGTATGTTCTGTCATTTTTAATCTATCTGGACATGTATTTATTGGTAGTCGAGACACATTAGTCACCTCTTCACACACAGATAAATGTATCAACACTGGCATTGCAAGAAGGTCCCTTGTCTGACCTTGCCAATGCCTGCTAAACCTTCACCAGTGAGCATCGCTTCTGGATGCAAGAACACACAAGCAGTCCCTTTAGCAGACTGGCCTTTGAGTGATAGGCAGTTTGCCAATCTACTTGGCCCAGTTCCAGACAGGTTCATGAAGGGTCTTTAGCTTCACAGCATCCAGGTTTGATGCCACTAAACTCTTCTGATGTGAAGTTGTATTTGATGTATTATTGCACTTATCTCCAAATACTCTGAATTAGTGATTTCAGAGAGCTTTTTCTTTCATAATGATATTCTTGTTTATTAAAACAAGATTTCTGTTTTGGGGACTAATTCTGCCACAAACATTTTATATTTTCATGCAACACGTGATCACAGTCCAGCCACTACTGATTTCATTTCTCTGCAGCACCATCAGAGAAGTAGGGTTAGGTTCCCTAAACACTGAAGGGTCAGGTCAGTAACACCCCAGCTGCTTTTTCATACTTGGTGACCTCTGGTTGCTGATCCAGTTGTATATATAAGGCACACAACTCTTGGGTTCTACCTGCTAGCTACTTGAAAATTGAACTGCCGCAATGATACTCCCAAAGCAAACTTTACTTCGGTTTGGCATGAGGTACAAGGCAATTCAGCAATTGGCTTTCTCTGCAAGTTCTCCTTTCCTTGCTATTTCCTTCCAAGAAAGTTAAAAAAAAAAAGTTCTCCACTTTTAAATTGTTGTTCACTCACCAAGGTGAACAGCCCTCATACCGAATGTATTTCCAGTGAACACAGCTCACAAAACATTAGTAAATTAAAAATAATCAAAATGGCAGCAGCCTCTCTGAAGGAATATATCACAACAGATGGAATATCACAAACTATGAACTTTTCTTCTGTCACTAATTCTATCTTAAATCCTTACATTACATTGCTATTCAGAGGTGGAAACTGAAACAAATCTGAACAGGTTTTTTTGACCAAATCTTTATAATCTAAATAATATTTAACTTATTTCAAGATTCACATTAGTACCATATTTTACCATAAAGATGGAATTTCCATACACTTAGAAAAAGATCAGAATTCTGTTTTTTTCCACAATGCAGTTAATGCACTGTCCTAGGAAAATGTTTCATAACAGTAGAGCATGCAAGTACTTCAAAAAGGTGAGCTATTTTCCACTGTGTGTGCACTAAATGTATGCAAATTACAATAGACGGGCCAAATGCTTTCTCAGGAGACATGTGTATTGACATCTTCGGACAGTAGCAGCAGACTTTGAATTTTCACTTCAACTACTGCTTAGAAATGACACTGTCAGAAAGGAAACACCTACTGTGCGCCTTCACTTGCCTTCTGATCCCTTATTAGTTAACCCTGAAGTGCATATGTATACAGCCTTAATCCCCAAGTGAGTATCTGGACCAGGGGAAATCTGGAATTAATTGCGAAGTATTTTGGTTACTAATGCAGCTGTTACAAGTGTTTGATTTGGCAAGTGAACAGAAAAGGCACTGCATACCAATTTCGTGAGCCACTGTAAAAGCTGCATGGAGGCCGTCATCTTCAATCACTGCACAGCTGCGCTCAGGAGAGCATATGGTCCCAACGTCTGCCATTCCCAGAGTATCACATGAATGATGCCCACATAAATCCTGCCCAGGAAGGAAAAAACAAAAAATCGTTAAATGTTTACATCCATACGTAACAACAGGTTAAAGTCACCAACCCTTTGCAAACCGGAGAACATGGACAAAAACATCAATACAAGCTTCCATCTAATACAGTTTAAAAGTATGATACAATGATCCAATCCAACCCGTGGCAAAGTCAGTGGGAATATTTCCATTGACTTTAACAGGATTTGGATACCTTCTGTAACTAATTCTTGTTAGTTAAATTTATATTTCTGCAATGCATACAAGAGACTCAAACTTACACTGAGGTGCTCTAAATACATACCATAAAACCATTTCTTCATTGACAATAAAAATAGAATATTCTCTTTATTTACGGAAAATGAACCAAGGCACAAAGAGAAAGCTTCAGGTTCCTGGTCAGTCCTTGAACCAGAGATCGTCTTTCTTTTCCAAAGGCAAGTCTTATATTTGCTCTTAAGAAATTAGATTATTATATATTAAACCGCATGTCACATCTGTCAGGTAGTACAATGATCAATAATGTGTTACCCAATATACCAATTATTTAAGCAATTCTCACAGGTTGCTTAAAGACTCAGTGGTATGACAGTGTAAAACCCCTTGATTCCTAGTCTTACTAATGCAACAGTTCGATCATGTTTCCTACTTGTAGATATGGGGTGTCTCCAAAAACCATGCAGGTAGCATTAGGTTTTTACTTTCTGTTCCAAAATGGTAATAATAATGAAGGCAGCTTTGGCCAGATATAGGGTTTTAATCAGCAGCAGTAACTACTGCGTGCTTCTTCTGAAGCAAAGGGAGGAATAGTAGTCTGAATGCACATACACTCTTTTGGCTGAGAAGGAAAAGTAGGTACCATGGTACCACACCATTTTGGAACACTTCAACAGTTCATTGTGGTTGAATGAAATTGTCATTTTCAAGGTATGACAGGATTATCAAGTGTTATTATCAAAATGATCAAAGAGCAGCCTTTTCCCTTTATTTTTAAAACTTTTTCCCTTCAGATCTCTTTTTGTAATGACTTTCTTTCATGAAGCCTTTCATAATTAATCCATCTGACTAACAGATATCCTATATAAGGCTTCAGGTCAACAACGTCCACTGGTAAGTTTCAAATTTAGGCAAACTTCAAAATGCACAGGATTCAAATCCCACTGAAGTCAAAGAAAAACAGAGTTCATAGATACCGTGACAAAGCATCTCTTTACCAAAAGAAGTAGGGTTTTTTTCTCACCAAGATGAAATACAGAAATTTTCAAGCTAAAATTACATAGCAGTATTACATATATGTAGCTAGAATTTCGGGATCAGTTCTGACTTCCATGTGTCTGGGAACTCTTTTTGGTAAGTTCACTCTTGGTGCTACTTAATATCAAGGTTTAAATGCCACAGCATCACAAGAAGAGAAGGAGTAAGGTTCAAAAGTATTTCAATTCCCAAATATTCACAGGTATAATCTATGGTTTAAGAAAAACTTCCATTGTGTAGCAATGCAGATAATATGCAATTTTCTCTTGAATCCCACTGGCTCCCACCCTTGGTATCCAATCAGCTCCTCAGACTTTGCTCCTGGCTCTGCATGGCTTATCGGAAGGTACAGAATAAGGATGCTCATTTTCAAATACTTCAAAGGAAATGCAAGTTTTTTCCAGTTTTATTTAGGCAAATAAACTTCATATCATTTTCAGCATCTCTGGACCAACGCTGGAAAAGGCCCTAAGTGAAGTCATGTTATTATAGCATCAAACATCTGTGGCATATTCAACAAGGAAGATACAATCCTGAAACTCCTATTACTTTTGCTTGGGTTCATATCCATTTAGCCCTTTATGTATAACTCTATGTAAATGTATCTGGAAGTGGTTTACCTACAGCAGTATGAGTAACAAAACTCAGAAAAATGCATGTGCATAGTACCAATAAAAATACCTTCTCATGGTGATATAATCAGTCTAAATAATGAGTGTAAGCTGTATAGGAAGTAAGGTATTTTTATACTAGTGTAATTTGAACTGAATCCACACAAGCAGTTTAATGGAAATTCTTACACAAGTATCAAAAAGAACATAAATCAGATGGAAAGCAGCTTACTGGGGGAGGTCTAAATTACTTTCAGGTTGACAGTGCCAATAATAGTATAAAACACATTAATTCAGGCCTTGTCTCTGCATGCAGATTCTGTGTCATATGGTCTTTTCTTGCATTTGGGTGTCATTATTACGTAGATACTTACATCAGCACTGCTCCCAGTGTGGGCACAATTATATCAGCACACAGATGTCTTATGCCAGTGCATGCTATATTTCCATTTGCATACAAGAAGCAGCTATGCCACTGATATGACTATGAAGCTATACCAGCAAATGCAACCAGACCTCTGGATTTGATGACACAACTCTAATTAAAAGAATACAGTCTTTCTAAGCAGGCAATCTCATAAACTAATTCCTTAGAGTTACTTCTGATGGGATGTGTGGAGTAAGAAAAATCACAACAGGGATGTTAACTGTAAGCAGCCCTTCTGACTTTTGGCTGGTTAGTAATCCCTCCCTCAAAATTTTGAAAGCTATTCACAGGATTGCATTACACCACCTTCATTAGATATAAATAAATAGCTATGTACATATGCAAGCACTAACGGACATAGCAATGTTTGGTTCTTTTTCATATGTTATGTGTTACTGACATTGCACCACCTGCCTGCCCAGGTTTTCCTTAGAAATCCAGTCACTTCTTCAAACCACTGTTCCTCTATTTCCATCACTTCCAAGCATGACACATATCCACACATCTCAGCAACCCACTAATAACTTTCAAGGCATTGCATAATAGTTGTCTAGACAAAACAGAACAGGCTTTATTCTTTATTTATGAAATCCTTTAACTTTGGGTCAGATAAAATTAATTTCTTGAAGGGCTGTATTAGTTAAAGATTGCTCCCACAATCCCACAGCAGAAAATAAGTGATTCTGAAAACTGCTTATCTTTAAAATTACCTAGCTCCTCCAACACCTCATGCACAGCTGCAAAACAGCTGTCCTCAGATGGTGTGGGACCAAAGATCCCCGTAAAGGAGAAGACAGGAGAGAGACCGCTTTGTCGTCAGAAAGCAGCGGACAGTGATATAGTAAAGCCACATTCCCTTCAGCCAGCTCCCTGACCACATCTGCACTGCCTCCCCAGCAATCTGCGCAAGGCTGCGTGGGGAGCCCTGCAGCCACCTACTGAATCCCAGCTGGGAAGCGGTGGAGGAGGCTTGTAAAGGATCTTGGAAACAAGGACAGGAAATATTTTCTGGTGTTAGCTTCTTTGTATGAAGCTGTTATTGGGTAGGGATGTCTATGGATTGCCCATCTGCTGCTAGAGCAGGGCATGCATCGGCTACGCTTTGAACAGGGAGTATGTGCTGAGCCTTCTGATTTTCCTTGCAGACTTTAGTTCTCAGTGACTGCATGAGGATGATTTTTTTTAAGCTAATGCTGATATTGACAATAACCACTTAAGCAGATTACTGAAGACTCAGCTTCATTATGTTTGCAACTCATAGTCTCATTCTTTATTTCTCGTGCTACTGCACGTTTTGAACTTAAATGTATTTCTGGTCATAGCACCACATAGCATATACTATATATATAACTGAAGCTTATCCAGTGGCATCTCTGAGACAAATATTCCAAAAAGTTTGCTATCATCAGTTCAAGTCACCATTCCCTAGCTACATGGTCCTTGCCAACAGCATGATTTTGAGTGACGTTATTGAAAATCATGCCTGTTTACACTTCCACTGATCTAAACTTTATGGCAAAATTTCTTTTGACTTAAGCCTCATGTAGCTGTACTGGACATGGGTTATTTGTTACCAACATCAATAGTTATATTTTTAGTTTCCCTGGGCAGTCTTAGAAAGCAGTCTCAGAAAGCAGTCTCAGACTTTAATGAAGTAAAATATTGTATTTCCCTTGAAAATCTTTTCTTTTTTGTTGTTGTTAAAAACAGGCTTTGATGTAATGATGCAATCTAACAAAATCTGTGTGGGTCTCCTCAACTGTTCATATTCCAGCTAAAACACAAAGAAAGCAGGGACTCACATGATACTTTAAAACAGTTTCCAATGATTATTTCACTCTGGTGTCTGGCTTCTATTTAAAAAGTTAATCACTTACTCAGATCTGTATACTCATGTAGTTGCCTCCAAATAGTGGCAGAAGTTTCGAAGAATAAGTGTTTCTTGATACTGCTAAAGAAGGAATGCAGAGTCTGGCCCTTGATCTGCATTACAAATCTACATTACAGTAGTTTCAAAATAGAAGAATGCATTTGCTACACAGGCAGCAATAGAAGTTAAGACTTAAGCTTTGGCAAAAGAATGACTTAGGAAAACTGAGCTGTACATCATAAGACTAGTAGTTAATTAGATGGCTTATTAAAGGCCAAGTTTTCTTGGCATTCATAAGTACATCAAGAGCCGCTGGCTGTTTGCCATGTATACGTGGCATTGTTCTCAATGAAGATAACTGTCATGGCACCCTGCTGGAGCAGTTTATTTATTTTACCTGAAATTCTTTGATTTGTGCAGTAGGCTTAAAACCAAGAATAAACTGCTTAGTGAAACCTGATACTAGGCCAGAGCCTGTGGACCTGATCCAAAACAGGATTTAAGCACCAACATGGACAGTCTGGTGGAATGTAAGAAGAACTAAATTGGCTCACATGTCCTCTGATCTTTGAGTTACCTACCTTTCACAGGGTTTTCAGTTTGTGACCTTACGAGCCCCAAAGTGTCACAGTTTTACAGTCCTGAGTAGTTTAGCACCTAGCTTATACTAAAGCTTGATTGGGGTTGGCTGGCTTAATGTTTCTCCATCTTTGCCCCCGGGGAAGCTAAGCCTACAGATGTTTTTAGATCAGATGTATGAAAAACCAACTGGATTAGGCCACACAGCTGCCTATCACCTTCTTTTAAAGGATAGCAAACAGCTTTCATATCTCTGTGTGTTTGTTTGATTGCTGTCTGGTTTCTTTACAATGGCTCATCAGTTAAAGCCTTTGCCCAATGAGACGGTGATCCAGCTTCAAACTCCTTTCCAAGATGAGGATACTTAGAAGCCTCCTTCTTAGGAGAGCGCCCTGTGGTATATACCAGACTGTGGCCTACAATGAAGGTCTGCATGTGTCAATGCACATGGGGAGTTGCGGCTCCATGTGCCAGAGGCTTCCCTAGCCCAGGCTGCAGTTAGTGCTTACTTGGTGAAGGGACCTAATTTTTGTCCCTGTTCCTCAGTCTGCTTCTGTATTTTACACTGAACAGTCCTGCAGTAAATTACAGAAACAGCCTGGGAACCCAGACTGCCTTGCTCTAAGCGGTGCACTCCAGTCAGTGGCTTCAGGTCACGATTTCTCTCCTTCTCACCATATGAATCTTGAATTACTTGCTAAACAGTGACATAGCTTTGGTCAGAGAGGTGGAAAGTTTCCTTAACACCTGGAACAGCTTACAACCTACTGGTTAAGGACCTCTCCTGGGAGGTGGGCAATACAGACCTAAAATCCCTCAAGCAGAGGAAGGAATTAAATATGACTTTCCGACTTCCTGCAGCAGTGCTCTCACCACAGCCCTGCAAAGGCAGGGTGGGATCAGGCGGTATTCAGGACTCATGCATTCACCCTCCTGCATGCCCCCCTGCAAAGTGGGTGAAAGTTTATTAATGTCACAGCAAAGCTGAATGGCACATGCAGAGGAAAGTAAAGTTCACCCAAACAGAAAGGATTATGGGCATCACCCAAGGAGTGCATGATGCCTAGAAGGCAAAAGGAGCATGAGATTGAAGTTGATAGACAGCAAAAGTACACTGGAAATAAGGGCTAACTGGTGAACAAAGTAATTAGGGCATGGTCTATTTTACCCCTCAGCCGACATTATGACACTTAAAAGAGAGCCTTTAAAAGCCAAAATGGTGGAATGCTGCCCTGGAGGAAGCCTGCTGTGAAAAGTTCTCTTCCTGAGACACTGGTGGGTCTTGCTCATGGGGATGTCCAGGTTAGGGCACCAGGGAGAGGGCATGGCCACCACTGTGAAGCAACGAAGAACTCCTGCCAGAGTCACTGGGATAATGCTTTGCCCTTCTACTTTGGCCATATTTTGAGAGGATGACTGAAGCCTGGTTACCTTTCAAGGAAAATGAGAATGGTGGTACCTTCCATATCTAGCAAAACAAAAATCACATATTTTCCTCCAGTAGTTTAACTTAAAAATTGAGGTCAACTTGATTCTGGATTTGCAGCAGGAAGATGGATACTTACCCCAGAAGAAACTATGTGAATATCTGTCAAGGTTTAGAAGAACTGTCTTGTTTTGGGTAGATAATGTCTGACTGAACAAAGGCCAAAGGGCCCCAGAGGAGGAAGATAACATCCCCAGACCAAGGACATATATCTCATCAGTGAGAAGTTGGCAATGAAACTAACTTTTAAGGTGTGCTGAAGGGAACTGCCTTCATTATAATACTAAAAATCACACTCCCTTGACCCTTGCCTGCAGACACCCTTACTCACAGAACATGTGTAGTGAAATAAATCTATACTGTGTCTTTCAACAGAGATGAGAGAATGTAAGAGCCAATGACTATATATTACTGACCAACCATTGTAACCGGGACTGTACTACCTTGAAACTCTTGTGCATAAAGGTAAGGAACAAGCCACATGGGGTGTGCTTGATTTGTGGCAATGCACCACCAAGCACCCTGTACAGAATAAACAATGTTTCCTCTCTAACCAGAGTGTGTTTCACAAGTTCTCTTTCAAACAGGCAACAACCTTCCCTTCAGGTTAATACGATAAATACAGGCCTTAGTTTGGGGCATTTAAATATCAAATGTATAGAGCAGGCTTTCTGAATTCTAAAAGTAAGGTGACATTCAAGAAAACACAGCGTATGTGTGTGGGGCTCAGTTCAGCACATGTATGCTACATGTAGGGCTCAGTCTAGCACATGCATGCTACACTTGCTGGCTTCAGAAACTACCTCCTCACCAGACCAGATATTTAGGCATGTTCTCATTCTTCCCTTATATGGTACAGGGGACACCAGGCAGTCGTCAGCCAAGCACACTCCGAAACAAAGTACTAGAAATAGAGCCTAAACTAGATTAAGCTTTTATGCTCTGAATGGAGAGATTAACAAAACTTTTTTTTCCCCTAAAGCATAGAAAGAAAACACAGCAGCATTATGCAAACCACAGATCATTTAAAAATATTGACAAAATGCACGTAAAGCATTTTGGACTCTGCATGGGTCCAAGTTTCAGTTATGAAATTGGTGACTGGTGAACACGGAAAAATGTGCAGTTTAACTTGCCTGATCCGTAGTTCCTCTGTGGGGAAAATTCAGAGCATCTCTGTAGATTAGTGTGAACCATGCTATTTCTCCTGCACAAATTAGGTCCCACTTTATTCTCCCCAGGAACATTATCTAAATGTATTAGATTTGCAACAAAATTGGCAAAAATGCTATGAAACTGGTAGACACATCAAATTATAATTTCTTCAGGGTAGTAAACATTAGTGAAATATATTATTCTATCGACCGTTGGTACAGTGACCTGGTTTACTAATATGGGATAATAATTGTGGGAAGATGACAATATAAAAAAGAAAAGAAAAGAAAACAAAAAACTAGAGCCAAACAAAGTGTGTGCTTCACGCAATGAAATTATCATCTGTAGAGCTGAGATAATCAAAAGCTTGCTGTTAAATTTCAACAGCACTGTCAGATTGACAGTTAAACTAAATCATACACATAAGACCCATATAATTACTGTGTAGGAAAAAGCAGGACAGAAGCCTTTGGCTTGAGCATGAACTTTTTGTTAGAGCCAGGCATGATGGCACTACCACAGATGATGCTAACAAGCACTTCAGAAAGTATTTTTTCTTGCTCTTGTTGCCTGTATCTACTGTGAGAAATATCTGGTTTAATTTTCACATGACTCAGAATTGGGGGAAAAGGAAAGCAAGAGAACTGGATTTTGTCCAAACGCATTCAATAGTTCACTTGAAATTTAACTAAGGGTCACTAATGAAATAGACTGGATGAATTCTAGAGGATAATTGCAGAGCAGGCTAGACCTCTAAAAAGAACAGTCTGAGTTCAAGTGCAGTTTGCAAGTCACGTCCAACATGTTTTTCTACTGTGACAAATAATCTGCTAAGTATTCTGTTGCACCCATAAAAACCTGAAGACTGTAGATAACCTACTTCCAGCTTCCAAGAACTGTTCGCAATAAAAAAGCCTGAAACGGACTAAATTCTAAATTTGCTGTTGACTTCACTGCCATTGGGAACAAAGCAGGGGAAGAGGACTTTACAAGCTCTTCCTCCTCCCCACCAAACAGATGCTTCTCCACTGCCTTACGGTGCAAAGGACTCACCTGGCCACCAGATGATCACTGTATTCCACGGAGGATGCTCTGAGGATGCATGAGGCCCAAAAATTTACAGCTGCTGTCAAGGACTCAACCACAAAGTAGTCAAACAGCAGGGGACCCAGGTATTCTCTAAGGTTATTAAAGCCAAGCCACCTTATAGAGCTGTCACAGGTTTTATTAGAAAATGGTCACCTGTTGGCACTGACACATCAGACCTTTGTCAAGATTGATGCTGGCCATTGTGGGTAAAAATGAGATATTGAGACCACTGGGAAAATACACTTCTCCTTACTAGATTTTGGGAACTTAACTAATCACTGTGGAACCCAAATAAATCTCTGTGATATTTAGTGATAGATAATTTCTGTACCCATTGAAAGTTTCCCCAGCCTCCTATCCAGGTGACAAATAACAACCAGACACGTTACTGAAGTTTTCCTTGCAGTTACAGAGTAAACATAGGATTTGGTGCAGCTAAAGGATAGTTACATGGTCCTTGCCACTACTGATACGCAATATAAAGCCTTAGAATAGCTTTAACATGTTGTGTGTATCACCCAAAACTGCACTCATGTTTATATTTATTTACTATTTACTATGCTCTGCAGCACTATTGCTTTAAAGCCTTTATCAAATTAAATACAGATTATGACTGAAAGTGAGTGGATGTTTTAATCCAGAATGGGTAAATTGCCTTCTAAAAATCTTTTTGCATGGGAAGTACTTCCTAGTATGAATGATGATGTTGATCTTAATTTGAACTAGCAGTACGAGCTTTATAATGAGGAAAATCTGCCATCACGCTCTTAGTCTATCAATGGTTATTATTTTATCTTTAAACAAGCAATGACAACAGAAGAGAAGGAAGTGATGGTGCTGAATTCTGATGGGATTTTTCCTTTATAAGGAACTCAAGTAAAGCTGGTATCTTTTCAGAGCCTCTTCTGGTGTCAGAAATAACATCCAAGTAAATGTCACTCCAGAACGAAGATAATTAGTATATTAGAGACTTGTATGACAACAAGCATTTAGATTCTAACTACATGTAAACAGTTACATACAGTTGAGGACACGTGTTCAGCTGACAAATGATTTGCAAATATTATTCTGTTGACACAGAGACACGAAGTTCATGGTGGCCTCAGTTAGTAAACAAAGACAGAAAATGTACCTCACACATGCCTAAAAAACAAGCCATTTAGAAGAAGACATCTGGATGCTCAAAAATTAGCATGACGGTATTCAGAGCCCATCAAAACATGCAGCTATGGCTTGGCGTCTAGTAGCTAAGCAACGTACTTCTGACATTCAAAACATAGTTGTAAAAGTTGGATCCTCCTGCCAATTGCTGCCACTCTCATTGAAAAGCTAAACTGGAAAAAATCTCTCTTTAGCTCCAAGTGGGGCTGTTTTCTCCGGGAAACATCTCTACTGCTTTTTGATCCTTTAACCCTTTTTGTATTTACATGCCAAAAGGAGCAAATAGATTCATGTTGACATTTCAAGCGTAAGCATATAAAAATCCTGCAAAGAACATCATGAACACATGCAGCAAGAAACTATGGTCTTGTTCTTATTGAGTCAGACACTGAAACATAAAGCCAAACAACGTGTGTGTGCACACAGCAAATCGTTAAAGCAGATTAAGCTATACTGAACTGCACTGAGGAGCTAATCCCATAGTTAAACCTGTTAAAATGTAAACCAAGAAAACGGTAGCCTGTGCTTTTTTCTTGCAAATCATTTACATCCCTAAGTAACAGTACAAGCAATATTTGCATCTCAAGAGTGCAAGGAGATCACAGGAACTGTGACATTCTGTTTAGTTTAGGTACTACTTACATCCAAAAGAGTTAACTCTAGGCATGGAAGATGCATTGCTCAGGCATCTTTGAAAGTGGATTACTGATTAGCAGCACACCCTTACTCTGGCAGCAGGGCATCCATACAAAGAATTACACATAAGCATCTGTAAAGCAAGTGCTCTTTAAATTCCCATCGTATCTCAATCCAAATTAGCTTGGTAATTGATGTTAAGATTCACAGTCTGCCACCCTAAAAGTTTCTGAATTGTAATAAATCCCAGACAAATAAATGGAAATACTGGCAGAGAAAAACACTTTGGTGAAGTGATGGATTCTGGCACAGGATTAATTAATAAGCCATTAGAAAGGATGTTTACAGCAAAAAGCAAGAGCATTCTGACCCAGCCTAGGTAGCCTGCTTTCATTCAGATTATAACGATAAAAAAATGAAAGCTTGCAAATTGGACCGATGGGATTTAAACTGCTAAAAAAGGCTCTCCCTGTACAAGTGATGCCTGACTGACACAGAACCTAATGTTTCAACTATTTACAGCTATAAAAGCAAGCCAGGCACTCTTTTTTCCCCCCTTCTGGAGCAACTCCTTCCACAAACCATCCAAAGCATCCTTTTTGGCAGGCTCCTATGATGTAGAAAAGCAGGAGAACTCAAACGAACGGAAAGTCATGCAGTTATTTTTTTCGTACTTGGGGAAAGGAAGAAAACACCAAACCCAAACCGCTGAAGGGATATTCTTACAGAAGAACTTCATTGCATAAACTCGGCCACAAGTCTACTAGAGCAATGTCCCTTAACAACCTCTGGCAATGCAATTAATTAACAGCTGGGCAAGGAGCAAGGCTCAGCTCTGCATGGGTAATTCCGGCCAGATCCGACCCACAGTTGATCAGGACACCCATTTTTCACTTTGAGAAAGACACTTCATCCCCTTACCACCAGCCAACTCACTCAATTTCTGCAGCTCTGTTTACCTGCGGTTTGCATTTATGTCCTACCCTTGAACCACAAGTGCTGCTGGCTTCCAGTGCGGTGGAGCTATTCTTGCTGGAAATAGCATCCCAATGCACTCAACAAGGAAGCTGCATGTACTTTTAAGGTGTTTTCCCCCATTTTCACTAGCAGGTTTGTTTAGGGACTAATATAGGCTAGGGAGTGCTATCAGCTCTTTTTGCCTGGACCACCTTCCCAGAGAAAGAGAGAGGCTGTGTGTGAAACATCTCACTGGGAAAGATGGAACAACATCATCTCTCAAGCAGAGATAAGTTAGGTGGCCTCAGCCAAATTCCCCAATCTGGCAAATTACCACCTCTCCACCCTGGCAGGAGTCACCGCACTGCACTGGCATGAATGGCTGTGTACCCACAGTGGGGATGACCTTGCTAGGGAGGGGGTCACACAAATGCATACACAGTTTGTTGGGTTTTCAACCCCTCTTCCATCTCCAGCAGCTGTGCATGTGGGTGCTGGTCCCCAAGACGCAGTGCCACCCAGTGGAAAGGTTGAAGGTATGAATGGAGAGGCAACCACTGGGCAGAGCCAGCCAACATGGCTGGAGTGCCACCAGGCTGGCCTTGCTGTGGCCCAACTGCCCCATGACACATGGTTCAAGGGACATCAAGTCGCTGTCAGTCAGGGTGATGCCTACCTCGCGGGTGAAGAGGATGGCAGCATCATAGTGCTCATCATGGTCATCATCAAGGCGATTGTGCTGGTGCTGCCACTTGCAGAAGTTCTTGAGAGTGGTGGCGGCATTCCTGTTGACCTCCAGCCCCTTCTCCTTCTCGCCGAGGGCCACCACTTTCACCACGGCCAGGCGGACGTGGTTCTCCAGGCTGGCATGGGCGTAGAGCCGGGAGGCGATGGAGGCCAAGGTGAGCAGGTAGTGCTGCAGCCCCTTCCCGTACTTGCGGACCATGGAGGCGTCGGCCACCAGCAGCAGCTCCACCTGCCGGGCCCGGGAGACGGAGCGACGCCTCCGCCGCCGCCGTCGCCCGTTGTCCGCCGCCGCCGTCCCGGCCGGGTCGCGGGTCTCGCAGCTAGTGCGGGCCGGCACCGTCTCGAAGCTGAAGCGTTCCCTGCGGAAGAAGTGCGGGGCGCGTTCCGGGCCCTCCCCGTAGATGTGCGGGCCGGCCGCCTCCCCGCCGCGCCGCGCCGGCTTCACGGTGTAGCGGGAGCGGCCCACGGCGAAGAAGCCGTCGAGGCCGCCGCAGAGGTTGAAGACAGCCAGGGAGCGCGGGCTGCCGTCCACCGTGCCGCGGTAGTAGCAGCGCGGCGGCCCGCCGTCCCGCGGCCCCAGCGCCCCGTCGCGCTCCAGATCGAGGAGGAAACGCTGGCCCCCCGCGTAGAGGACGTATCCCGCCTTGCCGCCCCCCGCGTAGGTCGGGTCGAGGCGCTGCACGACGCCGCTGGCCCCGCGGGGCGGCCCGAGGGGAGGGTCGGGCCGGGGCCGGGGCGGCGGGTGCGGGGAGGCGGCGGGGGGTGGTGGCGCTACGGCGGCGGCAGGTGCCGGCGGCTGGGCCAGAGCGCGGTGCAGCTCGGCGGCCAGCAGCAGGGAGAGCAGCCTCAGGAGCATGCTTGCCTCGCCGTCAGGAGCGGCCGGGGTGGTGGTGGTAATTAATAGTAGTAATAATAATAATAACAGGAGTTGGGGAGCGGAGTGGAAAAGAGCCGGTCGGCGGAATGCGGCAGCGTCGTTAAGGGAAGGAGAGAAGGGAATAGGAAGGGGGTAAAAAAAGGGGGAAAAAAAGAAGAAAGAAAGAAAAAAGTTCTCCCTCCCAAACTCGAATCAAGTGTGAGTGGGAGAGAAAAAAATGTCAACAAAAGCCGCTCGCTTGTGAACTTTGTGTTTCTCTGCAAGGAAGAGCTGGGAGCACATGGAAGGAGAGAGAGAGGCAAAAAAATCCCAAATCACTGCTGCTGGGGAGGCAAGGCGGGGAGAGAGAAAAAGGAGGAGAGGAGGCTCGGAGCCGGCAAGTAGAGAAGTTTGAGCACTTCCCACTCCTCTTCCACTTCTCTGCTGTAGTCACCGGATCATCGCCAGCAGCACCAGCAGCAGGGGCTGGGGGCAGGTCTGCTGCGACTCGGCACTTTCTCGGGCTCCGGTGGGCTCCCTTTCCTTCTTTTGCCCCCTTTTGTTTTGAAGAGAAGGAGGAGAAGGGGAGAGAAGAAATTCAGGCACCACAAATCGCCTCTCGTCTCCGGTGAGAAGGTTAAAAAAAAAAAAAAAAGAAAAAAAGAAAAACCCTAGAAGCGGAAACTGTCCCGGATTTTTGTCAAAACCGCCTCCCTGTATCTTTTCTGTTGTTGTTGTTGTTATCCCCAGTCTGTCGATGTGAACAAGAGGAGAACGGAGAGAAATGTGAAGATGAGAGGAGGTGGAACAATGAATTTATAGCGGAATGCCATCCTGCAATGGCAATTTCAACAATTCGTCACTGCAGGCTGCCTCTTAAAGGGAGAGCTTCAAAACCACCACTCCCACACTTCCTTCTCATTTAATCAGAGGGAGAAACTTGAGGGGAGGGAGAAAGGAGGAGGGTGGCTGCGGGGGGAGGAGAAAAGGAGGGAGAGGGAGCGGGAGAGAGGGCGGCAGGAGAGGGGAAGAGCTGGAGGAAACCGGGGAGGGGAGAGAGACCGGCAGGGGAAAAAAATGTGTGTGAAAAACGCGAGGTTTCCCTCGAATCGCTTAAAGCCACAGAGCCACCCGGGGCTGGAGGTGTCCCCGCCGGCCGGGGACGGCGGAGCTGCGCTTACCTCGCGTCCTGCCCGCTCCCCGTCTCTCCTGCCTGAGGCTGCCGTTCATTTTGCAGTGCTCGGCGGAGGAGGCAGGTTTACGGCGAGATCTCGGAGGGGAGGGAAGCTGCCGGGGCTGTTCCGAGCGCTCCGGTGATGTGGAGCCCCGTGGGGCGGCCGGGGGGAGCGGAGCGGCTGCCGCTGACTCCCTGTCCCGGCTCGGCCCCTGCCCTTGCCCCTTCTCGGGTCGGCGGCAGCACCGAACTTCCTCCCTTTGTCTGGGCGGCCGCGACTCGTCTGCCCCGAGCCTGTCATTAAGTCCCAGCAAGCTGTCATCTAGTTTGGGCGGACTGTGATTTCCCCTGAGCCCCCGAGGAGGAGGGAGGGCGGGGAAGAGTTAATGCTTGCTTTGACCTTTCGAATGACTTCAGATACTTAGATCATCCCCCTGCTGACTGACACACACATCCATTCACCCTGTCCCCTCGTCTTCTTTCCCCTGCATCGTGATCGGACAGGGACACCACAAAGGGCAGATGTCTGCATTTACATCCTCATCTGCCCTTTCCACCTTAACGTTGCCCACAGAGCGAGAGAAGACTGGCAAACAGCTCGATCTTTGCCGGGATCCAGGGCTGGAAGGCAGCCTGGGCTTTGGGAAGGTGAGGGGAGCAGGACCCCGGAGCAATCAAGAGTCTGCTGGCTTTCCTCCTGTTGAGGACCCAGCATCACCAGGTGCCTTATTTTGCGCAGAGTCACACTCGGACGGATGGGAAACAGAAGTGCTTATTAGCTCATGTTTCCTCTCCACATCCCAAGACGGGTGCCATGAGCAGGTGCTCTCTAACTGTGTGACTCCAACGGGGATACAGCTCTCCGGTCTTGTCCTAGCCTGCAGACAACGTCGCAGCCTGAGCACAATGTCTGTGAGGGGATGGCATGCACATGTGTAACACTTCGCAGAATCAGGGCCGTGGTGTTGAGGTGGGTAGAGAATGGCAGGCCAGCACCTGCCTCTGTAGCTTCCAGAGGCTGCTTCAGGAGTCTAACCCTTCTGTAAAGAACAGGTTAACTAACTAGTGCCACAAATGTTGCAAAAATTAATATTCCCATGTAAATGATTACATTAATATCACCTGGAGGTTATGCTTATGAAATATGTAATGCACTGAAGTTTTGCAGGTGTTCTTTCTTCTTTTTCCATTTTTCTGGAAATGGTGATACCTGCGAACAAAAGTTCATTTCTCAACCTCCTGGTATTTCTTTTTCTATGTATCAGTATTTTATCATCACCAAAAATTCTTGACTGGAGTCAGTAAGTTCCAAAATTAAGAGTTATATATCAGGAAGGTCACATGACATTTTTAGGGCATTGATCCAGGACTATTCATCATTTTTAAATTTAAACATTTTCTCAGTTACTTTAAGCTAGTTATAAAGTTAAGACAGTTCAAAAAAAAAAAAAAAAAAGAGAGTGGAAGTGAGAGAGAAAAAGGTGGCATATTTTGATTTTAAAAAGAGCCTGTAATTTATCTCCCACTTTTCTTTGGATGGCTTTTACTTTTCACTTGAGCCTAGTAGATATCCGTTCAGCACCTACAATATTTTTATTGACTTCACTGCGACCTGGTCAAGGCCTGGATTCTCATATATGTCTGGATCCAAACTCCCAGATACCTGTGGGAGAGGTACTAAAGATGAGATCCGGGATAAGGAATGTAGTTTGGATAACAACTTCAGAAACTCTCATTAAAAAAGTGTTAGTTTGTCAATGAAAAGGTTTATGGTGCACAAGAGGCCAGTGTAATGTTCTCCCATGCTACAGCATAATTCCAACTGTCCAGCTACATAGACTAGGAAAAACAGGAATGCTTGGAAGGGTTAGTGGTAATTAAATAGTCTGTCTCTCTGCTTGTCTCTTGTGTTGTCTTTGATTTCCCAAATGACAGGAAAAGTTGGCTAAGATTCCACAATGCCCTGTTTCCCTGAGCAAGGATTTAGGCTTTCCAGGAAGGTACAAATTAGCCTGTGCAGATTACCCCATAGGTTATGAAGTCTTTCCTGTTTACATTTCAAAACTGTAATAACTCAGCAGTGCAATAATGGAAAGACAGGTCAGTCATGCCTCATGCAAGAAGAGGAACTCTCTTCTAGTCTCAGAGTCTTGAAGTGTGAGGATAAATCACTTGAACGAATCATCTTTTTCCTCCCAGTTTTACCCTCGTAACCTTTTTTTACAGTTACAGCCTTGCCTTTAAACAAGAAAGCCTGTTAGCATGTCCCAAGTTGTGGATGACACTAAATCCTTGTCGAACAGTTCTGACCTGGAGATCTCAAAGCTGGCCTTTCCAAACTGAGAGATAGCCACAAATCCTCAGCTAGCTTTAAGGCACAACACAAATTTTGTACAGTTTGGACAGTATTAAATCGTGATGTAAAAAGATGCAGTCTTTTTGAGTCTCTGGGAGCTGCAAGCTTCTTTCATTCAGATTTGTCCATGAAACCCTTTAGGATTCTCCAAGTGACAGCCTCTGTAGCTGGGGATTCCTGATCATATAGCCTTTTAGCCATGTAAGAAATACTGCTCTAAACATCATAAAAACTTGTATGAAGGAATAGCTTGAGAGACATGGAGATACCAACAAAGTTGCCAGTCATTTTATCCATATGTCCTTCAAATTGTCTTATAGAAGGGTCCCCTTTCACATCATGCCTTTTTCAGTTCTCAATCACATTACCGGGGTAGAAAAACATGAATCCAAGGTGTCAACAAAATTAGTCCTGTGCTGCCTACAGTCCCCTGATAGCCAAGGCCTAGCAGAGATGCCCTAGCCAACACCGCCTGTCTTTCACCATTAACTTAACTCTTCCTCCTTGGAAAAAAACCTAAAATCTGTTCAGCTTTTATTGTTCTGTTAGGAGTGTTTGATATTTTTGTGTAATTGAACAGGGGAGACAGCAAGTGCTACTGGAGATAATTGGATATTGCATAAAATTATAGGAAGATCCAATCAAACCCAAGAAAATCGCCTGTTCAGCGTATTCAAAGTAATATCAACCAAACAACATTTGATAGACTTGCAATCAATATAAGCCTATAGCTGGGAACTGGACACAGGGTCGGGTATGTTTCTGTCCAAGAATCTACCTGTAGCAATATGGTTCTTAATATGGGACAGCTCCTGAGAACTGAAAGCCTCTGTTAACTTTATGGGACGTTTTTAACACACATGTCAACAAGATCAAGCTTGCCTGCAACAGGAGGTTTTTTGACTCTTTATCCCCTAGAAATATATCAGTGACACTTTGCTCAAATCCACCAGTGATACCTCTCAAATCCACTATGGTTTATTAGTCTTGTCAGCAGTTTTAACAGTACAAACATTATGATTATGATGTTCAAGTCTATTCATTTTAAAGCTTTCCTATGGTGAGGCATTAAAACCACTGAAGACATTTCTAAAGGGCTCATTATTAAATAAAATACTCATTATAAGTAATTTTGCAAAGAACTCTTAAAGATGAATATTTTTGGTTAGCGTTCTGGAAAGGGCTAGATATACTGACATTTGGAATAAATTATGCAGCCTTTGACCCCCACCCTAGGACAGCAGCATAGTCAACATCGTCCCTTATTTGGACTATGTGTCTTTACATCCTTGAATGCTATGGAAACCCATTCAGATGGAGACTTCCTGACCATTGTTTTGACTAACTCTAAATTGTTTCTTGATATTGAAATGGGTTTGTGGTTGATAAATAAGCCAACATCACCATTATTGGTTTATCCTTTCTGCCAGTCTTACCAGATGTGTTGGAAACTGAGTGCTTCTGGAGACTGAGGTAACTTCTTCATCCTTCTCATATAGCATGTGGCAAAAGCAATAGTGGGAAGTTTGCTGTGGGCTGCAAGTTCTCTCATTTCCACGGCTGGCATTTCCTCTACACACAGCTGGCATTTCGAAGGATTCCAGTTCAAAGTTTTTGTAGGCCCTAAATTATTTATTTAAACGTCAAGTAATGTCTGCCTCAGGAAAACAACTAAAAGGTATTTTCACAATGAAGACACAAGCTGGTGTTCCTCAGTGTGCGAGTTCCTGGAGGGCATTAGGTTGTACCTTTGTGCCCCTCACAAGCCACCATTGCACATGACCACCACCTGTAGTTGTTGTAATTGGTCAGATATTTTCAAATAAAAATATCTTCAGTTACAATAACTTAAAGCAGTCATATTTGGTAAGAAATGTAAATCTTTTTGGTGTGAAGCACTGTAGCTTTAAGGCAAAATATTTTACTTGCTTCTTTATGGTCAATGACATCTTCTTCAACTACAGCCATGTGGGAGCGAAGGAGACGCCTTTGGCTTGGGGTTTATGTTTTTATAAGTGGCATGTGTAAGTAATGTATCAAGTACATAACAGTTCCAGCAGGCTGAAAGTTTTACATTTGACATCAGCTTCATTTTTCTGCAAGAGCTAAAGAGGCAGTTGTAAGGACTATAGTGTTAAAGTTGGGTTGGGCACCATTTAAATAGCTGTATTGTTTTAGTTTAACAAGACAAGAATATTGTGAATTGGTAGGTACCATATCAAATTAAAATAGGAAACTTTCTGAGGCCTGGCTAGCAATCAAATTGTTAAGGTATCCACTTGAGGAGAAGGAAAAGAGATTTCTGCAAGATTAATCATATGTAAAAATACGTAATAAAAGTATAACTCTTGCCTGCATAGCAGGATCCAGAGGAGGAGTGAGTTTACTGATCAAAAGAAACTATGACATTGTCCAGTCAGGAGGAAAAGGAGGCACAAATGAAAAATTATATTTTCTAGGTATTCACCTAGACAGTAGACCAGAATGGGGTCCTCGCCTTCCTACAACTGTTGAAAGAAATGAACTCACGGAAACCATAAGATAAGTGAATAATTGTGACCATTGAAACTACTATGAGTTTTGTTTAAAAGCACATGTTGGGTGGAGGCAGTGCTCTGCAGGAAGTATCAGATGTTAGTATAGCAAGTATCAGACCCCCTTTTTTTTATTTCTTCTGAACAGCGGCAAGAAAATCAGAGGAAGGGTAAGATGTTAAACCTTCCTTATAAAAAACTGACACTTGTTATAAAAATACATTTTGAGAGTGCAAGATATGCACATGATGTATTCTACAGCTGTTCTCTCAGAAGACTTGAAAGCCTGAAAAACTCTGGAGTCTAGTTGGTATGAGGAGCAGCAGACATTTAATTAATCTCAGTCCTAGAATTTTACAACCAATATGTGGTCTCTGAACATCTCTGCTCTAGTTAGCAGAACATCTGTAGTAGAAAAACAGAACTTGAATAAATCCGAATATTCTTGTACCCCTCCAAACCTTACTGCTTTTTATCATTATTTCTTTAAATATTTTTTCAAAGATTTGTATGTTCAGCTTCTCCCTGTCCTCTCAGCTCCATTCACGAATCTACCCTTTCAACCAGCTATGTGCCTTAGAATTTTTAATGAGCCATGTCTAAACAAGATCTATTTCAATACTGACTTAGCAGGCCCACTTCTACCCAAATCTTGTTCATTCTTTTTTGTACACAGGCTGGATATATGTTCCTGCATATATTCTGGAATAGCTGGATCTGAAATACTGGGACAATTATAATAAAAGAAATGCTTTTTTCAGTAAAGTTCTGAGTTGATGCAAATTGGGATAGTTCCATGTGGGCAAACTCTTAGAGGCATAGCTTTATGAATTTACACATCTATAAATGATATTCCAGTACTGTAGGTGGAATATCTTTTTCCATGTCATCTGAGGCATAAACCAGAAAATGTACTTCCCTAGACTTCAAAGTTAAAACTGTAAGAGTGATTAAAGAGAAATTTAAAACAAACATTCACTTGCCAGATCTCACCTGGCATTAATACACACACTGCACCACTTCAGATATCAAGTTCTGGTTGCTGTGTGCAGCCAGATTTTTCCACCTGAATCGTGGTTGCCCTGAAACTCGGGGAGAGAGAACTTTGCAGGTCCTCTGAGGCAGGAGCCCAGAGCGGGAGGCGCTCTGTCAGGTCGTACCGCTGCATGGCAAAAGCTTCATCTGGCTTGTCCTCGCTTGAAATAGAAATCTTTGCTATGAAACATGGAGACCATGCAACTTGCTCTCTCCACAGGTACTTCTGTACCATTAATCCACAAATAAGATCATTTTGTGAGCGCTTCTTTGTCTAGTATGTTGTCTAAGAAGGCATGTTGGTGTGCATTTAGCATAGGATCATGAATGTGCTTTTGGAGTGACTCTCCTCTCCCTATCATCTCAACTTGCTGTGCTTTGGTTTGCACCAGGTATGGGTCCTGGAGCACACAAACAGGATTCCTTTAGGATGAAACTTAACCAGAAGATACGTTCCCCTGGGCATGCAAGACACAGAACTAGACTAGAGCTAGACTAAATAAATTGAGTTAAAGGCATACTGAGTGTATGTCACATCCTTAACACCAACTGTTCTGCTTTCCGGATCTCCTCCTATTGAGCTGCACTACCTCCTACTCCTACTAAAGATCAGAAGGGCACAAACAGGCTGCAGTGTCAGTTGAGGGCCACACAATATTCCTTTTCAGATGCAAATGTTTTAGTCACTTTTTGCAGGCTAGGATGCTGTATGAAGAAATGGTAAGAGAATGCATATATGAGATAGGGAGGTATTTTTCTGAATATATTTTACTGTCTTCGACAGTGGATAGCATACATTTTAATGATTAGCACATATCTTGTAATGCATACACTTCTATCAAAAGGGCCAGGAGGTCCATGTAACATTTAAATGCTATGTTAGTCCTATTTTAAGGGCTTAAATGGGTCTCAAATGGTGCATAGGCTTATGCTGGCCTTGGGCGTAAGGGCACAATTCACCCTGGAAGGAGAAACCAAACAGAAGTCTCATCACAGCTGCAATATTCATTTCTGGAATTCACCCAGCAGGTCTTATCCAAGCCACTACAGACAGGCAGTTTGAGTTTTTCCAGTTCCTAATGATTACACAGTATCCTGGAGTCAGTTGGACAATTTCCACCAAGAGTGAAGCTCTTTGTATTTAATATCCCCCTAAAATAAAAGAGGTATAAGAGAAGGGCCTCAGTCTTTTTCTTTTTTTATTGCTGTTGTTGAAAAGGTTTAGCCTGCAGGGATCGGAGCACTGGGCAAAACTACAAAATATGCAGTACATCCTGTTACACCAAAGTAGGCAGATCCTCTCCCATAACCACCAGACTGGTACAATGGAAGACTTTGTCTAGTTTTCCTGACTCTACAGTACTACAGCATGCGTGGGATTTCATTATGGTTTTCATTTCAGGAAGTTAAATGGTGGAAATCTCTAAGTATCATGACTCCATTTTCACCATTGTTCTGGGAGGGACTGTGTTAGAAAGGAATGGGTAAATCTCTCTGGAGCTTTATTACATGACACTGCAATGTACCACATGAAATTATTTCCCTCTTTACTGGACACCCAGAATATTGTCAAATATGAGCCTTGAAAATCCACAGCAACCATGTTGCAAAGAAATTTGCAAAGCAATAAACCAATGAAGTGCCTAGCAGATATAACATACGGACAGCGCAGAGAATATCTTGATCTTAAGTTGATCTGAACAACTGGTCCTTTCAAAATCCATTTATTATGATCTTCAGCAGGAGAAAAAACCGAGCAGGTCCACTAGACAACACAACTACCTCCACTATATATCATGCTGCAAAATGTCATTCCTGTATCTTGTGACCTTCAATAGATTTACAAAGCAGTATACAAAACATATGCACCCAGGGAGGCAGCCTGCCCTTTCAAGGCGTTAGGAGAACAGGGCAAGAAATCTCTAAATCAGCCCAAACTTTTGCTCTCCTATGTAGTCTAAGTTACAGAGATTTCATCATAGCCTCAAGGCTGTTTCCCAAATTACCTGCTCTCTCTCTGAACACTTCCGCATTTGTGCTCCCTTGTCTGCAATATTTTCAGATTTTTTTTCTCCCAAGAGGACATTTTGAAATGTGCATGTCATGGTCGAGATCATAACCACACCATGCAGCCTTCTTTCCTCCCTAATGTTTACTGGGTTTTATATTCTCCAATATGAACTGAAAAATGTGTGTACTCAAGCCCTTGCCAACAAACAGCATGACTTTCCATGGTTCATAAAAACTCACCCATCCCCTGTGTAGGAAAACCATTCTCCTCTGCACAGAGCAGGAGTTCACTACTTCAAAACACGGAAACCATATGGTGACATGTTTTAAAAGAAAACATAACAAAACAGTGTCCCACCCATGACCCTTCCCAACAAAACCCCACCCTTTTCATCCTGGAAAACTGACCAGTGCAATCACCTGGTCTACCACAAGGTTCCAGCTGCTGTTGTGTGAGGAGGGATGAGTGTTAGCACCATGTTTGTGTTTGGCAGCAGTAAGTCAGCCCGTTGTCAACCTTGCAACCTTTTTCTTTGGTCACTCACAAAGCAGGGGGAAGGCAGAGGACATTAAGGAGTAGTTTATGTTGGAGCCTCTTGCCCTGTTGCAGCTGGGAAGCTCCCAAACCTGAGCTTCCAGATGTATGTACAGGAGTGTGCACATAAAGTCTGGAGTCCATGTATGTTTGGGCTTGAGAAGGGCCATGTGTTCACACCAAAAATACTCAGCTTGTCCCACTTGACTCATTAAAATCAAGATTTTGATATTTCCAGGGAAGAAATGACAGCCTTTGGTAAGGTGTTCCAATGCTTATTAGCCTTAACTGTTAAAAAGTTGTGTCCAACTTCTAATCTGAATTAATTTAACCACAGTGCCTAGCCAGCAAAACCTTGTGAAACTTTTGTCTGCTAGTGTGAAGAATCTGCTACTTCTTCTTCCTGGTTAGTAAAATTATAGATTTTACCCATGTCATTACCCACGTCACTCTAACATTTTCTTTCAGGGGCTAAAATACAATAAGAACCTTGTGCCTATGCAAAGATCTATTTTTTAATATTTCAGTCATTCTCAGGGTCCTTGACTTAGCCTCCTTCAATTTACCAGAATTCTCTCTGAACTGTGGATATTGAAGCTGGACAAAGCAATGCTGGTCAATGCTGCTCATGCCAGTGTAAGTGTTTGAGACCAGGCTCGATGGGGCTTTGTGCAGCCTGGTCTAGTGGAAGTTGTCTCTGCCCATGGCAGAGGAGTTGGAATTGGATGATCTTTAAGGTCCCTTCCCACCCAAACCATTCTATGATTCTATGAACTTGAGTTGCCATAACTCTGTTGGGCAGAGCACCACACCAGGAACTCACGGTACCTGATAAACAGCAGCAGCTTCTCCCTTTGCTTTTACAGATTCCCTGTTTCTCTGGAGAAAATGTTCCTCTTGTAAGGTTATGGCTTACAGTCTTTGTTTCCAGATGTACTGCTCTGCTCGATATTTATTCAGGATCCTAAATTCTTCATGTCAGTGTCCAGCCCATTTTAAAGCTTAGGCTGCCTTCCAAACCTATTTTATGATTTTATGTCTATTTCCAGGTCACTGATAAAAATATTAAATTGTGTTGTGCCAAAAATTGTGTTCTTTGGTATGCGGCAGAAGTCTTGCTTGATAGTAAGCACTTCTTTACAATCACATGTTGAGGTCTATCAGTTTCCAATACAGTCAATGTTTGCTTCATATTTTCTATGCCTAGGCAAATCCACATGAACTGAGCAACTGCAGTTTAGTAAAGCTGAATAATAGTTCTGTGTTGTATAGTCACTTCCTTCTTATTCTCTGTATGCTGGAGTGTTTGTCATTCAGGCTCAGGGCTGCTGTCTAGAACATTGCTGTTGGGGTCCCACAGAGTGAAGTCAAGCTTCCCGAGTGGCACTGACAAAGATGTGACCTCACTCCAGCTCTGTTTTGTCTGCTCATACACTTTTCTGCTTACAGTGCTCAGATAGCACCTCCCTCCCATACATCACAGAGACATTAAAAACCTCTGTCCTTTCCTGTTTGCATCTTCTGAATAACTCTTCTTGGTAAATTATCACTGCAAGCTTTTTTTGTCTTACTTAAAGCATCTGCCTACACTTTCTTGTGATCTTTAACTGATGACTCAACTCATTGTCCCATTTCAGATCAATTTCCAGTGAAGAGCAATACAGCAGTCTCACTATTGGGTTTTAAGTATTCAGGGGAAAATATTTAGTGGATAAGGAAAATCTGCATATCCTTGACAGAAAGCCTTAATGCATATCATTGTGCATAAACTGTGCTTTTACTTGGAAGTAAAGGCTGAGTGAGTCCCTATATTCTGTTGTGTTGTTTGGTTGGTTGGTTTTTAATCTATATGTTCATTTACAGGGATATGGAGTAGTCCCCATTATAACTAGCCAAGGAATTATGGTGCAACAGAGTCTCCCAGTTCGCACATGTGGAAATTAATGACTGCAAAAATGTAAGGCGGTAGCATATCAGACTGTCTGTTCTCTGCAGTATAACCCTTGTGGGTCTTTCTCCTCTCTCATTTGGCTAAACCTGTTTTAGCAAGCACCTGGAATGGTTCAGCTCAGATGTTCCTGCTGTTCCTGCTCTGTAAACCCAGAGTGACTCCTTTACATATTTCTCTAGAAGCAGTGACTTGCATGGGGCAGAGGCAGAATTCCAAAACAAAGTAAGCAGATGCTGTGGGTCTGTGAAAGCCACATGAAGTTGGAGTTCTGATGGCTTTCATTATGTTGTGGTGTGAATACCCTGCGTTCACATAGCCTGATGAATTTTGGTAAGCTTTGCCATTATTTTGAGTTTCAGGCTCTTTCTGCAGATCTGAGGGCACTCTGCGTGCATATATATTTGCCTGCACAAGGTGGGGATTTTCTTTTATTTTTTAACACTGGAAAGCGAAACACTCTCACGCTCCAGCCTCTTTACTTACACTTTGTTGGGCTACCAGGGAAACACTAGAAGACTTATTGGTCAATAGCTTTTATAGTAAAAGTTAGTAATGTTTCCCAGTAGTAAATGTTGTGGGAAAGACATGAATTCTTTTCAAGTTCTGAAACAGTTTCTTTTTTTCCTTCAACCGGTTCCTCAGATCTGGGGAATTCCAAAAATAAGGGGTTTCATACTGAAACCCAACCCATCTATATTGTTAATGGAACTGTCAAACTGCTGTTTTTACAATGTGTGATTCAGAGAACTCAGCCACCCACACACTAACTGTAACCACAAGAGGCAACACTTCAGAGCATCCTATCTGAGAATCTATCTATACGGACATTTCAGACAGACCTGAGGCTCCTTTGCTTATGCTTCAAACTACCTGGACCTGAGCCAGCTCTAATTTAGAAGTCCTGCAGACATGTTAGCTCAGTTCTGTGTTCGAGCTAGTATCAAAGCCCTTGCAATCACCTGGGTTGAGATGATGCCTTGTGGGTAAACCTCAGTCCTCAGGTGATTCAGGGTTGTGTTGCCTCTGTGGATATCAGGGGAATTTTGCCTCAGCAGAAAAACATGTAAGGGAGTACATGTTTTTCTGCTTTCTGTTATTCATGTGGCATTACCATAGCTCTTGCCCAACAGATTTTTCTACTGAACTGATGCTTAGTCCACAGTCAGTTTCAGGGAGGCTCCTTGCACCATGAAGCCTCCCTGTTGAACATGAAGCAGCTAATAACCCTAATAACCCCACAACGCTAGCCCATCTTTTTCTCCCTCCCTTTGCATCCACTCAGGCCTGGCCAAAATCCAGTCCTCAGCTGAAGCCTCTAGGACTCCTTTCCTAGTACACATACTTTACAGATAAAAAAGTGAGAGTTGCATCAGAAGAAAACCAGCCAGAAACCCCCTGCCTGCATTCACGTGTCACACCCAGAAGCAGTATCAAGGGCTCTTGGCTCTCTGTCTCGGCAGACGACAGGTTTGCACCTGAACCATTTGGAAGCAAAATCTTTTCAGGAAAAAGGCATCCAGTCCAAAATACAGTATCAATCCCTTTGTTTAGTTTAGCTGAATCCATGGCTTTGCATTTTCATCCCTCAATCCTTCCTACCAGAGAAACAAATCTCTGGTAATTTGAACACATGTATGCTCTTCACTAACTCCAACACTGGTAACTTGTTCCATATTCTCAGTACCATTTGCCTTAAATAGTTCTGCCATGTTTCCTCTGTGTTCCAAATGCAGAGAAACAGATGGGTAAACAAAGCAAAGAATGGCTATGTCTCACCGCACTTGATTTTTTGAAATCTATGCAAACTTTGGGACTAATTAGGTTATTTTAAAATAAGGGAAATTCCTGTAAAACCTTTTTTCACTTCTTCAAACAAAATGAAACATGGAAGCATTCTGGATTACAGCATATAAATTGATGTGAAGATAAGATAGGCTTTGTTTTGTTTGAGACTCAGAAAGATACTTCAGGTGAAGTTCCTTGTTGTTGGCAGTTTATTTAGCTTACTGAAGTGCAATTTGAAGATATCATTTACCAGCTTTTTTTCACAACACTTTAACAGAAGTAGGAGAAAAGTGGTAGTGGGAAGTCTTTCTATGGGAGGTTTCCCGAATAATTATGAGAATTTTGTTACACTTAAAAGCCAGTGCAAAATAACCATTCTGCTGATTGTTTTTCTAAACAAATCAGACAGATGGATAACTCTGTCTTTCATCCAATGTTGATACTGTCTGTATCTTTGAAAAACACATCCCAAAATGAAAACATGTGTAATGAAACCTCTCTTCTATAGAAGGGTGTACTCCAAAAGGTTGTTAGGTAGTGTTTTAATCTGGGACTGAGACAACTGGTATTTTACCGACTCAGGCAGCAGAGCTTAATGATTGTTAACAGTATCTAGTGACTGTGAATGTTCAACCTGTTTTGTCTCTGTCTGCTTCCACTAAGGAAGGCAGGAAAACCCTTCTGAAAGGCTGGTAGATCTTTTTGCAAAACCTTTGCAAAAAGGGTGGGAGATCTTTGTGACCCTTCAGTATGTTCGTTTATACTCTGCCCTTTCCAGCTCTCCTACCTCCACCTGGCAGCTGTTTTCTTCAAATGTCACTAGTAGGTGTTGCCTCTGGATTCTCGTTTCTCTCATCGTAGGCATATAGTGCCCTTTGCTCAGGCAGCACAGGCAACGTGGCCTCCTGCTGCCCTGGCTGTGTGGGTCAGCTTTTCCAGCTCTTTTTGATGCCTAAGAGGCTGTTTGCCTTCAGCAGCATCCCGCGGGGAAAGACGTGTTTGTCTTGTTGCTCTACCTAGAAGCCCTTCACTGCTATAGGTTTGTGGAGGGAGCAGGGATAATATAGGACCTACTATGCTGGAAAACAGGAGACCAGTTGCTGAAAAATAACTTTGCAAAATAAAGAAGCTGTCTTTAGCTTAATGGGTACAGTTTATTTGTTTTTTTGAAGGGCTGGGACCTTTTCTTATTGTTTAGCAAGCCAATAATAAAAGTTCCTAATTAAAAATAAATACAGATTTGGTACTTGGAAAGGCTGGTTTCTGCTTTCATAGATTGAAGAGATTGCAACTTTTGATCTGAGGTTTTCTGGAAACCAGACAACTCTCCAAGCCAAAGGCCCACAGCAAAGTGATATTGAACTATCCAGTGCCTCTTGTATATGCCTAAAAATCCGTAGACATTCTGATTTTAGCAGTATGCTTGGGAAGTAAGCATTTTCAAAGCTAATTTTTTATACCCTGCCACTGCTATTCTTTTTTATTGCAAATTTCTCTACTCCTCTGGCCACCAAGTAGTCACAGCAGGAAGCCTTGCAGATTCAGTAGATAAATGTGCAATCAGCTAATAAAAGTTGAAATTCTTCATAAAGGGACTTACACCAGGCAAGGAGCATCTACACCATCTATTTCTCCAAGGTCCTCTGTCAGAGGATCTGAGACTCTCACAGTCATTTGTTGCATGGCACAGCAGCACAGAGAAGTTTGTCTTACTCTTCTTTTTAAGTCAAACAGCTGAGAAAAGCTGATAGTGTAACAACATCAGGTGTTGTGGCCAGAGCCACATGGAGAGCTTGAGCTGGAGGAACAAAGCCCAAGAGCCCAGGCAAGCCCAGTAATGAAGCTGTTTTCATTTCAACAGCGACAGAAAGTCACCTCCATGGTGACGGTTATATCAGATGACCTGGGAACACAGTGACCCTCATTATAATAAATTGTTTCCTCTGAGACCTACTGATGGCCTGTAAAAGAGGAGAAGACTGGGCTGCAGTCCTGGAGATGGCAAGTGCAAGAGCCAGGAGTGCTATCCTTGAGGCTGGGGCTGCCAAGGAACTTCCTTGGCCCCTCCGTCGCCTCCCGTCTGTCACCTCACTCGCTGCACAGACCCTGCCTTTACGGATGTTCTGGCCTCTTCATTAACCACTGGTTGAATCACCCCCTCATTACTTCATACTTCTCAGAGCCTTGTCCTTCTCATTTTTTACTGTGTTTGGAGTCTCATTTTCAGGCCTTCGGCTTGAAGATGCACAGGTGACCAAAGCACACAAAAAGAAGTGAACAGGCAGGCTGATGTAATGTCAGCTGGACATCCTGGTTGAACCATGGTACTCTGAGGGACCTCAGAACTGACGGAAATGAGGAATCTTTCAGAATTCAGATTTTCTTTTGTTTTAATTCTTGGGCTTATCCAGGATGTGTTGAATATGGCAGACCCTTATCCGAACTCCATAAGCATCCAAACTTGCAATGACCTGGATTTGAACTACCTACAAATTGCCAATATGAGAGCGTTTGGGAAACAGCAGCAAAATCTTCTCCACAAGTTCTTACACTCACATTCCAGATAAGTGCCTGAGGCCTTTCTGGAAATCCTAGATGCCATCAAAAGTCACTGAGAAATGACTATGGAGTTATCTAAAACCCCAAATAATTTAGGAATACTTTTAGTAGTCCCTTGGAATGGTATGCTTTGGAAAATCCCAGCAATGTGGATTATCATTCCAAATCAGAGATGATTGTGGAAAACCTGTGAAAAGGCGAGTCTTTTTAGTTGTCCTAGAAGACCTCAGCTAGCATATTTTGTCTTCTTCGCCTGCGTCTCTACCTGAATTTGTTCTCAAATCTTGGAACAAAAGAACTCTTTGGTACACAGCCAATCCAAGAGCACTTCTCTTATATATGGAATTACATGTCTGAAAGCATGTGCCTCTTGAATCTGTTAATATTATTGCTATGATATGGAAAAGGTTCATGCATTTGATATTAGGACTATGCTGACAGATTTAGAGCTTTGCGTAATAACAGTACTTGAAAAAGTAAGATTTCACTAAGCATTAATTTTACAGGGCACAATTTTATTTTTATCATTCTGTTTGCCTAAACAAAAGCAAATTTGCCTTGAATAATTTTTCCTTTACTGATGTTAGTTGTACAAATATTTATTGACTCACCTAAGCCAGAGTTTCAGCTAAAACAGTTTTTATCCAACTAAATAAAGTAATTTAAAGAGCCATATACCATTAAAAAGAAGATTTTTTCACATACATCAAAACATAAGTTTTACTTTTGGTGACAGGGAGGATAATTTGCTATATTCACTCTTGAACTAAGCTTTATTTTGTAATGCACTAAATAAATTCATTTTGCTTCCTATCAACTCAAAACCAAACCCAATGAAAATGACATAGGTAATGATCATGAAAATGATCAGTCTGTTCAGAACCTCATTCTGCTGGTTTTGTTCAGAGTAAAAGGATAAGTAAAATGTCTCTAAAGGGTTTTTATCTAGGCTGACATTGCAAAATGTGCTTTGTGGGGTTTTTTTAAAGTTTGTTTGTTTTGCTGGATGTGTAAATTTGTATCCAGGTTCCCAAATAATGCAAAAATACAATCTCATCAGGGAAAACATGCACAGTGTACAGCAGCCTTTGTTTTAACAACAAGCAACCAGGGAAACTGGAGGAGATCCATCCTACAGGAGGAAGGACTGAAGGAGGCAACCATTGTGCAGGCTCTCTGAGAGTCCGTGAAGGAGTGTAAGCTCTGTTTGCAAGGATCTTTTCTTCCTCCTGTTCCCTCACTTTAGCTTCAGTTTAAAAAATAAAATAAAAACGTATAATGCCGTTATACCTTTTATAAAGCCATTAGTCACAGCTTTGTTAGAAGGAAGCCAGCACTAGATCTTTCTTCCTCCTAGGCCCTGCTTTATATTTTGGTGATGTGAAAAATGGGATCTGAATGCAAATGAGCCCATTGTTGATTCTGACCTTCTTTTCTATTTGTCTCTAAATTTTTAGTTTAAATGTAGCACTGATCGTCTGTTTCTAAGGCCATGATTAATGAGGGCAGCCCACGTCCTTAGCAATACCAGGAATGCTTCCTTGACATTTTCCAAGTCTACACCAGATACAATATTCCCTGAACCGCAGAGTAGTCATCCAGCTGACCTCAGTGGTTTTGAGCTCAGACCCAAGGTGTGTGGTGGAATGTGCAGAAGAGAGGATCTGAATCAAATTCCTCTTTAGTGTCTATTTTATAGAGGAAGGAACTGGTTAGTGAGCCTTCCCACCTCAGGTCTCAGTGCTTAACCATTTCATCATCCAAGAAACAGAGGGGAGTTATGAAGAGTCTGTAACCACTGTTTTTGAAAGAAATGCCTTTCTAATGCCTTTGCACCAGAAGTATCTGTTCTTCTTTATGAAGTTTTCCGTATACAAGAGGATATCACACATTTTCATTCTGGAGAGCTTATTCCTGACTGAAAAAAACAAACCCAAAAAACAAAACAAACAAATGAAAGGAAAAAAAATAAATCTCACACCATGGAGATATCTCCAGAGAAACTGAGACTGGGTTCCTGGCTCCTTGGTGAGGTACTGTCACCCATGCTGGCCCTGTTCAGCAAAGCACTCAAGTGTATCCATAAGCCTTGTTCACTCCAGTGGGCTACTAAACCTGGACTTAGGTTGGGACTTTTGGAACAGCCACTGAACAAACTCGTAGTACTGCCTCGCCCACAATGATGCAAGGAGAAACCTGATTAAAGCTGTTGTAAGAGACTACTAGTGAAAGCCAAGTACTCCGTACAGCAGGAAGTTTATGGACCTCTTAAAACCCAGGAACTCTTCTGTTAGCCAGCCACCTATTTTTGACCACCATATACCAACAACTAATCTACTATTCACATGTCTAAAGACATAGAGCACTCTTGCAATAAGTCCCATCCTTTAAAGTACTCCGTAAAAGAAACATCAGGACTCTCTCCACTTGTGCAACTACATAAACTTCGTGTCTCATTTGCATATGTCTAAGAGCATTTAGGCTGCCAAAGGTTGCTCTGGCTGGCGATTGCCTGTGCTGTTGCGCCACACAGTAGAAATAACAAGGCTGGAGAAGCTCTGCAAGTGGTCACAGCGTTCACTGCAACTGTGAATCTCTAGGATAAACTCTTCTCTCTCCATCGCCACTGACCACTCTTACATAGATCCCTAGTAGCTGAGCAGGGAATAAACCACTGCAACTTTTAAAGTGGTGTTGCTTTTTGGGGAGTATTCAGGCATGTGAGATTTCCAAGTTGGCAGTATGGACAAAAACAAGGCTGTAACAGAAAGTGATTTAGGATGGCGAAAACGGATGAAATAGGAAAGTCCCATTCTTGTGTGTCACTCATATAATCTACTATTGTTATCTGTATAGTTATATTTATTCATTTACAGAACTGAGATCTGTTTCATTGTTCTTGTCCTGTTTGTGCAGTTCCTTGCTAGCTAGTTCTTTGTACTGACAGGTTTCAACTTCAGCTGAAATCAGATACTAGAGGAAATGAATTGGATTTATGTCTGTGTAGAAGTTTTGCTCAGGCAGGATCTATGTTTATTAAAGCACTGTCTGGAAATTCTCATAGGGCATCTTTATAACACGTAAACCTTTAATACAAAAGGAGATTCAAAATACAATCAAGAATACAATGTAGTTTACAGGTTCATGCAGTTATTCATCTCCAATCCTATAATCCATTCTTACGTGGTGACTTGCATGTTTCTGGCCTGATTCTACAACCCTGTTCATATGAAAATGCATATTTTCATATGAATAACTGTTTAAAATCAATGTTATTTTATTACATGGTTTGTACATTTCAGAATCAGGCCTTCTGAGAAAAAGGCAGTATTGTTTGCAGACAAAATAATCAAGGCAGTAAAGTATTACTTATGCTCAAATGACTGAATGGGAGACTATGTATGAATTTCATATGGGGAAAACAGTACAAATACAGTATTTCTAAGGTGAGAGGAGAATACTTTAGAAAATTGTTCGCTTTAATTTAGAGACAAAAAATAAGCCTTGGAGAGGTGTGAATTGATCATCTAGTCCATGTCTCTGTGAAGGACTGGCTTGTAATGAGAAAGAACAAGGCAGAATGTTTTAAAGTGAAAGAGGTAGATTTAGATTAAGAAGAAATTCTTTTCACTATGAGAGTGGTGAGACACTGAAACAGGTTGCTCAGAGAAGTTGTGGATGCCCCTGGAAGTGTTCAAGGCCAGGTTGGATGGGGCTTTGAGCAACCTGGTCTAGTGGAAGATGTTCCTGCCCATGGCAGGGGGGATGGAACTATGTGATCTTTTAGGTCCCTTCCAACCCAAACCATGCTAAGATTCTATGAAGAATTAAAGAAAAACTTTGGTGTTAGGTTTGTTAACATAAAATAAACTTTTACTAGTTGGAGATTAGCTCTCACATTTTTAGAAGACAGCTGTGTTACTATATACCATATGGCTGATAAGGAATGTCATAAGCACGTGGTTTCTTTGAATACTTGGGGTTTTTTTAATGTATACAATGCTTTTCCATTCTGAACCAAAGAAAATTTTTGTTGACTGGGTAACCTAGTATGGAAAACTTAGTGGGGGTAGGCAATTATATTTTCATTTGTGTTTGATTTCTACTACTTATTCTATTAAAAATGTTAGACTCCCTCACCCAGCAATGCTATCAGTTATTCAGAGCAGATTATCTGTGAGCAAGCACAGGTTACATTTGAGATGAAGTAACTACAAATTCTTAGTATCTAATAATATGGCTTTGTTGAAGAAAAAGTGATTTGGAATTAGTAACCTTAAATACAAATTTGTCTCTGATACCAATAAAACCTTTTGCCTAGGAAGAGCTTATTCTATGGCAATTGGCTTTTCTTCTGAGCCTGGAAAGAAAAACAGTTTCTCAGTCCCACTAAACTGAATACTGAAACACAGAATCTTCACCCTCTCACCATTGCTTATCCAGTCTCTGGAACAAATTAAACCATAGAAGCTTTAACTAGGGAGGGCTCGCATTGTCAAAGTCTTTTAGTGAATTGCTTGAAATTACAGGTTCTCGGCACCAAAAATTTTTTTAGATACCCTTTCCGTTGTAAAAAAGATTATTAATAACCAAATATTGTTAGTTAATTTCTCCAGAGTCCTTAAAGGGTGGAAACAGTGTGTGGATGTGGTAGAACCCTTCACTACTCTCAGTATTCAACCCTCTGCTGGGTAATCCTAGTTTTTGAAATGTCTGCTTTGAATTATGCACGTTGCCTTTCTGCCAGATAGCAGGTGGAATAGCTTTCAGTTCAAGCGGGAACTAATGTAAACTTCTCTCAGCAAAGTCTCTTCAAGAGGATTGTCTTTCAAGGCTGCCTGTATCAAGCTGAGATTCTAGGTATGTGGAAGAGAATATTCTTTCAGTTAATTGCACAAGTAAGGTCTTCTCCTGTATATGGGTAAAATTCAGTAAAACTTGAACTTCCCCTCCTCCTCTGTTATCTGTCTACTATGAGACTACGTGGCTGTGCTGTAGTTTGGTGAAATAACACTATCTCTTTATATCCAGCCTGGCATAGAATCATAAAATATCTCAAGTTGGAAGGGACCCATAAGGATCATCAAGTCCAAGTGCTTGCTCCTCACAGGACTACCTAAAACTAAACTGTATGACTATCAAAAGAAACTGAAAAAAAAGAAGAAATTAGCTAGGAATGTCTTGTGGAAAATGTTATACAAGTTTTCTTCTTATAACCAAAACTCAGAAGGTATATACACCTGTATACTTCATATAGAAGTTCAAACAATGCATTAATGAAAAATATTAACATCAAGGTTGGCCAAGCAGCCAGAAGTCAATATTATATCTACTATATCTTTTTTCACTTTGCGTTTTAAATTATTATAATGGCAAGAATAACTACTGCATAACTAATGTAGAGCTGCCATTTGTTCTCATTTTTTCTCACCTTAAATTGAATCTGTCAGGGAAACTTTTTCCCCTTTTATGGCAATTTTTTCCAGGTTTTTCCTGCATTGTCTATAGACAGAATGAACACAGCTGCATACACAGGCGTGACTTAAAGTCAGGCATTCAACTCCCTATTTCTTTACAAGTTTGCATGTGCCAAAGAGCTTTCGTGTACAAGCTACTTGCTGACAGACATAAAGAGGTAGAGGTTTGAAAATTCTTGGAGATATTATTACACTGTACCAAGACTATCTGTCAACAGTCAGGAGAAATCCTACAGATCCAGGGTCTGATCCTCCAAAATTACTCACAGAACTTTGGTAAAGTTCAGTTAAAGAAGACACAGCTAATTACAGACCAAAGGAACATTATGTTTTTAAAGTTCTGATTCAAGAAAAGGCAGGCCTTAAGTATGTGCCTGATTGCTTTTCTGAATAACTGTAAATGGAAATAAAACCCCTGCCAAATGGAAAGAACCTGATAGCCCTAACCTCCCATAAGCCTCCCATCTTCTTGGTTTCATCTACAACTAGTTCCCCTGGTGTAGATGGGAGAGAAGATCTTGTGAAAAGCCAGCATGTGCTTAGCATAGCTACAACTTTAAAAAGTGTTAATATTTGTCTTGAAAATTAAAAATATAGCGCACTGCCACTCATTGACTGGATTTTACTATAAAAACTATAATCACCAATCTTGTGTCACGTTGACTCTGTTGCTGAGTACAGCACAGGAGTTTTGACAGTTTGAGGACTTGGTTTTACAAACAGCCCTCAAGGGTAGGTCTATAAAAGCAGCAGGTACTCCACACCACAGACTCATTTTTTATTCAAGAAAAAGCTTTCCGCAGAAAAGATGAGTCTTCTGGTGGTATGAGGTGGTAATTACAAAAATGCAGTCAGGAACTTCTTGTCTCTGGCAGGGGCCTAATATAAGCAGGAGAACAGCAAATGTAAGTGAGAGGGGACTAGCAAAAATAAGAGGGAGGGAGACTATCTGCATTTTGTTCAGTAAGGCTGCTTTGAAAAAAAACTATAATAACAACAGTTCTTAACTTCAGTGTGCCAGAGGTTATTACATTTCTTTCCCAACCTCGTAAAAAGTCCGTTTCTTATACAGGCATTAACATTTCTCAGATCAAGTGACCAGCTCCTCAGCTATTGTAGACATGCCACTATTTTCCCTACTTGGAGATCTAGACAAAAAAAATCAAAGTAGGTCTTAAGTGGGGTTTAAGATGGGTATAAGCTCTTTGCAAAGCCTGAGGAACAGCTGGCATGCAATATAAGCATTGTTCAACCAGCATATAACAATCCTGTGTGTGCTTCCCTTACACAAACACCCTCCTGAAGAGCCTGTTAATCCCTGCAGTGACTCTGAGCACCATGAACAGCATGAGCACCATAAACAGGATAACTGAAGCATGCACAGGACTAAGGAAATACTTACATGTGATAGTCAAACCTAGCATTTGCAAAAAAGCCCCACTGAAAATGTGTGAGGTAGAATAGTAGGAGTGATCCCATTGCTCTTAAAGGCCCTCTTTATCTTCAACGGTATAACTGCAAGACTGCTCCAAAGGCAGGCTTGACTCTTTGACGCATTTTGTGCACAAGACACTTCATACAGAGACTGTTCATTTAGGTCGTTAACAGTTCATCTGTTAGATGTATGAAACGAAAATCAGACCAGGTGTATGCAGTAGTTATGATGATGTGTAGTATTCCCTGAGCACAGTGGTTTATTGCCATTTCAGAAATCATCTATTACTGTGGTACTTGAGCGCTTAATATAGGATACTGCTGTAAACAGCTAAGGAAGAGAACTATATGCCCAGATTGTTCCAAAGATGTTCCAATGCAGAGCTTTTACACATGTATCTGTCTCATACTTTTAATTATGAGAGAAAATAGATTCTTTGACATGCAAAATGAAGTTGAAAGTAACTCATACATTTAAAGGAATTATTTACACTTGAAACAGCCTTCAGCCAACCCCACAAATTGCTCCCATCTCTCATCCTTTTTTACTGAAATTGTGGTGTGTTAAGAGACATCCCATAGTCTAAGAACAAATAAGGCCCCATATAGTGATAAAATGTCTGCTGCTTCCCTCAAACACTATTCTAGTCCTACTAAAATGAAGCAGAAATAAATTTTTAACATAATAAGCTTCAAATACATTTTTTTTCTGTCTTGGTTTAAGTTAGAACTGTAATGGCATTTGAACTTTTTTTCTCAGACATGTAATTGGCCAGATGATAAAGCTGGACACTGTGGCAAAAAGCATAATGGAAGGAATGTGCTTTACTTCTCACCTGTCTCTCCCAAAATGTTGTGGCAGCCAAGTATGACATTTGAGACAGTTTCAAAAGAATGCTTCTCTTCTCAAAAAAAAGGGAGCTTTATTCAGATACTCTTTTTATTTCCAAAGTCCAAAAGAGGCCACGCTCCTAACATCCTCAGAAACGGGGCGGAATTGAAATGGAAATATTGGAGCCAGCACATACGCACATATGTTACTACTTCTTTTGGCTCTATAAGTAAAAAAAAAAAAATAAAAAAAAACATTAATAAATCTTCTAAAGGGCTCAGTTTTGCGTGGTCCTCAGTGACCTGAAACTCCTAGAAGGCAATAAAGTTGAGAGTGCTCAGCCCATTCTGGGAGTGTCCATACGGTACCTGACAAGCACACAGCTTCCTGACATCTGCTGAAGCAGCAGTACCTGTGAAGCTGTGACACTGCTAGAAGTTCTGGGAGAGCACTGGAATCCAACTTTTTAAAGATGAACATCGCAAATATCCCAGTATATCAAGTAACTCCTGACATCTGTAGACAGAGAACCACTTAATGTCACAGTATTGGGTAAGAACAACCACAGAAATATGTCTTTAAATTTAAATGGAAACAGACACAAGCATATACCTTGCTCAAATTTACCCTCCAAATTTCCAGTCATTGCACTGGTTTACAAACAAATCTGTTGCCTTTGAAAGAGGCTGCTCAAGACTGAAGAGTAAGTCCTGATACTTAATCTGACTTGGAAATTACTTCCTTACATTTTTTTTGGAAAAAAATGTAGCAAAAACATCTAATGGAATCACAAAACTGTATAAGATAACATTTACATAGGTCACTGAGAAATTTCTTAAGATTTACCAGTGCATCTCTTTGGTTTTGGTTTCCCATACCTCCATCCCTTCAGAAAGTTGTGAGTTTTCACAAAACACACCCAGACTCTGTGAACATGCTCTTTCCTTTTAAAAGGATAACAAAAATTTACTTGAAAAAAACAAAGACTTCAGCTGAGAACTAATTTTTTCCCACAGTTTCAACAGATTTAAACTGCTGATGTTTTCTCTATGGCTGCCAGCATCTTGGTTTTGTTTCTTTTTCAAAGCTTAAATTTGATTTTATAATGAAAAATTAACATTTTCAATTGAATTTTTCTTGTAAACATCAGTAGTTTTTAGCAGAGGGTGAAAGTTTTCTTTCTTGCCCTGGTCACATTTATTGTTCTCTCTCCCAGTGGAAAGAGAAAGGGAAAAGTAAGGATAAATACATGAGAACCAGAATCAGTCCAGCAAGAATGGCTTTGCCACATTCCAACTTCTCACTCAGCCCCTCTAAAGAAATTTCTGTAGCCTCATGGCTTTCCTGTCTTTTTGATTACCATCACACCTTTATTTCCACAGCATATTCCACAGCTTGTTTGCACCCATAACCAGTGGAAGACCAGAGGTCCGTGAGGTCCTGCCCCTTTCTCAAGGCGAAAGGACACAAGCATTATCCTGAATACCTTACGCTATTACACTATGCTAAACTGTCATGATTTGCATGGCTCTTTCCCCAGATCATTTGGAATCTAAAGTGGGTCACACTCAGACTTTGAGATCATTAACAGAGAAAAGGAACAAAGGGTTTTCCACAGCTCTGTTTTGGTTTGGAGCAGTAGTAGGGCTTCAAAGCAACCTCCCCTGCTTGTTCCCACTTTCTCCACTTTATTTCTGTTGTCAGAGTGGTTTCAGTACCTGTGAACAGGTTTCATTACAGAGGCACTTAAGGCAAATGGTCTGTTCCAGTTGCACACCAAATGCATTCTAGCTCCTAATGGAGACAATAACTCAGAGCAACAAAGCATCCTTTTGGCACATTCAGACATGATGGGGGTGGTTTGTCCAGCAACCCAGACTAAATTTAGTCCAAGGGAAAACCACTGTGTTGCACACAATGGACATGCAGGGGACTGAGCACCATCTTCCCTTACAGTGTCAAACTAATATAAAATAGGCAGAAAGTGTTAAACATGTATTTGCAGAATTGGCCAAACTATTTTTTCTCTGCTGGGGAGCTTAAGCTTTAGTTTTAGAACATGCTAAAACCTTTAATAACAATGACATGATTGCTATTATTAAACCTCAATTATTTTTAAGTTTGCTACTGAACAGTTATTACCCTATAAAGCACTTTCATAGTCATAACCAAAGCACTTGTCAACAGGTGCTTTTTACTATGTATTAACCTTGCTTCCTTTCACTGCATTCAACTCATTAGCGTATTTTCTCTACGCAGTTGTGTGGCACCAGGCATCTAACAACTTTGAGAGGGAAGCTTTGCTCTGCTTTATGCCTTCCAGATCAGCCTAAGGATTATTTATTCTGACTTTACCTCTCTATCTTCTGGAAGCTTTTCCTTTCACCACCCCTTCCAGCTCCAAATGTTCTTGTCTTGTTATTCCTTGTTTTTTCCTTCTTTTTCTTCTATGGATTTCTACACAGTTACACCCTCCAACGGTGAAGTAAAAAGTCTATAATGTCATTGTAGACCTCCTTGTGATGGAGCCTGGCCAGCATTAGCCACGGTCCCAGTGAGATTTATTGGCTTAGTGAAACAAGGCCATACAGAACTCCTCTTTCCAAGTTTTTGTTTCCCACAGAAGTAGATGTTCCCCGGAAAAACATGTAAGCTTGGAGAATAAACATCTGGAAGCTGTATGCACATCACTATTTTAATTCACACACCAAGTAAAGACATTCAAAATAAGAAACAAAAAACCCCAAACCCATTTAGGAAGAAGTACCTGCCTCAATTCCTGAGTGCATGCGGTCACTATGCAAAGCTTGTGCTTCTGTGTTTTCCAGAGAAGTTAATGAAAAACTGTCACAAATGTCAATGAAATGGAGCTGGTTTTCTCTTTTAAGACAGATCAGCTGTGTTTTCCTGACTTTCATTTAAGGGTGGGGAGTCAAGTCTCTTTAAACAGCTTCCTTTCTCACCAATACAATACCAAAACATTTTCCTCATGCGAAACTTCATAAATAAGGTTGTATGCAGCATATATCACACTTTAAGAATCTTTTTTGGCTCACATATTTCTTCATTTTAAAGATCTTCTCTTAATCATTTTTCACCATTCAAGGTCATTGAGACATTTTTACTTGTAGCTGAACAGGCAAGTGATCTACATAAAGAAACCCTCCAGGCTCAAAAGGGAGAAAAGCTAAAACCAACCCCATTCTAACTTGCTGATTACAGCAGCACCTTGGAAGGCTTTGTGCTGTGCAGAGGCAGTCCAGAACAGCAGGATCCAGTTGCCTAAGCACAAGAATGCTGTGTTTCTGGAAATGCCTTGGAGTAGCTGTGACATCCATGCAAGGTTGGCGGCACTGGCAAAGGTCCTATGGGAAACTCGTGTCCTTCTGTATCAGCAGTTAGAGGCCAGGTGGGATCCCGAGGGCCTCTCAAATGTCCCTGAACACCTGTGTTTTGGTAACTGAATCAGTACTGAAACGCAGCACTCCCGTTCCAGGAGGCATGATTCTGATTAAACTTACACTGATACTGCTCCTGATAGAGTTAATGAGATAAGGACCAGTTTTTTCAACTCCACAGGCTGAAAAGAATTACTTCAAAAAGTGAATAGGTAAACCATGTATATGTCTCACCAGATTTTTGAACACATAAATCAAATTCCTTTCTTCTGTGAAATCTTTATACTTTGTAGAAGCGATTCACTATCTTGTTCTCATTTTGTTGCTAATCATTTAAGACATTCTTACTGTGTTTTCTCTACATATATATTGGAAAGTTTGGAAACTTTTCTTTTTTCACTGTAGATGTTCCAAGACATACATGGGTTTAGGAGATACAAGTTTAAAAAGGAAGAATTGCAAACTTGCAATACGAAACATTAAAAAAACCCCAAAGTCTTTGCAACACTGGAGCTACTAGTGATATACTGATTAAACATGACTTTGTATAGCTCGAGACTTAGAAGAACTGGATGTGTTAGCATATGGTTTTCTGGAAAGCTTGCATGTTTTATGCTTTAACAAAAATGTTATGCCTTGTATACATTCCAGGTTTTATTGCCTGCTAGTGAAGTGTAAATAAGTGACTCTGGTGCAGTGAAAGTAGGTCTAATTAAGCATCACTTCTGATTGTGATTTGATTAGTTCAAGAAGGTGCAGAATAATTTGCAGAAGTCTTGGATTGGTAGCATTCACTTTTGGCTTTGAATTTACTACCTCTGTGACAGAAGTACAAGAGATATTTATGAAGCTGGTAAGTCAGAAAAACAAAATGTCATTCCAAAAATCTGAAAGTGTTTTGTTGTTTTTTTTTCCAGTGAGGAAAAAATTACAAAGCTATTAATGATTGTTTGTTACTAAAGCTTTCATCATTCCCTCTACTTTCTTGTCTCATTTCAATTTGTTGAAAGAAGCAGAGTGAATGAACAAGCTTTAACTTGTGTATCTTTGTGACAATAAAAGGTATTTTATAGATGCAGCTAACCTAGCTGTCAAAAGGAGTCACTTTGTGTTTTAAGCTTGAGAACCCCTGCTGTTTGGTTAGATCTTGGATTAGTGCCTTCTGGAGGACAGCAAGAGTAATCAGAATTAGTAACGCTGAAAACTGGATGATGTACAGGCTGTATGGAAACTGCAGAGGGTTAGGCAATGAGGCCCAGTAACAACCTTGCTTTCTAACTTCTGACTTGCTACCAGTGCTTGTATCAAGAAACCATTTTATAAGGCAGGTGGCCCTGAAAAAGAAGAGTCACTTTTTGGTAATCTAATCTCTATCAGTTGCAGGGAAGATGAGAATTATTCAGGAAATGTCTCAGTGAGAAAATTAAATAGGCACCAAAAAAATCTATTTAAAACTAATCATAAAACAAACTAAATAATGATCAGAATCTATCTTCTGTTAAAAAAATATTTTCTGTTTAAAATATAACTTTCATTAAAATTAATTTATCAGGTTGCCAACCTGCCTGATTAGATACTGCCTGAGTCCAAGAGGAGATAACAATATCAAAGTTGCCTTACTTTTCAGTGAACTACTGTCAGCTTCTCTATTGCAAAAAAAATTTTTCCTTTTCTTTGTGCTGCTTTCCATGGGTGGCTTGGGAACACTAGCAAAGAGGAATCTTACTTAGTGTATGGTATGGGATCTCATAAACACAGTGGGTTGAGGAAGGCAGTAGCATTACTATCTTGTTGCTCTTGCCACTGCTGAATCACATTTCTGACTACTATTAAAAAGGTTAAATCTTCATATCTGCGTAGTCTTCCTCTTCACACATGTTCACTTGCCTTCGGCATAGGCAGAGGCTTAGGAGCATGGCTCTAAAGATAACATATAAGAAATTTGTTACAGGTAGGGGAGACCCTACTTAGTATGCTATTTTAAAGCTCCATTACTCACATTTTTGCAGGGTATTGCTCCATCTTGCTATTGCATCTCTCAGTTATTTTACACACACTTCATGTAACACAGCACAGCACACTTATAAGAGAAGAAAAATATTACTGTCTACAAATTGGCTATAGCAGACAAGCCTAACTCTGGTGCCATGTAATTGTGAAAACAGTGATACTCTATTGGCTAGAAGAGTAGTTCAGAGTTGATGTATGCCTTTTCGCTGATTTTCATTCAGCTCTGCCTAGAATAGATCCTTCTTTTCAGTCTGGTACAAACTTCATCTGATTCTCAAAGTTGAAGCTTTAGACTTTCCGCATGTAATTAACAGTAACAGTCTAACACTGACTAAGGCACATGTTAAAAGCAGAAATCTGGGAGAATGGTAGTTGGTAAGGGAGTCAGCTCAGTCAAAGTGGAAAGCCGGGAAATGTCTGGAAGCGTGCTTTAGTTGTCTTGATTTTCTTCTTTTCCCTGCAAGTGTCATATTTACAGCTGCTTTCACTGAAAATTCGGGTTAAAGTGTCCAGCAGACCCCACGGTGCAGAGGTAGCCAGTCTGGCAGTGCTAGTCACTCATCACAGCTCTCTTCTCTGCAGAAGAACATCTGGCTCCCAGTGGCAAGGTAACTGCATCAGAGTTTTCTGAGAAAGGTCCCATTTAATTTCTAGCTTTTCCTGATACAGTACTCAGCTTCTTGGTAAGGAACAACACTGTCATCTGAGGAAAAAAAATGCACTGTAATTCATTCCTGACAACTATTAATGACTACTGCACTTTATGAGAATACATACATTTTTAAATATTTGGTGGTTTTCTGGTAGACTGCAGGTACATTTGAAGAAAAAACAGGTTATTAGACATTAAAGCATGTAACTCCCTCTCACAGTGACTTCCTGGACCTTTTGTGAAATTTACCAAAGAATCAGACTAAATATAACCTAAAAATATTTTTGCTATATTTCAGTTAGACCAATCTTGCATGTAACTCTTAAGAATCTATCCTTTGTTTTTAAAATAAAGCTTTCTCTTTAAATAAAATTACCTTCTAGTATGTTCAGAAAATTCAAGATCATTTACATCCTGTTTTACATCATCTTCTAATGCTGTAAGATGAGAAGAAAATAGTGTCTGGCATCACTGCTACACAGACGTCTATCTAAAAGCCTTTGCATTTGTTCTTATATAATAGTCATTGTAAAATGATATCTCTGCCCATGGCTGGGAAGATTAAGCAGTCTTCGTCTAGCAGAATGCAAAGCCCAATTTTTCTCCTTCTGAAGGCCTCCTGCACTGTACAGTTACTACAAAATCCAACTTGCAATGATGTTGCTTTGTAAAAATATAATGAAAGGATTCAGAATAGCCCTTTTAAGTAAATTGCTTTGCATGCTTTACTGTAGTTTGTTGGAAGGCACTTCTCATTATACTGTGTTTTATCATAGCTTTTAACATTATCAGTTGGTACTTGATATAAAGATTACTCTTGTGTAATGAGCACGATGAAAGACCTGTTTGTGTCTCATATCAAGCACACTGGAGATCTCTTGCAAACTAATTACCTTTATGAGAGCAGCTTGCAAATACAAAGCACTCTAGAAACCCAGGCTCATATTTCTCGCTTCATATGGAAATACAATCAAACCTTAGCCTTAAGTGAACTAAGCTTTAATTTACACCTAAATATATACCAAGAATAACTTCTCTGGCTCCAGTACAACTTTATACAATCCTAGGGATCTTCCCAAACAGATGTAATTGAAAGTTTGAGGGCTTTATTTGTCAACTCAGCAACTTCAACATGCTAGTGAGTCATCTGTTGACTGTTATAGATCTAAAATTACACATAACTAGAGCTACTTTTGTTGCTCATCGTGATCCTATATTACTATGATCTGATGGATTCTGATTTAAAGGAAGAGCAGTTTTAGACCAGAAATGTCATGACGGCATTTAGCCAAGACCCTTCTTATGTAAGGCAAAATGTACAATGAACAGCTGACATTATTTGTTCTCTGAAGTAAGTCCAAAGCAATTTAACACAAGTCTGTAAGCATAAATTATGGTAAAGTAACATCGTTGACAGGGTTTAAAAATCCTTGTACCAAATCAAAGTTTGTAGTCTTTCAGGGATTTTGGATTTAGAAAATAAACTGCAAAGGAAATAAATCTATACCTGGCCTAAAGTCAGTTAACTGATGGTAACTTTCCTGTCCAAGCTATGCTCACTCTAGAGTCATGGTTTTCTCTCAGGAATCACATTTCTCTTCTTTGTCTTGAACTACCCTACCTGTAGCAGTTACTGTGCAACAATAACTACAACAGCAAGATAGAAGGAAAGAATTCTCAAGATCGAGATGCCAAATATGTAGCAACAGCAGAAAGGAGGACTGGAAAAGGTTCATGAGTGAAGTAATGGTGTTAATGTGAACTAGTAGGTTCGCTCTCTGAATTATTTGATGGTGCTGGCTTAAAAAGTAGTGTACTCTTCAAACCATAGCAGATTTCTTAAACAATAGATCAGATACTGGCAGTATTCAAGCCACTGTTTTTTCCCTTTAGAGAGGGACAAGAACATGGCTCTTGTACAGTAGTATAAAAACATTATTCCTTGTGTAGGAGCACAGTGTTAATGGCAACCAGTGAGCCGGTGCAAGAGCTAGCTAAAAGGGCAGTTTGCATGGCTGGCAAGGGGACAATCTGTAGGAGCAGGGCAGGAAGGCAGAGCTGAGAGGACTTCCTGGCTTTAAGTAAGAGGTTGAGCAGATTAGGTAGTGAAGGGAAAGGCAATGAAGGGCCTGAGGAGGCAGATTTGACAGGCAGAATGAGCAGCTATGAAGATGATTTTGGCAGAAAGTGCATGTGCACTCGTGCATTTAAGAAGAGACAAAGCTGTGATGGGGGGAAGAGAGAAAAGCTGTATGGGCAGTGGAACGAGGTCTTGGAAATAGCTTGAGAGGAGAGCAGGGAAGAGCTGGATGTGTGGGGTGATGGAGAAAGCAGTCACAGACAATAGCTTTTTTTCTAATTCAGTGGGATAGAAGGGCAGTAATATTTCTAGCAGTGATAGAAAGGTAGTAACACAAAGCAGGCTAGGATCTTGGCCACAATATACTTAGGATAAACTCTTCAGGAGAAAGTGTCAGAAATACAGTGATGTAGGAAATGATGAAGGAAGGCAGCTTGAGTTAAAAAAAGAAAAAAAATAAATCAGAGCTAAGGTTGACCTTGTCTATTCTTGCACCTGTCTTTGCTTCAAAACAAAGTAATGAATTTTTCCACATTAGACCATAAAATCACTATCTTCTCCCTCATTAGCTTCAGGAAGGAGAAGAAAGACAGAATGAGCAGGTTTGTGACAGGAACTTACAGTTACCCTTCGATCAGGAGGGTTAGTATACCTGTCCAGTGTATCCCGTACTGCACATCTTCATATTTTGTGTTGAGCCAGACAGGATTTTATGCTCATTTTCACATTTTGGACCACACTTCAGGTCTGCAGAGATACACAACATGTTCCAGCAGAAAAATTTCCTTCTTACTGTCAACTAACAGCACACAGGGCAGTTCACATAGCTTGTGTCAAAGCAAGTCAGAACTCATTACAAATTAAAGGGTGGCCATATACTGTTTTCTCTAGGCACTCAATTAAAGGAAGGTGTCTGGCCCTTCATCAGTCGTAGGTGGTCTTTTCCTCTTGGGTTGTTTTTCTTTTCTTGGTGGTGACTCAAGTGTTTTCTTCACTTCTGAAATCTGTAAAACAACCCACGATCATTTTGTAATATTCTCTCTAGTTACATTTGCAAAAGTTTCCAAGTAACAGTCAGGACTTGGTAAGTAATTTTTCTTACTTCTTTGCCTAGGTACACATTTATTCCATATTTCTAATGGTGGTTAGTGATCGCAAAAGAAATGGAATAACAGATGCACAAGGGTACACAGCAGATGCCAATTTTCCATTGATGAGTTTAGAGGACATTGTAAATTATGCCTGCTGCCAGAAGACCCCAGAAATGGAACAGTCAATCAGAGGATTCCTGCATTGTTTATCCTACAATTTTGGGATTTGAAATTTAACCACTCTCTCTCTTCCTCTTGACAGAAAAGCTGAGAAGGCACCACATGTTAGGATTTAGCCGCTTTTGGGTATAATTGCACAAAATTCACATTGACTGTGGGATCTTTGCCAGAGTACAGGCTGACAGAAGACAACATAGACCTTAGTTTGATAATGAACCTTTCTCCAGTCATCAATATTGTATGTTAAATAGTATAATCATAGAGTAACTGTTAGCTTGAGGGTCAAGAACTATAAAGATCCAAGCTTGATCTTTGCTTAGTGCAAAAAGATCAGAAAATGCTCATGCGACTATGTGACCAGGATCATTTGCTGTAAGGAAAAAATAATTTAAAATGGACTGTTTACCCATACCAGTTTACTAGGGATAAGTTCCCATCCTTGGAAAAACACTACTCTTCAAGATACAGCCATCTGCTTACAGTTGAGCCACATCACACTTACCTTAAAAAACAACAACACCTGCTCTAGCAGCCTACTGCTTATTTTAAGTGGTGGTGTAGAGGTAAGTTTTGCTCAGTCTTTATACAGCTGTTCCTTGCAGGAAATGGTGTATGGAGCTGTTTCCTTAACCTTGCCCAGCTCCTGTGTGTGCCAAGATCATGGGCACTTCATGCCCTGGAATTGCAGAGCTCACCCCTCTAAAGCTTCCTCAGTGCACAGCTAAGCAAAAAAGGGTGAGCAGGGACGGAGTAGGGGCATAGGGAAAAGAGGGAAAGGAGTCTGGCTGTGCATCAGGGGCTATCCAGATGGCAGGCAGGCCAGCTGGGGCAATAGCTGAACCAGGCTGCCTGACACCCAGAAGTCCAGGACAAATGGCTGCTGCATGTGCACAGTAAGCTCAGAATACATTAGATTTGTCATGCATGTGCAGGCCATCTGTGAAGCAAATGCTCAGTAGTCCCAGTGAGCTGAGATGGAAATATGAGGGCCCCTGCAGAGCACAACTGTCACTGGAAAGTGGTTCCTTCCTGAACTGGGTGAGGAAGGACTCTGTCCCTCTGTAGTAGCCATACTGCATTTTAACATCAGACTGCCAACATTAAAGGTTTTTTCAGTGACAGCATGACCATGAAAATATTACACACAGCCATGGAATAAGATGGATGTTAAATTGTGCCCACAAAATACATCTGTTTTTAAAAGTGGGCAATTGCATATGCCAACAGCTCATTTAGGCAAACTAAAGTAACCATTCACTTTCACCATTTTTTATACAATGCCAGCTGCTGGCAGTGATATACTAACCTTCCTTGCCCTCCCTCCATTACATGACACTGTTGGAGTGTAAGGAAAGCACATCCAGTTAGACCCCAGTTTTGGATTTAACTTGTACCTACTGCTGTTTTGAATTCTTCAGGAACTGATTTCAGTGAGATATTCCAGAATCATAAAAACATAGTAAAAATTAGGTTGGAAGGGACTTCTGGAGGCTCTATAATCCAAACTCCAGCTAAAGTAAGGTTAATTGAAGACTCACACAGGGCTTTGTCCAGTTGAATTTTTAAAATCTCTGAGGACAGAGACTTCGCAGCCTCCCTGGGATCCCGAGCCAGTGCTGGCCACTTTCATTGTGAAGCAGTCTTTTCTTATGTCCAACTAGAACTTCTTTCATTGCAAGTCATGGCTATTGCTTCTTACCCTTTCACTGTGAACCTTGAGAAGAGTTTAATTCTGTCTTCTCTGTAAGTCCCTTTTAAATAGAAGGGGAAGAATTTTCAATATTTCTATCCTGCTAGTGTTTCTCCCCTTAAAATAGTATACTCTATTTGTTCATTTGTTTACAATCAGAGAACAGATGGTGGATGGTTGCATTTACCATTTCATGCATAGGCCTATTTCTTCTTCATACTAGAATATTATTATCAGGAAACATGAGTAGAGAACTATGCCTAAGTATGAGAACAAAAGACAGGTTTTAAACTTTTAAGCAATGACTTTCTTTGTAGATAATATCTGTATACTCTTAGCAAACCATTGCACTAACATCTCATTTTTTGTCTCTTTGCATGGCATTGCACAGGTGTATCACTGCTCTCACTTTTTTACTTTGGATTTATAGACAGGGAAACAGCACATTTTTTTTACATAGGATTTTTGCTATCTCGCAAGGACATCATGCGTATAAATGCAAAAGATGTTCTATGCATACCTCAGAGAAAAATGTGCTTAACAAAAGAATTTGTACATTCTTTTAGAAGTACAGTACCTTTCCGGAATCCAGCCAGGAATATTTTTGAAGGAACAAAATGATTATTGAAATACACTGAAATTATACAACTATTAGCCATTTCTCTTTTTGGAAATCTTATTTCCCTAGCTAAGATCCTCTTTGAGTGGTTCTGAATCCATTACTGGTGGTAGCGTGGCCTTTGAACCTTTCTATAATTCTTACAAAAATTTTCTAAAACTCTTGAATTCAAATTAGCCTCCTGAATTGTGTTTTAGGTTTCATGACATGACGATGCTGCATCATGATGCAAAGACACATGGTACAAAGGTTTTGTCATCTCTAGTCAATTGTTACATCAGTACCATATGATCTTAACTTGACCTCAGAAATGCGAAGATGGATATGATGTCAAATTAAATATATTTTTATCCTGTTAATCAATTGCAAAAAATGCCCTGCAGCGTGCATTAAGCAAACACTTGGTTTTCTTCCTATGTGTAGAACCTGCATGGGTATACGATGTATATGGAAAATGCAGATCCCATGGAGATCCTTGCAGTTGTCCTCCGGTACTATATTCCTGTGGTTTCTCTCTGCTTGAAATACTCCACTACCATTTACTTTGTTTTTTAATGAATTTCTGCAATTTAAATTATTTTATAATTTGATTGTTTTTTCTAAAAGGAATCTTCAAGCATATGCCTGACTCGCTAAACTCAAAGATACATGTTATAGGCAATCTTCAGTAAACAGTCTCTCACTGAAAAATGTATCGGTTCTTTCTGTCTCTGTCATGTATTCATGACAAATATTCTGTCTCATCTCAGAAAGATAGCCATGAGGGAATTGCTCACAGAACACCACATAAGATGAGAGAAAAGTTACTCTTTTTATGTGGTCTTTCATTAGTAATCTTTATAACACAATGAAATGCAGACATCCCTTAGGTTACTGGAAATGTTTAAGTAAGAACAAAAGCAGAACCAGGTAAACAGAGACTATTTATACTCTTCTGGAGACAAGTAATAAGGCTGTAATGGACAGCTATAGGCAGGCAATGACATAGTACTTAAGGAAAAGAAATAGCAAAAAGCAATTGGAAAATTTTCTTCCCTATTCCTTCTATGAAAAATACTTAGGAAAAACATCATGCTAACTGGAAAAAATGCAGATCTTGAAGGTGTCTGATATCCTTCCTGTTATGTTAAAAGAAATGAGGATCTGGAAGCAAGCAAGAGGAAAAAAAAACCCTCTAACCCAAAACAAATAATCAGCTTGTTTACGAGGAAGATCACAGCAGCTGGATGAGCAGCAGGAATGGAATGGGACAAGACGGGATGGTCTGGCCCAAGCCCGCGCTCCCCACATTCACAGCCTCCTTGCAGGAGTGACAATATTCCCAGCCAATAGCCTCTTGCACAAAAATGTAACTTCAGCACTTCTCCCACAGACCAATGAGTAACGCTAAGCATGGGACCATGCAGCTTCTGAGACTAAATTAACTGTCTTGTGGGTTTCCTTTTCTGTGTTCCCTTTTGTTTTCATTTTTCCTACTTCTGATCATATAGTTAGATCCTTCCCATGCAATCGATACTTGCTGATTCCTAAATCAGCTGCTGTTGAGCCAGATGTGCCAGCACAAGGACATACCTAACCTGTGATCATGGCTGGGACTGCACCTTTGGAGGAGTATTATAGCCAGCAAGGGTGCTGCTATCAGCGTTGTTAGAAGAATCTTGTAAGGAGCTTGAAAATCTTTCAGACATTTTGTCCACTCCAAAGAAAAGATGCAGGGTGATTTCTTTCACTCATTTTATATTAACTTTCCCTTGTTTTTTTCTTCACTTGTTTTCCTCCATTGTATCTTTTTTTCCTTTTTCCTTTCTCTTCCCAGCATCTCTTTGTTTGTTACTTGCTCACTGCAGTGCTTCTATCCCTCAGTACTTTCCTCTCTTCCCCTCATTGTACTATTTCCCGCATTCTCTTTTTACTTCTCTTCTGCTTTATTCATTCACCTCTTCTGCAGTTCTTCCTGTTTCCTCTTTTCAGTTATGCTCACTTCATTCCTGTCAGGTGATGCTTCTTTTTTTCCAAAGTTGCCCTGTAATAGTTCCATTTGTTTTCAAATTCACTTTTCATAGCTACACACAGCAACATACTAGCAAAACTATTTGTGTGCTACATAGAGTCAGAGGACTTAAAACAGCTGAATCTCTGTTCTTCCTGAGAAGGTCCTGGCTCACATTAGTCCTGAGATAACTACTGAGGAGATGAAGATGATGGACAGTTGGGCACAGTGGCTTCCATCACTGCAGTCCCTCCCATGTACATTGTCCTCTCCTGCTGGCTGTGCTGGGATTCTAACGTGGTCAAAGCACAAAAACAGTGAATTTGGCTCACAGAGTAAATGTGCCAAAGCCACTGAGGGCACCAGGGGAGTTCACTGCTCAGGTACTCAGCAGCTGAGTCAGGGAGACAAAGTTCAAAGAAGGGCAGCATCTACAATCAGAAACATGTTTTGGGCCTGAGGAAAATAGGAGTTAAAAATAGGAGCATGTGGGCCTAATTACAGAACAAAGGAAAAAGGGTCTAGAAAAAGGAACAGTTTTGGGAAATTAGGAACAGTTGATCAACCAGAGTATTGCAAACAAGGTCAGACACTGTGCCTGCTTTCCTTAAAGAACTGAATCATGTAACAGATGACCCACACTCTGCATAGGAATTAAATGCACGGGGGCTGAAAATGTGAGATTGTGCACTTGACAAGATGATCCTTACATGGAAAGAATAGGAGTTAACTTTATCCTTGCAGAAAATGCAGGCACAAGGGCTGTACAAAGGCTGTAACAGCCTCCAAAGCCCACAAAATAAAAAACCTGATGGGGGAGACCTACCTCATCTTTCTCTTTGAGAAAGCTGCATCCTGCCCTCTTTCTCAGGCCTGCACAACCTTGCTCCCCTGTAAACTGTAGATTATAGAATTGGATGGATTCTTCTTAGCTTACTTCAACTTTTTCTGCTTTAATGAAATATGTATTTGAATAGTACTAAGACTTTGAAGGCTGCCAAGTTCAGCTGTATTTGCTTTTTTAGAATAGGATGCTTTATCTGGTATTTCTGTATGTATACAACTGTTCCTAGACATTAAAACTCCAATCAATATAATAATAAATCAGTGACATGGTTTAGTGCGTGGTGTCCCTGGGTTGGAACTAGATGATCTTAAGGTCCTTTCCAACTGTAACTATGCTATGATTCTATGATTCTGTAACAGTTGTGCTACAATTTGAAAAGGCAATGGTCTTCTTGTGGCAGACTGAAGCCAAACTTCCTTTTGACTTGGGCCTAAATCCTGTGTTAGGGCTTAAATTTCTTGACCCAATTATATTTGCCTGTTTTGAATGGCCTCCATGTTTGTACAGATGGTAGAAAATTGTCTCAGCTACGAGGCAAAGAAGAAACCAGAGGTGTTTATATCTGAGTGGTTTGGCTTAGACAGGGTAATCTCACACCTGACTGTGTATGTTTACAAGTCTGTGAGTTACCAATAAATAAGAATGCCCTGGGCTCCACTCAGTTTCCTACAGATGGGTACTCAGTTACCTACAGATGGGCGCCACTCAGTTTCCTACAGATGGGTATCCTTCATGGCATGCTGTTGTGCTTGAGGACAGACATCTCTTTCAAACTCTGACTGCTTGCCCTGTGCTGATGAACGCTGTACGGTATCTCAAATGGCACTGGCTGACTGAATCAAGCCCCTGAATTAAATATTCTAGATAGCTAAAAATAATGTTTCTGACAAATAACTTTGGGATCTGACAAAGTTTGAGATTCTTCAGGTGCTGGATATATGTTCTCCAAGTAGCAGAGCACTTAGAGTCTGAGTTTCAATGAACCTTACTAAGTGGAATAATAAAATGTAAATCTGAGAGGATTTTTTTTGGGGGGGACAAAAAAAATCTCCAAGAAGTGAAAGGTATTACAGTTTCTGTATTTTCACTTTTTATTTTACTCCTGAGTGCTTCCAGCAGAGTAACAGTATTCCGTGATGAGCACCAGGATAATGCTAAATACACAGTGTGTAAGCCCATACAACATGTTTCTAAGAGTTTATACCTTAGGTGAATTACTATACAATCACTGTGTCATCTGTATGTTATTCTTGACATCTAGAAAGGGTGGAAGATAAATAACCCCCCATATATTTGAACTAATTGAAAAATTATCATCTTTCCTCTAAACACAGATGTTCCTTATTTGCTCCAAAGAAATAAGGGTATGAGAAAATATTCTTTTGGGTCCAAAGGATCTCCATGGACATTGTGACTTCCTTTTACATCTATCTGTATCTCATACGGGGCATGCCACCCATGCCCATAAGAAAATGGCTGTCTCCACCAAGATGAATTAATGGAGAATTCTGGCATGTTGATGCTACAGGAATTATTTCTAGACACCAAAAAAAGGTAAACAGTTTTAGAATACAGCATATAAATTGTCTCCTATGGATACTAGAGAATGGTAAGGAACATGTTGAAAATGGCGTTTTCTAATTTCCAAAAGAATATTTGAAAGAAACTTTCCTCTTTCCTCCCTGAGGTATTACTGAAATGACAATTTCTTTCCATTTCCAACCAAAGAAAGTTTCCAAAAATATTTTCTTGCTTAACCCCAATATGCTGCTAGGACATAAATTTTAAACACTTCTTTTCTGCAACTCCCAGAGCTTTTTTTCTCTTCCCTTTATGTAGGGCTGTTTTGCAAAGTTTGATCTCCAGTGCCTAAAAGTGGAAAAGCTGATAATTTACACTGGAAGTAGCACTTGGGGAACTTGTCTATCTGGAGGGCTGGTTTGAATAGAAATTGTAAAAAATGCACTAAAGAGGAAAATTAACTGCCAAAATTAGACTGACACACTTAAAGATTTTAAACACCAAGCTTACCATACAATGGACTGATTAGCTATGTCTAAATTCATTACTGCAATGCATTAATGCTGATGTTCTTCAAAACTATGTAAAGATAAAAAATGCAGCAAATGTCTGAATGCATAGACTAGCTTTAGGGTATTCTTTTAGAATATATAGTGTGTTTGGTATTATAAGGTACTGGATGTGTTCAGACAACACTCTACCAGGAGAGTGGCTGAATATTCTCTTCAGTTTGACCTAAGGGCACTGTTCTTGGTTTAAGCTTTCCTCTTCCCCAGTGGCTGTGGAGCTCAGCTTTACTTCAGTGGGAACATATTTACTAGCAAGCTGAGAGTTTTCTTTCTTTGTTCCTCTAACAGAATTTTGAATTTCAGTTCAGTCCTTGACAATAAAGTTTCCAAGTACCACAAGGAAGTTTGTTGTGCAAACACTTCAAACACAATGCTGTTTCAGTTACTGCTTTGGTAAGCTGGATGGGAACTTATAGTGGAGGAACAAAAAGCTCAAGAACCCAACCTGAATTCAGCAATTCAAAGAGCTATCGGAGGTTAAGGCCTTCTGCTTCCCCAGATATCTGCCCATTACCTCTATCTGAAAACCCATCTCTACCACTGCTGAAAACTAATATCCTAGACTGTGAATTGGGCATGTGTAGATATGTGCAAAGAGGAGTACAGTCACATATTTCTCCTCTGATGTCTCTGCAACAGTAAAGGATCTGTGGGATGAGTCCATGCACAGCTGACATTAGATTGACCACCTAACAGCAGGGCAGCAAGGTGTGCCCCAGTCTTTCAGTAAGGATTCCTAGTTTCTTCCTACATGATTCCTCTACTGCCAGCTCTCACAGGCCACTCTTCAAGCGAGGAGACACTTGCATGTGCTAAAGACCAGCTTATCCAGTTTGCACATGGGTTCTCTATCTGACTTTTAATCACAAAAATTCATTCACAAAAGTGCTCATGGGAGAAAATTCAGAACATATATTTTCAGTTTTCTCTTGCACTGTGTGTGGGTCAATTTCTGGCGTAGATGCAAAAAAACCCCTTTGAATTAAAGGGGGCAGTAATAGAAATTCCATGTTTACACATGCTGGAGTTTCATTTCGGTGACATCATTTATCAGTTTAACTTTGCCAAAGGGAAGAAGTTCACATTATAGGATTCAGAAACAGCATCTAAAATGAAATTGGTTAGAAAGACTTCAGTTTTCAAGAGGCCATGCCATACGTGGACCCTTACTCTACACATTTCAGTTTATTTCTTGAGATTTGCATTTGTAACCAAAACTTTCTTAGTTAATGAATTGCAATCTTGAAAAGCACTTAGAGAAAGAAAACACATTCCAGGCAATAAAAAAGACTGTGTTAAAAAAGCTCATATTATTTTTTGGAAAGGCATAAAGAGAATTACAGGAGATTTAATGCAGGTTCAATAATGAAAAGGTATGCCAGATAAAAAGCTTAATCATGTTAACTCTCTAGAAGACAAAAGGACAAACACTCTTTATGTTTGTCAACTTACAGAAATCCTATAACTCCATAGAAGTGTTCTTGTAACTTAATGTATGCTGTAGCCTATTTTTAGTTCCTGGAATATGCTTACTAATATTAATTTTGTTTTTTCATCTTGCTATGTAAAACCTAAATAAAAGCTGTAAGACAATGAATCACACAAACACAGGTGACTAATCTGGCTAAGTGTTGAAAATGACTGCAATTAACTATGTGAATAACATATAAAATGATTGAGCTAATTTAGGATTGAAGTGAAGGGGATATCCAAAAGAGGTGAATTCTATTTCTGTTTCAAGTGTTGGCTATAGATACTATGAAAGAAAGAGAGAAAAAACACCTGAATTGTGAGAATCTCTTTTTACCATTGCCTTCTCTTCTGAGCTGATATAGTACATTTCTCTCTGATAATGTCACTTGTGGGTTTATACCCCATTGTGCTCACTTGCACCCACTTAGACAGCTTGCTTATGGGCATTTGACTGCAACAGGAACAAGTGACAGACCAGATTGTGAAAAGGAAAGCCGGTCAAAGAGTAGCAGATGGCACAGTTCTGCTTGGTGCTGGTGTCCCTAAAAGGCTCATTTAAATACCAACCTAGAAACAAGGAATCCCATATGATTTTCACTTCATGGCCTCTAAACATTACCAAAAAAAGTTGTTTATTACTTTAAAAGAACTGTGTTAGAAAATTGAACACTGTGAAATCAGCCAATTATAAAATGTAGTAAGGATGGGAAAGGGGTCAATTTACTTGGTTTAGACATTTTCCCTTCATGCAAATTTTCACTGTTTGGAGAAGTTCTCTTGCATAACAATTGCCTTCCTAGATGACAGCAAATGTTTGTCCAAAAATTCTTTTGTTTATTATGACCAATATCTAGTAAAGAACATAAGAACAGGCATGTAGGGATACTTCTTCCCTCCAGGACTCTTTTTCAGCCTCTGGCAATTTGCAGCTGAGAGATTGCCTAACACTTCACTAATGTTCTTATGCTTAATGACCTTCAGTGGGTTTTTTATTCTAAGACTTTACTCAGTTGCTCTGTGAACACATATAAATACTTAGGATCCACAGAAAATTCCACAGCTCAGCTAGGTAATATATTAAGAAATATAATAGGTTTGTTTTGGTTTTTGTTTTGTTTTGTTTTTTGTTTCGTTTTGTTTTGTTTTGTTTTGCTATGGTTTGTTTTGTTTGTGTTTGAATCTGCCACCTGTTAATTTAGGTCAGTTCACCCACAACAGGTGCCTAAACTTAAGCAAGTAGAATTTTCTACTGAATGTCTTCAAAAGGCGACTCTATTACTGGTTTAATGAATTTAATTCAGAACTGCTGCTTTGCTTCATGCCCAAAACTGATACAAGCTAGATGCTTATGTCAGGAAGCCAGTGTAACAGCCAGAATAATTTACCACTTGTGTATAATATTCTGGACCCTAAGGGCTGAGAGAGTGGTCTTATGTCCTATGCATTTTCTATGTGTGATGAAGGAAAAAGAAATGCCTATGTGGATGTTGTGCAGTGGCTGAGCAGCCAAGGTACCATAAAAATTAACAGTTTACCGAAGAACATGGATGCTGAATGCAGTGTGTTGTGCTCAGAGTTAATGTAGTTGAAGCATGAGGACTGGTTTTGTGAGGCAACACACATACTGTAATTCTTGGGAATCTAAATCACTGTTACATTTAATCTTTCATTCCATCTCTGGTTTCCATAAAACTGGCTGAAGGGACTTTCTGAAAGCAAGCGCCACACTTAAATGAATAAAGAATTTGCATGAACCAGGGCTTATGAGATGATACTTTACCAGGATTAATGAGCAGTAACAAAATACATGATAGTCACAGCTAGAGATATTTAGGGAAAGACATCAGAAAGACACATGTTTCTATTGTAAGTTTGACTTGAGTGGGGTGAAGAGCATGGAAGATTCATGTCTATTCCTTACCTCTCCTTTCTTTACTTCGAGTTTGTGGCAAATATTCTGGGTTTGGACTCCAAACAGAGAAAAGAGGTCTTTTCCATACTGATGAAAACATACAAGGGAAAATTGGTATAGTTCTTCAGGACTAATGGGAAAATGAAGATCAAGAATGTTGTGAAATTATAATATAGACCTAGTAGAAAATAGAGGATGATAGAAAATACTCACAGTCTAGATGGCCTTTAATGAAGGATAACATTTTCCATTACAGGAAACATAAAGCACTGGAAAAAGTTTTGAAGAACTATCATTTAAAGTTTTGGGTTTAGTGGGAAATATCCCTGCTCAAATTGTATTCATGATACAATCTCATAAATATGGCAACATAAGTTCCCTTTAAAGTTTTGGCCTTTCTTCAACATATTTTTTTTTATTCATTTATATTGTATTAACTTTTTGTTTGCTCTGAGGAGAAACGTACATTCCTCTCTGTGTTTCCATTCTCCTTCCAATACTCTTCTTTTAATCAGATGTTTGCCTCAAACATCATCCTCCATTTTACCCTCCTAAATTTTTCTGCTCTCTCTCTTCTTCTTTCTGGCAACATCAGAGTCTGCTTTCTCACTTCCTGTAGCCAAATGGCTTTTTTAAACCCAACGATTCTCAAATCAACACCTAAACTGCCATTTTCATTGCCTTTAAATCTCTTGAGCATGTATTCTTTTTCATTTCCATCTCCTTAATTTTCATCTATTCTTTCCTGATTGGCTGATTTAATTTAGTGTATTCTTCTGCTGTTTCCCTCCATAGATACAATGATTATAGTACCCAAATATCACTAAGAAATACACGTGATCAGCCTATAAGTGCTGATTGAATAAGTATGTTTCTTTATCAGAACCAGAGTCACCCAAAGACCCTTTTTCAGAGATACTTCATACTATATTCCAACCCAAACCATAATATGATTCTGTGATTGTATATTTAGTCTTATTAGGCAACTACCTAGACAGTCAATTTCAATGTTCCTTGTATTTGACATATACAGAATTCAGGCTCTTAAATGTGGGCACATCTCATTTCAAAGTCTAAATTCTGTCATTGCCCTGTTGGGTCCATTTTCTGTTCCTGAAGTTAGTTCCCTTCTACAGTCTTCTACATTCAGCTACGACAGATTCATTTCTTTGGACTTCCCAGAGTGGACAGATACTGCCTTCTGTACATCATCTTCTAAACAATGAACCATATTTTAGCCTGCTATAAAAGTACAGGTTTCTTAGAGCTGCAGCCTTTTGATAGGAAAGCTCGGTTTATGAAGAAACCTGCTTTCCAAACAAATGTTCTTTAAAGAAAACGTAAAAGATTGTAATTTGTCCAAAGTAGAGATAGATGGTTCAGATATTCTGATTTAATTCCAACTCAGCTACGAAATGCAGAATTTTTTGTGAGTGTACACCTTGCTAAGTAAGATTCTTTGTGATGAAATTAAACTCTTCTAATGCACTACTTCCCAAATTAAAAGGGAATTTTTGTGTACTATTAAAGATGCATTTTGACCTGAATATTAACTAGAAAGAGGACAGGAACCACCCAAATTACAACACTGAGAAATCTGGCAGCAGCAGTTTCCAGTTCAAATTCCTTAGTTTCTTGTCTAAGTAAAACTTGTGGTAGGAGGAAGACAAGGCAAAGATGAATAAAACAGATTACCAAAGCAACTTCAATTTCTGTGATTGTCGATAAGATTAAATGTACAGATCTCTCACAAATAGTGACTCTTAGGTCCTCTTGAGAAGGTGTAATTTACAGTTACATTGTTTAGATCAAATTGTTACTATCAAAACAGGTGAAGGTGCTGTTAATGTGGATATAAGGTTCACACAGCATACTACATAGTCTAGTCATGAAAAATAAGGAACTCTTTCTTTCTTTAATTTTTTGTATAGCTGAAAGCTCTGTGGCTGTACCAACAAACTGGTTTTCTATTCTCACCTCTAACCAGTGATATCCAGGAGATTCTGGAAAACTTTTAGTTCTGTTTTTCTAGGATTTCATTACTTGGGAAGAGAGAGGGGGAATATTTACTGGTTTACTGCAAAAATTAGAAGTATCCACACAGAACAGCAGACAACTGCGCAAAGATCCTTAAGCTAGGGGAAATCTGAGCCACTAATTCTGTGTGATATACTGAATAGCCCTGTGTGACTGGGAGCAGTCTAACCACTATTAAATGGCAATTTGGCAGAGGCTGGGTCTGGACCCTCTCACAATAGTGGTGATTATTTTAGATTAAGCCTTTCGGTCATTTAGACACTGTATTGCCCCAGCATACATGGGCTATACAAGCCCATCTCTGAAGCTGTGCTGTAAATTTGGTCTTAGTCTATTACAGGAGAACTCCAAAGCTTACACAAAGACTGTAGTTATAGCATGTAGATCTGACCCCCCTCTCCCACCTGCTGCAGCTGAAACATGCTATACATTATCCGTGTTGCTCCTAATCTTGTCAATGTTATCATTATTTCTTTTAGAAGACAAAACCTACATAACCTCAATGGTACAGAACCTACACAGGCTCAGTGGGACCAAAAGTTTGTTCTCAGATCAAAATTACCTGTACATGTTTCACAAGACAAAAAACAAACTTTCAATTGCCTCTCAGACTCAAAAGTATTTCAGGTAAGACTCCAAATTGCCTGAAATTTGCTCACTAAAAAATGAGGAATGTTGTCACTCCACTGTGAGCACAGTTAAATCCTGACAAAAAGTCATTGCTAAAAGCTTAACAATTATTGCATTTTGTTTGTAAGGAAGGCGGGTTTTGCACAAGCATGAGTTTGGTGAGAGCTAAAAATTAATTTTAAAAGAGGAACAAAATTTTAAATTTACTAAATCAAATTCTGTAGAGAGTACTTGCTTCTTTTTCTTAGCAGTCACAGAAGTGCACAAGTATTTCAAGCAGCTTGACATCTGTATTACATAAGCAGAGAGCAATTCAGCTGCTTGGAGAATATAAAAAACAACTTTGACCTTACACTGGAGTCATGCTTCAAAAGACTGATTATTCATACAAGAAAAATTGCTCAAGAACAACTGCTTGAAAATATTCTCAGAAAGAAAATAGACAGATTGTTCTGAGGCTATAGTATAATTATGATATAACAAACTGGATCTTTTTATTTTTTAATTCCTAAGGTTTTTTTCTTTTTTCACAATAAGCGTTTCATCTGCTAGTATTTGAAATATTTTATCTTCCAAAATGTTTCCCTTATTTGTTCACTGTACTTCTTTGCTTGCTTGAATGTAGTTCTTTAAGAAGATTGAAAGTTGCAAGCCATTGCTCTCTAGCCCTAATGAAAGATTTTCAAGCAATATTGCTTCTTGTTATGTTAGGTCCGAAACCACACAACTATATGGCTAAAGAAGAGTTCTGTTGGTAGAAAGTAGTGTAGAAGTGTCCATAAGAAAAAAAATGTGATTCAATAAATTTTCAAAATATTCTTGATATCATATTAAATAATATAAATTCTGGATTTGTTTTGAAGTAACATTTTATCTCTGAAGGAGGAGGCCTAATCATCTGCTTGAGGGGCTGAGTGGAAGTTCAGGATATCTGGGTTCAATTCACAACACTGCTACCGATTTCTTCTGTGATGCTGGGTAGATAGCTCAAGCCCCATTCCTGAAGTCACTTACGTAAATCTTTGACTTCACTGCTGTGAGCAGTCCCAGGATGTCAACAGTTCAGATTGTAGCCTAGTAAAATGTGAAAGCCAAGGCCGTGTTTCCTCAGCTCTCCTCTGCTAACTGTGGATACCAGGTGTTCATTTTGTCCCACCATTTCCACCTTGCCCACTTAGTTTGCTAAGTCTGTGGAGTCAAGACTGGGCTTGGGCTTCTCTATACAAGCAAATTAAGCTGTCTTATCCTTACCAATGCACTTGAAGCAGCACATCTCCAAAAGCGTGTTTGGTTGTTACAACACATAAAAATGAAGTGGGATCCAGCCTTCTCTCCATTCTCTGAAACAAACTGTGGTGAAAAGCCACATAAACCCAAACACGTTTCCAAATAGATCTTTTGGGGACTTTCAGTAAGTGTTTATGCAGCTCCTATAATGGCAGAACACGGGCCATTCTAGGAGCTGCATGGGTCTCTGTGCACTAACACAAATAAATGTTTTTCCTTGTAACTGGTGTATTAATTAAAAGAAGTTTTTTTCTTTTATGTCTGCTGATACAAGTACCTTGGCACCAATGTAAGCATGGTCAATTCTTTCATTTTACTTCCAAGCCAGCAGACATGTAACAATGGACATGTATGTGCTGATTTCTTGCATCTGTTTTGATCTGGATTATTTTATATAATAGTTTGTATATATATATATAAATGTTACAGTGTCTGCTTTTTTTTTTTCAGAGTGCTGCTTCAGTAGCAAAATCCAGCTCCATAATTTGAGAGTTGCAAGACCCAAGGACTGTCCATCTCCAAGTGGAGGACCCATCAACAGGCAGAAAACTTGAGGCCAAGGAATGAATGAACAATAATATTTCTCAAATACATATTTACCTTAACTATTCTCTCCTGTGTCAGTGAACTCCCGTAAATCAGTTGAAAATACTTTCTGTGACATTATCTGATAAAAGGAAACAACTAAACATGTCTATCACTTTGCTGTTCATTTCAAGATCTTTTTAGTAGCTTTTCTACTTTCAAAACTTCAACATAATGCCTGTTTTTATTGTTTTGCAAGTGCCTGATGAACTCCTGGGATACAGAGGGGACCATCTTGGTTTCTTAGAGAGGGGGTCCCAGGAACATGCTGAAACATCAAGCTAAGCCTCAGTCCGTAAGAAAATCCTGTAACTTGAGTTACAGGATCTGGTTCATACCCAAGTATCAGGGTTCAATTTTCTTCAAATCATGGTTCTATACAGAGGTCGTAATTCCTTCCTAGCAATGTTAGTTTTATATGTTTAGTAACCAAGTGAAACTAAAAAGTTATCCTGTATTTCACATGAGAGTTTTCTGGAGTTTTTACTATTCCTTGTGAAGGAAGCCAGAGATTTCAATTGAAAGAGGAGTTAAAAAAAAAACCAAAACCAAACCCCACAACAGATCGTTTTCTCCAAGCCATCCACAATTCACCTCAGTGAAAGCATTTCACACAGGGGTTTTCCCTCAGGCCCCAGTGATCTGGTCATGTAGCTCTGGACAATGACATTCTCTCACACATTAAATGGATTTTAAAAGGTAATTCACTTGGTGCTTTTGATGTATATCCTAATTTTATCAGTACAGAATCACAGTTCAATGGGCTTCTTCTTGTCAAACTTGAGCTATTCTTTCTCTACCCTACATTTTTCAAATACTTTTAAACCCAGGGAAGGAATTTCATACTACCAATCAAAATAAGCCAGTCAGCAGAATTGTTTCAATTTCCAGCTCTTAATAAATCACAGAGAGTTAAATCAGATTCATGAATTTTGGAGTAGTTACGCATTTATGTTCTCAATTTCCATAACAGCAGTTAGAATCCAATAGGAAAATCTGAACTCTAACAGTCACCTGCTGAATTTCATTTCAGGCAGAACTCATTTGTTTATGATGTCTGGTAGTCTCTCAGTGGAAAAAAGTTAACGTGAATACAATATCAGCATAATCACATTCCCTCATTCACCCTCCTTTGTTTTTAGCTGAACAAACACAAATTAATTCTCCTCCTCTAAATTTAACACTACTCTCTATTTATTACACGACATATCTCCCTATTAGCAGAGGACAAGCAAGGAACATAAAAAATATCACACCTATTGACTTATGAAAGCAACATATAGGACTGTAAATCTTGAAAGCTTCTCTCCATTAAGATACACATTGTCTCCTTGTACATAAGATACATAGCATGACCACTTGCTTGTGCCAGTGATCATCTCTCTGTTTAGTCCTGCTTCTCATTAACTTGATTATTTAACTTATGCATTTTGATGAACACTGCTTCTCTTCTCTGAAGGCTGACACTGCTAGGACCTTTTCCCAAGAGCCAAAAGGAAGGCTGCTCCAGGAGCTCTTTGCCAGGGACACTGAAAGTGAAGCAATGGAGGTCCCACCCTTCCCCTGTGCTGAGTAGGGGGCTGAGGAATGCAAATTGATTCATTCCACAGCTGAGGTCTCCAAGTTCACAGCATAATGTGCTGCAGTCATGTCCCTAAACTGGCTTCCTATCAAACTTTAAAATGAAACATTATGTTTTTTGTCTTCAATACTAACTTTAACAGAACGGATTTTTTCATTTTAAAACCAAGAGTGTGTAAGGGAGTAGAAATACTGGAAAAAAATAAGATCTGTGATCTGATACCTGTGTGTCAGGAATGATTAGTTTCACTGAAGGTGCATAAACATATGTAGCAATTAATTCAGCTCCTTCCTGGTTACAAGCATCACATTTTCTTCTGTTGATTACACATGTTGCGTGATTACTTTTAATCCAAAAGCAATAAATTTGTACTGACTGCTTAATCTGATCTGTAAACTGAGCTTTTTGGTTTCATCAGTCACTGATTTATTGCATTTTTGAGAGAAAACAGCCAGTGTTTGATACTGCTTGGTTTTAATGTACTGCATCTTTTTCAATTCTTACTTTTACTATGTTTCTGTTTACTTACATTCCTTCTGCAGACAAATTAAAACCAGTAATGATCATCTCTGAAGTTCCAAATTTATTTCTTCAAAATTTCTACCCCCTCGCCCCCTCCTCAATCTTCCCAGTTTTCTACTTGCAATGCATATATAGTACCAAAGACATTTCAGACCTTTGTCTGAAATTGGAGCCTCAGAACATGTTTAAGCTCTCTGTGTGCATTTCTTATATTGGCCAAATTCAACATTTCACTCTGCCAGAAAATGCCAGGTGGTAACAGAGAATAAGTTTAGGTACTTTCTTAACTGTACACCAGATGGTGATTAACACAAATGATAATATCAAACAAGTATTAACTTGTCTCTAACCCCTGCTTCCATATGCTATAGATTCAAAAGGCCATTTACATGACGTGCTTGCCATGTATTGTGAAATATAGAATAGACATTCTGGCAAAACCTGGTCCCTGGAATATCCAGGAAGCACCCTAGTTGAAATTCCCCAGTGAGAATGGAAAAGGCAATGGAAAAAAAAACCCCACTATTATCAATGTTTTCTGGTTATGATTTAAAGTGAACTACACCAAGAACTTCACAGTTTTCTTTCCCTCAGTAGCCTTAACAGAGCCTCTTTGTTCTCATGTAGGCTATATTCTCAGCTGTGTTCTCCTACATTTCCAGATACTAAACCACACTGACCGCATCAGATCACAATACTGGGAAATCCCCTCTTTGGCTGATTTGCTAGAGTTTGCCATGAAATTGGTGTAAAGATGATTATGGAGAATTGAAAAGAGTGCTGACAATGTTTTAGTCATATTTGATGGCTGGTTTCTTATCTAATTAACATCTTGATGCTAATGTAGTGTGGACTACATTAGTTCACTAACTAATAAGTAAACTAACATAGTGTTAGTTTAGGTCAGCTCAGCTTATGGTCCAGTATCTCACTCCAAATGTCTCCTGTCTAAGGCACTGTTTCTGTGAAAGAAATTAAAGCAATGAATGAACTTTGAAGGAATTGTGCATTACTCTTTCGAACAAATGTGCCATATAATAATACTGTGTCATGCTCATATTGCAATTAAAGGCTGTATCTTTATTCAAGATTTACCTGGCTAGAATGCAAATTACTTAGCTGTGAAACATTACAGAAAACCATTAAAAACAAAACCATGGAAGTAATTAAAAAAAAAAAAAGGAAAACCAAATCCTTCACCCCTTCACCCTCCCATAAAAGGAATGGTTGGAGCTTTCTACTTCCTGTAGAAATGGATAAAACATAGGTGCCTTCTGTTTTAATTTCCCCTGCACATTTCTGGTTCCTGACATTTTTTTTCCTTCAGCAAAATGAGACCTGAATTATGGTCTCTCCATGCTGTATTACATGTCTTCAGAAAGAATACCAGAGTACCTCAGAAACTGTATTGGGATAAACTTGTCCAAATTGCAATGTCAGAATCATTTGCTAATAGTTTGAATATGAGAGTGATCTATTCCAAATGCTCTGGAGAAATATTTCATTCAGCCCCCTCTTCTTTGCCCCTCGGCTCCTCCTCCAGGCTTCCTTAGGTTATTTCCAGTTTGCTTTTAAAGGAAATTCCTTCTGACCCCAATCTGGTGCTTGATGAATTCAATCTTTTGCATGTATCAATCATAGTAGCTTTTAATACAGTTTATGGAGGGCTGGGGAGAACAGAAAGAAACAAATTTATGGAGATCAGTAGAATCACAACAGTACGATCAGAATCCAACCCCAAATGGGAGTAATTAAACAGTCTTCTGCCTCTGGTAACTGGCAGGCCTTTGAATATCTTCCTCCTTCTTACCTGAGTTGGAGCCAATGCTTAGGATCTTCTAGACTCATCAAATTATGGGTTATAGTTCTCCTTCCAAAGTCTGCCTGGCAATTTCTCCTCATTGCTCATGTAGTCAAGGTCTTATAGGTATTAAAGGCCTCTGGCTGATCTCTTCTTGATTATGCATAGTTTGCATGCCTGACTCCATAAGAAGTCCTCACATCTGATCTCCGTCATAGCCAAATAACATGTCCAGACTACCAGCCATCAGCACCATCTTGTGGTGCTGGCATCTCTGAACCTTTTAATGCTGTCATGGCACAAAAGCTGTAACATGAGTCCTTGAAAAACCAAACAGGTAACAACTAAATTTCTCACTCTGAATTTGAAACTGGGTCTGATCTACACCCTTATTAATGCTACATCTCATAGTTTCTATACATAAAAAATCTAATATATTTCAAAATAATAAAAGGTTCATTATACCGATAAAAAAAATATGGTTGTCATTTTTCGCTCACAGTGGGAGCTCTCATTCCATTTATTTATGCTATCGCATATTCATGTCTTATTTATGAATAATTCTGCTGTTGTTCAGAGGATGCATGTGCTACTTGCCATTGGTTTGCAGTTAGAAGTCAAAACCATTGGCCTCATGTCAGCTTAAGCATGGGATTTGTGAAGCCTTCTATGGGTTCAAGTGTTCTGCAGGATAAGTGTCCTCTAAGCTTAATGGTTTTGTCAGTAAACAATATTATGCCATTTATGAAGCTTATTCCAGCCTTTTGGATCAGCCTCATGACATGGAAGGGTGAAAATAAAGTAGAAAAAAGAAATAGTTTGTACCTATGCTCATAAAAGTTTTGTGATACCTCATCCACATTTTCATACTGATCACTCCTTTTAGAGGAGTAGAATTAGTGATAAACACATAACAGCACATCACTGGAATCAGACAGCAATTTCATGAGTGGGATTTAACATAAACATTCTGTTAAAATCACTATTCGATTTATATTATAAGCTCGTACGTAGCAGTTCCACCATTTTCTCACATGACTGGAAAAATCTTTAAACTTTGTGCAGGGAGCAAGAAGATGAAGAAGAAAAAGAATAAAAGCAATGTGAGAAATCTTAGTGAAACCTTCTTCTAGGACAGTGGTTTTTCCCAGCTCACAGTATTCCTGCAAAACATGATCCAGTAAGATGTGGTTTTCATCCATGTATTGCAGGTACTAAAAAGGAAAACTTTTTCCTCCAGTATCCCAGCAAGGTGACATGTGCCATCTGCATATAATTATTTCTCTTTTTTCCCCAAAAAACACACTTAGGAAACTTCCAAGGTCCAATAACTTGGAATTAAACATCGAGTCAGTAGAGACTGTGTAGCACTTCTGCTGATTTCAGCTGAAATGCAGTGTCTTGCAAAACTCCAGACTGTCGCAGGGAGCACAGATCAACATGATCTAGTTCGGGAGAACTTAAGATAGCATGGCCAAACAAAAGATACGTTTTCATTAGATAATAGGAATCCTTTTCCTCAAACTACTTAGTATGCTGTATGGCAGCTTTGCATGACTTGTCTTCATTGCTTTAGTAACTATTCTTATCAGTTGAGAAGGGATCAAGATTTCATAGAGGATTTCCCTCCCTAGAGCTATTTGCAAAGCTTGCAAATAGCTTGTTCTCTGGACCAACAGTTCACCTGGTCAACTAATTTCCCCACTCTTGCACTTGGTCTTTCATAAGGAGATGATATTTCTTGTGAAAAGAAAAATAATCTTCAACTTCCTGATTGAGGCAAACTCATAACCCCCACTTTTATGAGATGTAACTCATGAAACTGCTGGACTTCTTGTTAAATTGGAGGACACTCAATGTGCACAAGTCCATGGGACCTGATGAAATCCATCCGCGGGTCCTGAAGGAGCTGGCAAATGAAGTTGCTAAGCCACTGTCTGTCATATCTGAAAAACCATGGCAGTCAGGTGAAGTTAATGATGACTGGAAAAAGGGTAATATAATCCCCATTTTCAAGAAGGGGAAAATGGAAGACCCAGGGAACTACAGACCAGTCAGTCTCACCTCTGTGCCTGGCAAAATCTTGGAGCAGATTCTCCTGGAAAGCATGCTAAGGCACATGAAAAACAACAAGGTGGTTGGTGACAGCCAACATGGCTTCACTAAGGGGAAATCCTACCAGACCAATTTGGTGGCCTTCTATGATAGGGCTACAGAACTGATGGACAGGGGCAGAGCAGTTGATGTCATCTACCTGGACTTGTGCAAAGTGTTCGACCCTGTCCCTCACAACACCTTGGTCTCTAAAGTGGAGAGACATCAATTTGATGGATGGACCACTCAGTGGATAAAGAACTGGCTGAATGGCCGCATGCAAAGAGTTGTGGTCAACGGCTCAATGTCCAGTTGGAAACCTGTAACGAGTGGTGTCCCTCAGGGATCGGTGTTGGGATCAGTCCTGTTCAACATCTTTGTCGGCGACACGGACAGTGGGATTGAGTGCGCCCCCAGCAAGTTTGCCGATGACACCAAGCTGTGTGGTTCGGTTGATACGCTGGAGGGAAGGGATGCCATCCAGCGGGAATTGGACACGCTCGTGAGGTGAGCTGATGATGATAAGGGGGCTGGAGCACCTCCTGTATGAAGACAGGCTGAGGAAGTTGGGGCTGTTCAGCCTGGAGAAGAGAAGGCTGCGTGGAGACCTCATAGCAGCCTTTCAGTATCTGAAGGGGGCCTATCTGAAGGGGGCCTATAAGGATGCTGGGGAGGAACTCTTCGTTAGGAACTCTAGTGGTAGGACAAGGAGTAACGGGTTCAAACTTAAACAGGGGAAGTTTAGATTAAATATAAGGAAGTTCTTTATTGTGAGGGTGGTGAGGCACTGGAATGGGTTGCCCAAGGAAGTTGTGGATGCTCCGTCCCCGGCGGTGTTCAAGGCCAGGTTGGACAGAGCCTCGGGCAACATGGTTTAGTGTGATGTGTCCCTGCCCATGGCAGAGGGGTTGTAATCAGATGATCTTAAGGTCCCTTCCAACCCTAACTATTCTATGATTCTATGATTCTAATATATAGTGGAAACACCTTAAGCATTTTATTCCCAGCACTCTTCTTTTCTTTGGATGGAAAAATGCGGTGATTGTGGTAATTGTGGTGCTGGTGGTGAGAGAGAAGGGAATAAAAAATGGAAGGAGAACCTTCTAGGGTAGAATTTATTAATTAAATATTCAAATAGTCTATCTATTTTAACCATAAGTAAGTTATGTTTGAGAGGTGATATTTTTCCTGTTGATTATCTTGAAATTTTTCATATGAAATACATGGATTTGATGAAGTGCATATTGATTTGCAAAAATTGCAATTCTTATCAAAAAACCATCTTCCTTCAAGCATATTGTTTAGTAAAATATCTCAGCTGTCTGTAACTCCAAGACTACTGAATTCCACACTGTGATTGTGATGAATACCTTTATTTTCTCCTCAACTTTTAAAACCTGCTTTCTCAGCATAGCATTCAACAGGCATTGCACTATCGTAACACAGCCAGCCACTTGGCAATACCCTTGCCACTTGATTTGCCAACAATTTATACAGTCAAATCTGAAGCATTTTTTTACTGCGTACTTAAAACAAAGCCATGCCAAAAAGGAAGTAAGGAAGATGAAGCTGTGTGTGGATCAGTATTGCAGACTGCCTCACATGTAAGAACTGAAACGTGTTATAAAGCACGTCAGCCCAGCTGTTCTTGCTGAGTGGGGTCCACATGGCCTGAAGTTAACTCTCTGCCCCTTCCTCCCCCCCCCCAGCAAAGGTTTGGTATATTTGGGAAGGTATTAGAAGAACAGTCATGAGAAACAATTTTATTCTCTACATGACAAAGTAAATATAAACCATGTAGTAGGAAAGGTGTACCTCCCACAGCAAGAATTTCACATTTAGTGTGCTACCTGGAGCAGATCCTCCTTATTTGAAGAATCAGCTCTGTAGAAAGGTGTCCCTGTGGCTAGGCTGTGCCAGAAAAAGACAAGTTTCTCACAACCCATCCTTGAAGATGTGTTGATATTTATAGCCCTATGCACAGGCAGTAACTTAAGGCTTTCCATGTGCTTGTCTGACTATATGAGCATGGCAAGAATCATATCCTTCATCCAGAAAAAAGGCTTCTAAAGGAAGGAAAATTTATATTAAAACAAGAGAATCCTGTTGCATGAATGTGTGTGGGAGAGAGAAAGGTCTTGAAAGAATTCTGCTGAACCCTGGTATGTACACAAAATGGTCATGTAAAGCTCACATGCAGGGTATGAAAGGGACTGTCTACTTTGTTCCTTCTGTTACAGAGTTTGGCAGATGAACAGTTCTGCTCTAAAATAAACCAGAGTTTTATAAATTGTACAACACAAGTTTGCAGTTACACAAACTCATCAGCTATCTGTAGCTAGGAACCTGAAGAAAGCCATGAGAAAAGCAGCTTTGTATCACTTGTGTCTGATGTTGGAGTGAAGCACATTGGGTGCTATGCTATTATTACAGGCTCATTCTTTTTTTCACTTCAGAGGACAGGTCTAAGACACTTAGCCCCAGAATCATCTATCTTCTTTATTCCTTAGTCACTGCAATGGCTTATGCACTGCATGCCTTCAAAATAGGCTGTGACAGCACAAGCAGTCACCTTGCTTCAGTCTGCTGTAGTTTCCTACTATCCTCTTGCCGCTGCAAAAGTCATCCTTACCTGCTGCTGTGACATAAGAAGTCAAACGTGTCATATATAGCTTTGCTGCCTTCAGCCTAGGCTGTGCATGTCTTAGCAAGACACGCTTCAAGTCTCAGTTCTTGCACTCAGAATATTTTAACCAAATTCTCATCTCACTGATGCTGATTTTATACCAGTGTAACTCAACTGAGTTATGACTCAACGGCACCTAAGATACCTTTGTGATAGGATGAACTACCCTCTGGCTTTGATTAGCTGCCTGCCTTTCAAAAACTTAAGTTGGGCAGTAAACCCAATTGCAAGTGAATTCACAGAAGTCCCTGTTGGGAGTAGTGTCTGCACTTCTGATACTAACTGTTTCAGACCTAATGAAAAGGTCACGGGAGTGAACGTTCCATCTAATGTTATGTTCCCAGTGGAGATTATTCACTGGCCATTTGCTCAGGTCTCAGCTATTTATTACTTTCCAGCACAGTGCCATCATTTCTGGAGGTGTCATTCAATACCCACTGTTCATTCAAACAAGCCAGACATATTTATGTTTTCTGCTGTCATGCCTAGAAGTATCATTAACCAACACAACATCAACAAATGGGTCAGCTCATGTGGCCGTGCCACAGTGGCATTCCTGGAAGTACTGTTCTCATTCTAACTTCTTTGGGGGATCACAGATGACAGCAAAGCCAACTGTTATTTAAAAAGATAACCAGCGGTAAAACCACACATTTACTCCTAGATATGGTTTTTCAAAACCTGTGCAGTCTGCCTGAAAACGATATTCACATAACCTGTCTTCCCCTTCCATGACTTTTTCCCAAGGTGCTCCCATAGTTTTATCATCTTTGGTGCAGTACACAGCATGGCATGTCTCACATTCCCATAGTTTCAAGGAAAGTTAGATTTGCTCAGTTTTTGACAGTTTTAGTGTCGCCCACAATGGTAACACTATTCTGAAACACCCTCAGATAGTTAGCTTTAAATATTATGGTACATGATTATATAATAAGTGATATCCTTCTCATTATTTCATAGTTAAGCATATAATGCCAAAGGTAGTAGTTTAGTAAGCATAAAATACTTCGCTGCAACAACAAATTCAAACACAGCTATTTTGGAAAATTCACAAACAAAACTGTCTCACCTGTCTTTACTTCACCATGTGTAATACTTTAATGATGTTCCAATGCTTTTGTACCATTCAATATCTTCATTTACTCTCACTACTGCTATCCTTTCAGCAATCCTTTATCATAAATATATACACATTGGGGGAACATCAGGACATTTTGACTAAAACATCCAGGACAACAAGCACAATTGACGTTGTTGTTTGGCCTAGTGCAGAAGGGCAAAGAGATGCTGAAATAGAGGAAACATCCATTTTGAAATGAGTTTCAAAGAAACTTACTTATAACAGGAGGGCTGCTACCTGGTGAGGATGATTTTATCCAAGCCACACTGATTTCCTTGGTAGACTTACTTATAAAATGTTTCCTAGGCATAAGCCAAGCAGAGGAGACATTTAAAAAAATTTTACTGGAGAAATTCTCAAAGGCATCTCCTCCAATAACATGCCTCTCAGGTCTAGTGGCGTGCAGTCACTTCAGCGGAGACTACAAAACCATCTTGAGAAGATACTACTATTTAAGCTTGGTCAGTGTTAATACTTGATGACATCACAGCCAAGTTTCAAACATCTGCCCCATAGGGTGTTTTTATTACACAGCTGGTATAGGATGACTATAAGTGATTTTCTTTTCCCCATGGTTCATGAAAATGGAACTTTAAATGTGGTCACTGTCTTAAATTCTTCCTGCCAAATTCATGTTGATGATCTTAAAGGTCTTTTCCAACCTGGTTGATTCTATGATTAGTTTGAAGAAGCCCTTTCCATGCTGTAGCCAGCATTCTTTGTCAGTCAGAAACCCTGACTTCACTGGCATTTGCTGCAGCTGGATTTTGTGCTGAAATGCTTGGGATGAAAGGAGGAGCTGGGCAGCTGCCACTTGGCTGTGTAAGCCTAGAACCCCCAGAACCTATTTGGTGGCATGGAGATTTTGTGAGAGGGGGTGGGGGTGCAGACAGTGGGAGCAGGAGCTTCCTTTAAGGACAGCTATAAATACTCATCTTAGTGGAATGGCTCCATGGCTGGTCCTCTCCAGATGGACTCTTGGTATGTGTAATTTGCTTTTGACATTTCCCGGCTGGCAGTAACTATTATGATTCTGCACACATACACACCCTCTCTCCCGCCTTCCTGAAGGAGAGGTAAGGCTTTAGTGTTCCCTATGCTTACGTCTAGACAGGCCAACTGGTTTAGCCTTATGTTTTTTCCTGTGCTAATAAAAAGACTGATGACTTCTGTTTTTCTTTAAACAAAGCCCTGAAAACAGAAGAAAGAAGAAGAAAAAGGAGTATCCTACCCCCTAAGACCTTTGATTTTTTAGTTCCTAAGTAATGTAACTATATTGCAAAAGCTATTCTGTACTATGCCCTGTATTACTACCTACCTGATAACAAATAAATGTAGAAATCTTATGTCAACATGTTATTTAATGTAAAATTTGGCTAAAGGGGCAAGATTATGCAACCTTGATAACTTTTAGAAGTTGTTACTACTTTATCTATTTTTCTTCTTTATCCTAAAACAGGGATAAAAACATCTTGCATTCTCTCATCTTCAGCTTGCAGGACACCTCTAATAAGGTTTCTGTTGTTTTCTGAGCAAAAGTAAAGCATTTGCTTATACATTTCCTAGTACTAGACTACAGACCCCTCTTTCCCTGCAGCCAAAGGACTTCCTGATTAATTATTATGCTGAATTATTATTTTGATAATAATTTCTACCTTACAGGATATTCCATATTAATGGATGAAGAAAGGTGTTGAAAGGCATCTAACTCACATAAGCATTTTCAGGAGTGAATCTTATCACTTCAAGCAATGAGACTCTAGATATCTGACCCTAGGGGCAAGGTTCTATGAAGTTAATACATCTCCTTCTCCATACCTAAGTCAGTTTCTGCCACCCAGCTCAGTGCTCAGGACTGCCTGTTTCAGTCTACTTAGGTATGCCCTTAGCCATAAATGATTTCAGGCTACTCTACAGCTTTTTTAAATCAGGCAATCAAAAATGGAGATAAATGAAAAAGTAAAATACCCATGGAACAACCAAAATTTTAAAAAGCATCACTGTCTGCAGTGTTCATTATCTTTACATCAATCATCAGCTGTGAGTTGGTGTACTGATTCATTCCCTCTTGTGGGGTTTTTCTTTTTTGCAGAAGCAGAGCTAACCCTCAGTTTCAAGCTGCTTTTCAAATGGAATAGATGGTTGTACAGAACAGACTGCGGCATCAGTGAACAAGAAGTCCTACATGAAAGCTCTCTTGAGTGTTGGACTTGAACTTTAATGAATATTACTATTTCATTTACAAGTAACTACACTTTTCAGCAGACTGATTCTTGTAAATCTGTGAAATCTACTGCTTGAAAAATATACAAACCAAATACTTCCCCCCCCTTTCCCCTCATTTTAAAAGGGAACACTTTCTCCTGGCAATAACACACATTTCCTTCTTAATATCTTACCCTGCTCTCAAACTTAATATTAACTGTGTAGAACCATAAAGAGGGATGGGAGTCACATAGCAAGCAGGATTTTTGGAGAGTGCTGCTAATATAAAACCTACAGTATATGGTGCCTATTGGGTTTTTGCTGAATTTTATCTCGGACTGGTGAATTGGTTTTTTTCTCCTTGTCATAAATACAACAGCTCTCTCTCAAATGAAATTATATAGCATGCACAACTTGCACAAAGGCCTCACTTCACCCTCACCAATTTATTCCTTGGTTGCAGAAAATGTAGCTTGAACACACTGCATTTTAGGTAGTACCAAGCTTTTCTTGTTCCAGTTTGGAACTTGTGAAAAAAACCAAAGGCCTACTAATCTTTAACTTCCTACTGCTGAGCAGTATGATTTTGCACTAAATAAATGTGTTATTGCCATGTACAGAGTGGAAAAGAGTAGGAACAGAAAAGTGTAAGAAGATTTGCATTTGAGAATGCACAGAGATCATTGTTCTATTCTGAACTTCAGCCTCAGAAAAAAGACTGAGCCATGATGGAAAACTACCTCTGGCAGGAAATGGATGCAACTCAACTGAAAGAGATACAAATGATGGATAATAATTCATGCAGGTCACCCATGCAACCTGGGAGGTGTTGGGCAGGCCTTTGGCATACAAAAATGTGCAAGGAGGTGAAAAAGTGCCTCTTTCTCAACTCCTGTTTTAACTACAAATTAGAAGAAAGGCAGATGTGTATTTTCCACACACCTTAGTAGGTATCTGTGGAAGCACCAACATACGCAGAAAATGGCTGTATTCTTGGCACAACCCCCTAACATTCTGGCCAGAGGATCTATAGTGGACGATTTCTTCTTTAGAGTCAAAGTTGCCTCTCTGCTCTGCTAGAGTTTGGCTTTCCTGTGTCTTATGAAAGACAGATTGTGATGTCTCAAAGAGAAAACATGATTTAGTAAGGGAAAATAATCTGAAAGTCATTAGAAATAGCTAAGTCTTTACTGAATTACAATTTTGCCAGATTTCATAAGAGGTACTAACATATGAAAGTAAAAATACTAAATTTCACTCAAGAATCTACAGTTTAAGTAAAAAGCCAAGGAGATGGATTTTCACCTAGAGTTTTAAGTGCCACAGGTAGAAGAAGCAACTGTAGAACCATGGTCATCCATGATTGCATCTTTATAAAAAGGAAAATCCAGGTAGCTGCTCTAGAAAGCCGAGGGTTGGGTGTTTTATTCCCCCTATGTAAGTGTGGCGCAACATTAATGGAATAGGAATTTACAGTTCTGTAACAGTTTACAGCTTCTAAATTAAGCCTCATGACTTTGCCTCAGCAAATGTCTGTCAGTGGCAGTATTTGTATTACAAACTCTATTCCATTATTTTTTCAGTGTAGAATATGAAAGTCCTATTAGTGACATTTTAGAGGATGTTCCAGCAGCTTAGCAAAGATTGAAGAAACAGAGACTGAATAATGGTAGAAGGAAAAGCTGGAGGGAACCCAGATGGACCTTTTATATCCTCAGTTTGGTATAAAAATTGTTAAGAGAGTGGGACATTTCACAATGAGACCTGTAGAATGTAATATGTAAAGTACCAATATGGTATGAAAGAACAGATTTTGAATTACTTTCTCAAGTTTCCCCCTAATGAACTCTGTGCTTTGTTATTGCAAAGGGAAAGGTGGGGACAGCTTAATGTATTCTCTTTCCCTCTGTGTATCCGTGGTTAACTCTTTCCTGAAACACAGGCTAGGTACCAGAATTTTTCAGGAAGCATTGTGAAACTTAATGTCTCATGAGTTTTAACACGGTGTGAATAGTTCCTAAGCGACTTTGAATGAGGGACTATCAAACAAGGTCTAAATAAAGAAGCATTGTGCATCACAGTGCACCCACTGTAGGCAGTAGGCGAGATGATAGCAAGTAGTAGATGCTATAACTGGCAGATCTGGAAGAAAAGGTATTTTTGCTGCTGCTAAGCAGCTTGGATTAGATCCGTACCACCTCCTTCCCTGCCCCCAAATTATCAATAGCTGTGAAAAATAGCCAGAAGGGGACACGTTACCCCAGAATTCCTGTTTGGAACTTGTCAGGAGTGTCATGTCCTTTTTGGCCCAACACCCGTGGTGGGAATGAATGTGCTCCCTGATGCACTGCACCATGCCACACCATGCCGTACAATGGTGGAAACTGTCTTGTGGGCCAGTGGGACAGGGAACCAGGCACAGCCAGAGCAATGCGGGCAGAGTGAGGGTGGGCCAGAGCTGGGTGAGGAAGATAGCAGTAGCTACAGGAAAACAAGCAAACACTCCCAACTTACAATGCCAACTTACAAAAGCCCAGGATCTGTGTATTCCTGGATCCTAGGGTTGCTCAATCATTTACTCTTCTCCTTGTACAAGTGCAGAACAAAAATCCCTGTTCTCTTACTTAATTTTCTTCCTTTGGGCCAAATAGAACAGGAGAACAGAAACAAACAGTGTGTTTAAAATGTGCTGTTCATCAGATAGCTTTAAATTTATAGAAGAGCTCATGTCCCTGGAAGAACCCAGGCAAGAAATTAGCAATTTTGCACATTTGCAATTCATCAGGGACCAATTAAAAGACTATTATACTCTTTACTAATAGTGCAAGATGAATACAGCTAACATCTCCAAGGGAACTTCTTATAAGACCCAAATTGAACTTAATGAGAAAAGGCATTTGACAAATGCTGTTAGATGTAAGATGCATTTAGCACTTGTCAAGAGCTGTATTTCTGGCTGAACCGATTTAACTAACCAAAGTTAGAGTATGCCCCAGCCTGTGTTGGTGTAAACGAGACTGAGTGCAGTGGCTTTGACAAGGATTGAGAACACTGGATACACTGAGCAGGCCAACTTAATAGGATTCACATTAACGTACATTAAGTGCATAAAGAAAGCACTAGATGAATAGCCATTGTCTGGGTTGAGATTAATTTTAAAGGAGCTCTGCTATCTAACAAGATACTTTCTGCAAATAAAGAGCATATTTTCTGAATATAGATGATTGAATATGAGAACTTGAGGTTTAAAGAAATTAATGCATAGGGGTGGAGACAGACTCAGCCTTGCTTTGAGAGTATTCAGACATATAAGGGTATGACAACAACCAATAGGAGAACAAGTCACGTGCTAAATTTAAGGGACAGAAGTGCTTTGAAAAATCAAAGTATATGTAAAAAAGAAAAGTCCTGTAGACAAGCCTTACATGAATATCATAGAATATGGTTATTTTCTTCACTGTGAAAGGAAAGTTCAATTTTCTTTGTACTTTTATGCCTACTTTTCAAAACAGATTTTAAATAACAACACTAGTGGATACCAGAACCTCAGACTGCTATTTCTTTGTTATCAGTTTCTTGTGAGGAGATGAAGTTTTCCATCTACTGATCTACACTGTGACCCTTCCGACTTGCTCTAAACCCAGTCAAATTTAAATGTTGGACCTGTAAATCTTTCCAGATGAGACTACTGTTCAGACCTTTCTTTTCAAATCGTTCCAGCCATATTCTAGTTAACTTTGTTTTCAAAACCATTGCTTCTCTCATGCGCCTAGGTAGGGATAAACCACGAACTTGAGTGCATCTGCAGAACCCTCCTCATTCCCTCAGAACAGGGAACTTCAGTTAAGGATGAGGTTTTCCCTAGTTGAAATTGGTAGCAGACAAAATTTGACCATATTCTTTCCTGTCTCATTTGGGGCTACTCTTTCAGCTGTGTTACTAGCCAGGGCTACAGATATCTTAACAGCTGTGTAGCAAGATTTTAATTATATGGCTAGTACTGTTCATATAAAATGAAGAATACATGAAGGCAGTAAGGTTAAGGAAATGAGTGGGTGAGGAAGAGTGGACAGGTCAGACTGTGGGAAAAAAGAGAAGACTGAAGAAAAAAGAAACTGATTTGGAGAAGGATAGTTAAAATTCTGAGTAAAAGACCGACATCAATGTAAATAAGACCAATGGGAAATTGTGGTAACACTTAAATAGGAAAAGGAGAAGTGCCTGAAGACTCAGACTCAGCCAGCAAGGCTGTATAAATGTGAATGTGACTTATGGACTTTTCCACTCTTTTTGTTGCTGATCTTCATTAGCTTTTTCTCCCCTGGAATTGCATCTTTTTTCCAACATTAAAATTTCAACAAGTACTCATTACAACAAACTTCAGCTAGATTCAGAAAGTTTCCTGTCACTTTGTTTTGATTGGAAACCCACAATGCAAACATCTTCTTTATATAAAGATGCCTCCCACCAAGGCTAGAACCGCAGCTTCCTTGTCAAACATGAAAAGAGTGCATACAAATTTGTCTTTAGGTCCATGTCACACCACCAAGTGTGACACAGATTACTGTGGTGGCAGAGCAGTCTGAGGGCACGTAACTGTTTACATCACTTTAATTAAGGCCAGGCTAGTTTTCAAAGAGCAGCAGAGGATATGGAAGGACTACATCAATGTTGTCTTATTTTAAAATATTGTTAAGCATAAATGGAAAACCAAAGTTATAGTAAAATCAAAGTGCAATTTACAACAAAAATCAAGAAAAGCTAGAAGGTACACTGCAAGTAGAGAATACGAACATTAAATGATGAGTTTCTAGTCATACGGTCTTGGATCCCCTACCTGTACACATACTGGTATTTATAAAGAGGCATAGAACCATGAGTGCCTGTTCCCTATTTACCACTCGATCTAATATGGCTGTATCTACCCTATGTAGGAAAAGAGGACAGTGTGAGATTCATATAATCACCATCATAATGGAGACACTGCTTAAAACAGTGGTTGCTTCTTGGCTTGCTCCAAGCTAGGGACAGTTGAGAGCGTGAATGGAGGCATGAGATGTCAGGGCTTGGGCTCAAGCCTGAGCCATGAACTAACCAAGGGAAAAGTCTTTTGATGTTGATTTTTTTTTACCCTTAGTCTAAATACATTGTTTTCCACTGAGCTGTTTCTGTGGCAGAGTTCAGCATGCTGAGTAACTCCACCAGCCTGTCAGCTCAGCAGCAAGCTGGTGCTCTTCCCTTGTAAACGGCTTGCAGAGGAGCAGTCACTAAACCGAGGTACTGTCAGGTCTGTCTGAATTCTCTCCTGTTTTGAAATCTGTTCAGCAGAAAAAGGTGGGCAGAGAGAGGGAGTAAATGACAACTCTCTGATCCTACAGCAGCAGCTGCTGTGGTCTTGGCTCTGAGGTAGACAGGCATCAAATTCCATGACTGTCTAAGAGATCTGTCAAGATCTGTCTTACAGTGCTGTCAAACTGTTTCATCTTTCAAAAGAGAGGAGGTGGATTTTGCCCATATCCTTATGTCACCACATCTTCAGCACTTTTGTAAATGAGACCAAAGTAAAGAGCAGTTGCACTGTAAGCATTTTTATGGGCACTTGTTTAGCACAACTGGTACAACCCTTACGCATCTCTGATGCAAGCAGAAGTAACCGAGATCCACACAGAAAAATGAATTTAAAATACTGTATAATTTCTTCCATTATATGGGAAGATTTCTCATTTCTAGAGAGCAAATAGGTATCTGGGCCATTCTGTGTCTAGAGCAAGGTGAAATTGCCACCAGCCCTAGTGCAAAGAAGGCTCCTTTCCAGCCAACAGAGGAATTAATAGATTCAGAGGGCTTAATAGGGCTGCCCTGTCTGCACATATAAAAGTTATATCCAAAGGCCCCATTTCTTCTGGTTTTCTCTGTGCTTAAATACCTCCAGTTTCTCTCCTATCACAACGATCTCATTTACATGCATTTACATGCCCAGCATCCATGGCAGACAGGACAAAGAGGTCTGTTGTAAATGCAGGCCCAGCTAGAGCTTGCTTGCAGGTCTCACACCTATATTTCTTCCATAAATCCCAGTCAAATCTCTATTCTAACAGGCAATTGCTGAGTTGGCTTCTGGCCCTGGAAACCACATTTTCAAATAAAATATAGTAAAGGAGAAAAGAAAACTACTTTTCTTCTTAACAACAACAAAACAAGACTAAGAAGTGCTGCTACGCTATTAAAAAAAAAAAAAAAGGAAGGATTTTGGGTAATGGCAATAAAAATGAGTTCAAATTTAAACCAGTGTGGGAAAACCTTTCTGAAAAAAAGGTTTTTACTTAAAGGTCAATGGGGCAAGAGCCTCAAGTGGCATAAAGTGGGAGAGCTCCTTGAAGTTAATGCACCCCTGACTGTTTATTCCAGATGTGGATCAATGCCTGTTTTCAGGAGATTCACCTCCATACATATGAACTGTAATGAAGGGGGCAAGCCCTTACATGGAAGCTTCCCCTTCACAGCCTCATGTTTTGATTGATTTAGCAGCCAGCTGGGCTAACTGGCACAAATAGAATGAGAAACATTTAATTAACATCACAGGAAATGCTCCAAGTGTGCTTGGAAATAGTGGGGATAACATTAACATGTCAGTAAATATTTCATAGATTTACAGTTCTTTCAATTTAAACTTTTATTGACTTGACACACAAGTATACCCGTGTGCTGCCTTTAATCCACTTATAGTTGGTTGTTTTTTTGAATTAAACTTATGGATAAAGGGTAACACGAGACCACTAATTTCACGCTTAGAGGTATGAGATCCTCAGGAGTCCAGCAACTTGCAGTTGCATCACCTCAGAGTGTTTTGCAAGATCTTTACTGTCTAAGGCTGGAAAGAATACCTGATATTCAGCCTCTACATCATGCTATGTAAATATGTCCGATGAACAGAAAAAAGCAGCAAAGGAAGTGAAAAAATGCTTGAGTCCTCTTTTTTTGTAAAAGACAACGCACCACTTTCTTGGAAGAAGAAATTAAGCTGTTGTACTGAATCATTAATCTGAATCACTAAATCCATATCAAAACAACATTCAAGATGGAAGAGATTGAGAAGTTCCTTTATACCTGACAACTTCTCTTAAAAAAGCACATCTTTCCAAATTGTTTTCAAGACCTTTCCAACTATTCTAAATTGAAACAAAGCCAAACCCCCAAGTCCCAACATTTTGACAAGAAAGACATGTCTTACAGTGTAAACATCTCTTGCTTGAAAAGCCAGTCTTTTGTTAGTCTTTATTTCCACCTAATTGTAAAGGCTCCACTGCTAACTAGAAACATCAAATTTTACATTCAATATTTGTTATGGGTCTAGCATAAAATTTAGAAAAGCCTAATTATTGAATAACAACAATCAAGAAAAGAAAGAATGTTGGACTGTTACAGAAGACAAACATTGCTTATTGCATATTAGAGAAGTATTTACCCAACAGCCATACTAGATTATTTTAGGTGTGCAAAGTGCTGAAGGAGCTAGCTGGTGCTCAATGCTGAGCAGAACAAATTCTGTGGAAGAAGACAAATTTCTCTAGGTTAAATCTGAAATGAATCTTAGCTCCATTCTTATCAGACTCTGATGCATGCAGGAACAGCTATAGTTTGCTCTGAGGAAAAACACTTGGACATGGCATACCAACACCTACTTTTATGATGCCTTTTCCTGAGGAAAAGTTAAATCAGTTCACTCCATAAAGTCAGCTGAAAGGTACACAAATTATCGTTGTGCATATGGGGTGCATGTGAAATGAAATATGAAATTGATCTGTCAGTGGAATGGAAAAACAGGCACGGTAGAAAATATAAAACACTGAGATTACTCAGATTGCTTTCTAACTGATACAACACACAGATGCCTCAGCCTTTCAAATAACTCGTGTTTGGCCTCTGGAAAGGTTCCCTCAAAGATTATTTTTGTTTACATTAAAGATGGCCATAATAATAATATATTTCTTGGAAATATACAAAGATCAGGCTTTGCTACTGATTTGGAAACTCTGTGTTTAGAAATCATTTTGTTTCCTTAAGTTCTTCATGGAAGGAGCAGCTTCATGAAATTAAGTCTGGCATTTTAACCACCAAGCTGTAGAGATAAGAGGAGATGTAGCAACCATTGGGCATTGAATTGGCTCACCAGGTTGATGTGGGGAGATTACATCCAGCCACTAATGTGGAACTGGCATTTTATATTCAGTTATGGTTATATCAGAAATCACAGAATCACAGAATCAACTAGGTTGGGAAAGTCCTTTAAGATCATCAAATCCAGCCGTTACCCCGGCTCTGCCAAACCACCACTAAATCATGTCACTAAGGGCCTCATCTACACATTTTTTGAACACTTCCAGAGATAGTGATTCCACCACTTCCCTGGGCGGACAGTTCCAATGGCTGAACACTCTCGGTGAATAAATAATTCCTAATATCCAGTCTAAACTTCCCCTGGCACAGCTTGAGGCCATTTCCACTTGTCCTATCACTGGTTACTTGGGAAAAGAGACTGAGTTACTTCAGGCTTTATCACAGGTGAGTTACTTCAGGCTTTATCAGCTGCAGAAGCAACAAAGTCATATGTACCACATTTGTCTCTCTACTGGGGATAGCTTGCTATACTTTTTTCTACTTTTACCAACTTTTACCAACTTTTACCACTGTACGCTTCATTCTGGTCAGATAGTCTTCTGCTTTTCTTAATTATAGAACAAGATTTTTTTTTTTTTTTTTTTTTGGAGAGGGGGAACTATGACGTCTGACACACCAGGCTGAGTGAGGAAGCTTTAAATACTTTTATCAATGGATTCTAGTTCTGCTGCAAAGTTGCTGATTTTCTTTGCAAGGGACAAACAAAAACTCAAGTGGATAAATTTGCAAGGAACTATAAGACTGAAGAAGCTGTTCCTTTTCCAGAAAGAATAACAAAGATATCTTTATATGCACTGTTCAAACCAGAGCTGTGAGAAGAGGAGGGAGAGTATGAGCAGAACAAGAGATTCCAGTGGTTTGACTGAGCATTAGTTAGAGGAAGAAAGTGCAGCCCTTGCAGGTGAGTTCAAAGCAGCAGCTGACAACATCCAGGCTGTTCAAAAAGCTTGCAGTGCTTTAAGGGACTTTCTGACATTCTGGTGACAGTTGGGTTTTTTGCACCTTAAAGCTAAGATATTCGTGGCAAAAAATAGGTAGATTGGGAGTATTTTAAAGCTTAAGAAACAGTTCCTGAACTGTGGCCTATAGATACCTACATGTTCCCAGACCCCTTGGTGAAAGTCTTCAGATAACTTGCTAGTGAAATATGATGCTGGCTTTTCCTTGTTTCCAGCTGCAAAAATGGACCATTTGGCCTGAAAAATACATAAAACACTTCCCTGACCTGACTGTGATTTGAAGCAATCTCTGCACTAAGGCACTGTTTCAACTCTAAGAACCTGTCCTGAAGTATCATTCTAAGTAAAAAAGTCAGTATAAACTTTTGTTAGGTGGGTAGATCATCTGTTGTTTTGTTTGTTTTGTCTTTGTAATATCACATGAAGTAACCACAGCAGCAATCGTTTTGATAAGCATTAAATCAGATCTTGCTCCTTTAGGTATCTCCATGCTACAGATCTGGAAAGAGGCTTTAAAAGCTTGTCTCCAAGCTGTATGAAAGCCTTATGCATAGAAAGAAGACCTAATACATGTCATTAATTACCCAGTAATCTGGAGTTTGAACCTAGCTAAATGAGTGTGCATATATGACATGTTGTACAGAAGCTGATCTAACTATCAGAGAATCAAAGTCATTAGGAAGGCAAGTGTTGTTCAACACAGTATTCCATCTTGGTTTGGAAACATTGGATATGCTGATTTAAAGCCCACATGCAATGACGTATACTTACAAATTTATTTTCTACAGCCACTTGAGTTAACAAATAAGAAAACATACATCTGGTCAAAATTTTTAGCTCACAAGCAGCTGTTTATTCTGAAGTAGAGTAGAAGAGAAACTTTCATAACTCATTATGCCATTTCAGTAAATATCATGGGAAATTTCAAATGATTATTTTTTCCAGAAAAAATAATGGAATCCCCCCCTTATTTAATAAAAAGTTCTTTCAATAGGAAATATCAATAAACTTTTGAGTGAAATATTTGTGAAATAGCAAATCCATCCAATGTATTAATGAGAATCTGTGTGTGTGTGTGTGTGTGTCTGTGTGTATAAAGGCTTGTCCTGAACAGGGGTATAAGGCTCCCTTTCAGGATAACATGTTTTCATTTTTCAGAGTGCGAAAACAATGAAATAAACACCCTTTGCAATGTAAGCAAGCAATATGTATTTTCTTTCAACTTCACATGTGTTACATATTTTAGCACTTTGTCCTGAAATATGCCACATAGGAATAAAAAGAAAAACTACAAATGAAAATCTAAAGATGTCTAATAGGTCTGAAATTTACAACTTCTATCTGCTAAAGAGTAGCAATTTTCACAGTTTTAACTTTTCAAAAGTAACATATTTATTCTAAGATATTCAGCAGTAAAGAAGAGGCACTGTTGTTTAACATTTCTGGCCCACCATCATGTCTTACTGTATTCTTTTTCCTTTAAAGTACATAACATTTTGACTAGCTATACAATATTTCCTGATTATATCTGTTTATTCTTTCATGTTTTTTGGTTTGGTGGGGGGTTTTTTGTTTTTTTTTTTCTTCGTTATGCAGAAATAGCCTTTGTCTTATTAGTTTTGCTTTTTCCCCTACATCAAGCAGAATCTTTGCAGATTGTGTCATAAGTGGAACTGGCAAAACATTCTTGCACTGAGAACACTTAATTCCTAACCCACTAATTTAAGGGTGGAACTATTTCTGGAAATGTTATGAGTGTCTGTGCTGAAGAACCTCTTACTCTGTGACAGCAAAGGCACCAACAGTTTGACACAAATTGTCTGTGCTCAGATGTTTTTCATACACTTGGTGAGTTGGTTTTATGAAAATTCTTCTAAAAATTAAATATCTCTTATTAAGTCTGCATGCTGATTTTGACATCTAGTTTTCAAACATGGTCAAGAAGTAGTATATAAAAATGCCTTAACTTTTTACATTTTATTCAAGGGTGGATACTACCTACTTCTTCAAGCCTGTAAAAGGCTTTTCATCACTCTCATCCTACTCTGTTTCAGCAAGGAAGAGATGGTGGCTGAGCAGAGCAGAATTCAGTCAGCAAAAAAGAAGTACTAGCAGTCTTTGGACAATATTTCACCTTGTTTACATTAAGACATCTGAAAAACATGACTTTCAGAAAAAAAAAAAATATCCACAAAAACCCAAACAACCCAAAATTGTTTTTTAATAGAAGTTTTGAATAATAAAAGGTGAGGAACAGGGACGCAGTAATGTTGGTAAAATATTTAAATAGGACAACCTCCTCTCAGTTCTTGTCTGACAGAGCTTGATATCTGGATGTTATCCTCTGTATTTTGGCTTTCCACATTTTAACTGGGCATTTAATGCTTGAGAAAGGTGTTAGACTGGCAGCCTAAGAAACAGAGAAATAAACTCAAATGGCGCACACATCACGCCCTTCATAAAAATATCACAGCACACTGTAAAATTAGAGTCCTTGTTTTGCCCACAGATCAAATACACCAGAAGGCAGGGGATTTTTTTTCTCCACTACCCTACAAAAGTGCTTTAACATCAACTCACAAGACTTCCTCAAAGGCTGTGGCTAATCCCATGCCACCTGCCAATCTCTTTAATTAAGCCTGAAAAAATTATTTGTGGTCATAGCTAGTACAAGTTATGCTGGTGTTTTCTGTAATGTAAACATCTAATGGGAATTGGTCTCTGCCATTTCTTTTTCTCAAAGCTGAGGAATCATCCAAATGGCAGTGCAAAGAATACATGATTCAAAGGTTGTTGCATTTAAGCCAGAGATCTAAAAGGGGCAAAAGGTACCACAGTGGATAGCCAGTGGTTTAATCTGAAGAATCACAGTCAGGTTGACTGTGAGGAAAATATTTAGGCAATTTTTTTATGTTCTCCAGAGGCTTAGACATAACTATAAGAGAAGAACAACAGTAACATGAGCAAATGATGCTTTTGGGTTTGTTTTTTTGTTTGTTTGGTTTTTTTTTTTGGTGGTGGTGTTTTTCTAGAAGAAAAATTAATGATAAAGCACAACACTTCAGTTTACACTGAAAATCAGAAAAGCCACAGGTGGATAGGATAAACAGGATTACAAAAATGAAATTATCAGATCTCAGAGGGAAGGAAGGAACTATGGGGAAGGAATTAGCTGCACCTTAGAAACTACCCAGTTTAAAACATTTATGCTCCTATTAAAACATTTACACTCCTATTTTTGTTTAAGGACTTTAAATGTATTTTTGTGCCTAGTATACTCTGGCAATACCCCCACAGAGAGGTAAAGAAGGTAGAAACCTTAAAACACATTGTGGTCTAACCCTAACCAGGAACTTTGTGCATTAATATCCTTACCAATTCCTATCTGGCATCTCACCTACCTTTTCTTACAACAAGGTTGCATATCCTCAAATTCCTTGGACCCCAATCAGTCAGACCACAGATTAGGGCAGAGCACAGAAACAGCATTACTCGCCTTCATCTACAATCTCCCCGGGGTAAAGAGAGACCAAAGTGTTTTGATGGCACTGCTTGCCCTTACCCTGACCTTTCATTCCAGCCCATTGCTGTTGACTCAACTGTGGATTCTCCTTTGGCAGAACAGGAGCCACCACTGGGTGACTCTCCTACTTGCTCTCAGGAGGAGCCCTGGAAGCCCAGTCCCCGAGGGCTCTCGAGGGCTCTCTCAGCTGCTACAACCAAAGTGGGCTCAGCCCCCAGCTCTCCTTGCCTCCAGCATCAGCTGTGTTGTGTTCTTGGGGTGGGACTTTGAGGTGATGCTGTGCATTCATTTCTACCATCTTCTTTAGAAGTTAAACCCAGACGTATCAGACCCAGATGTATCAAACGTTGTATCAAATCTCAGACAATGGTTGTCTGAGATTACTTGTTGAGTTTAATCTATGAAGACTCTCATCAATCTAAATAAAGTTAAAGCAACCTTCTCTGGCAGGAAGACTTCCAGATGCCTATTTGGTTGACTGTTTGAAGTTTGATGACAGATATGACTTCAAATGTTGCCCAAAAGGTGTGTCGATGCTGTGAGTTTATAAATTAAATACTGGTCCACAAGTGAAAAGTTTTGCTCATGTACTTAGCACAGCCAAAATATTATTAAATATATATCACTGAGTAAAAGTAATTTTCTTTTTTGTTTCACATAGAATTTGTAACACTACTGACTTATACAAGTTTGGGTATTTATTGCCTTTGTACCTTTTAATCGGACTTCCTCAGTGCAATCATAGCCTCAAAATCCCTGCTAATGAACACCACTATTATATGCTGAATATCTTAAATTAATGAAGGAGAGCATGGGGGGAGAGGGGGGGGAGGCAAAAGACAATAGTTTTCTGTGAAGGAATATTAAAGGTTTGATTGAAAAGTTTCAGCTTTCATTTTATTAGGAATACTTGTAATTTTCTCCTGAGGTTTATTTATTTATTTATTTATTTTTTTTTCAGTAGGAAAGAAGGGGAAGAAATCAGGAATAAAAAAAGGACAAAAATGGGAAATGAAAAAAAAAAGGTTTGTGTTTGCATTTAACTGGATACATATTATTTGGTTGTAGAAATATGAAAAGGAAGACGAACACATTAGAAATGTACAGAAAGACTTTTCTTTTTGAACAAAAAACATTGTAAATGTTTTGATCAACTCTACATAAAATTATTTGTGTGCTTCAAGGGCAGATAATAATTATCTAGGGCAACATATCTAGAAAGTATCAAAAGATACATATGTCTACTCAAACAAGTAAAGTCAGTGTGTTAGATGAGTACTTACAAAGTAACACATCTAGAGAGACAACTGTGTCGTCAATGCAACTAACTAAAGTACATGATTTTGTCAATAAAATGACAGCTATTCACATGTTTTTATTAAATCAGCATATTCACACATTTCAGCCAACTGCATCTTGTCTAATTGACATGAAAATTAGACAAGATGCAGATGACGGTTAAAAAATATGGAATCTATTATGTCATACCTCATGAGTTGCAGAACAGTCTGTTTAATCTGGTTATTACCCAATGAACTAAATTTTTGTGAAAGCCATCCAAGATGCAAATGGCTTTTTCACATGAGCTCAAAATTATTTTACTGTTGCAAGCAGGCAACCTAATTCCCAGTGAAGGGAGTGGTCTGGAAAGCAATATGGAAACAAGCCTTTCCCTTCTGGGGAGCCAGTGGTCACATTCTCCTAATAAAAAGAAACCTGTAGTTTTGGTGGAAGTAACATTTAATAAGAGAAAGCTGCTTAAGTAAAAAAGTACGAGAAGTGTTGCTCTATGTGTAGTTTGATCTGGGAATTTCATACTGGCTCACCATAGCTCAAAGGACAGGAGCTCTCTTTACTTTCTGAAAAAAATTTTTCATTAGCAAGTCAGCTACATCAGCTATGCTTTTGTATATCAGCACAAGGTTTCCATTCCTGCAAACACTTCTTTGAGCACGGAAAAGCACATGTAAAAGACCAGAGGTACAGCTGAAGATCAATATTCCCAGGTTTTAATCTTCTAACGATATGCATAATGTAAATGTTAGTTTGCTTAAGAAACTCCACTGACCTGAGAAGGATGATTAGCGTGCATAAAACTGAGACATACATATGAAATGTTGGTTCTTTTATTTTTTTAAACAATGTTTTTCTGCAGTTTAAGGTTAGAAGTACGTCAAATAGAGTAGGAGGAAATTTCATTTTATGAGATTATAGTGAATATTATGTAATATATTCATATAGTCATTGTAGTGAATATTATATAAGAATGCAAACTACTGAATGGAAAGCATTGTTACTGTTGGTGTCTTCCCACTCAGATTCAGTGATAAAGAAACACATGACTATTCTTCCACCAAAGGGTTAAAATTAATTGATAGTAAAAAATGAAAATAAATAGTAAGGTTAAAAAAAAAAAAAAAAAGCTAACTACAAGCCAAATGAAAATTAAATAAATACCACTCATTACTATATCTATTATGTGGTTATATAGGGTAAATCACAGGAAAATCGACACCCATTATTAACATAGGAACCATGCAGCTTAAATATGTCAAGAAAGAAAAAAGGTGATAGATAATTCTATTTTATATTGAAGCATATGAAATGAAGGCCAAATCCTCTTGAAGGTTAGAAAACAGTATAATGTTTGTGCCTGCAGCACTGGGTTTCCATTCTCACCAAAGTTGCCAAATGCATAAGATAACAGATAATATCAGGAATTCTTACAATGAAAAGTCAGGTTTATTTAAAGATGACAGCTAGCTGCAAAATTAAGTTAACATGCAAAACTGTTTTATGGATCATAAAACCTTAAAGGAAACAGTATGAGCTACAGAACTTCAGCTTAATTTGTAACGCATTGTTTACTATCCCATTGTTACATTAGATAGCTTAGTTGAAACTGAAGTAAAAAAAAAAAATATATATATAAATTTTTTTTTGAAGAATTTAAATTTTACAGGTTTTGATGGAGGAAAGATAAAATATTCCAAGGCAGGAAATGCTGAGTTTCTAGGAGGTTAAAGGAGTAGGAAATCAATGGAATTTCAGTCACCAAGTTTACCTTATTTGCAAAAAGCTGTTTCTTATGGCAAAAGAAGAAGGCTGAAATACCTAGCACTAGATCTGGAGTTTTTCAAATCATAAAAAGTCTGCCTGTGCATTTCAGAGGAAGTTCAATGAACCTGTAGGGTTTTTATGAGCAAGATGACAATCCATCACACACATTATCCCTGCAGATCTTTTGTGAGGAGACTGTACCGCTCCACTGGCTAAGCGGTGTTTTGGAAACAAATATTTTTATTGCTAAAAAAAAACCTGCCATGGATACTGTCTTCTATCTTGTTCCTTTATAATTATTTAAACCAGAGAAACACAGATGTGGAAGACCAGATCAGAACAGTTCTTTGCCCTGACATTAAAAAGGTCAGGTTAGATGAGCTAAAATACCCAACTCATATCCTTGCTTTCTCATTTCAAATAAATCACATTCCTGAAATTTTTCGATTATGTATACAGCACTTTCTCTTTTCCCCCTTCCATTCAGAAAAGCTGATTTAGCACATTCTCTTGGTTTTTTTTCTTAGGTAGAATTGATTTTAAACATATGCTAAAACATTTTGCTACATTAGGGTTAAACACGGTAGTACTTTTAACAAATTATTGAAGGAAAACCAAAAAGGACATTTCCAAGACACAGCTTGAGCAATCCCATAAATGCAGAGTACATTGCTGGAAAGCTAAAGGCTTAAATTTTTGGAGGGTAGGGACTCATAAAGGAAGAGAATCAGTGATAAGGAATTCAGTTCCTTTGTGAATTAAAGTTAATAGTTACAAGTCATACCAGTGTACAACCAGCCTGGTGGAATTTGTCATTTTCTGCAAGAAAGCTGTCCTATTAGAAAATGTAGGCTACTTATACAGATTAACACCACCTATTTATCATAAGTAGCTGAACTATAAATCAGATAGCATAGAAGGGAACTATAATACATTTTTCAAAACTGAGTTACATTTTGGAGAAAATCCACTGTCTAGTCCCAGCAGTAGAAACATGATTTAGCAGGCCAGTAGTTTATACATACATATTTGACTCCTTTCAGAATAACATACTTTTCCTTCCTACCTCTACCACTGCAATTAAAAATCATGCCATTAAAATAACTATTATTTATTTAAGTGATATATTGTTTGACTTGTCTATAATGAAGGAGAAAGTATCATGTGTATTGCTTGGTTGGTGTTTTCATATTTGTTTTCCCAATCTCTGACTTCAGCAAGCATGTCCCAGGCCACAGGCATATACATGGCTAGTGAGGCAGGTGAGTTCAGACCCCATAGTTTCTAGCCTTATAAAAACACAAACAGCTTAAAAAACCAGCCAAAGCCCAAAACATTCTCCAGCTTAGAAAGACATGTTTTTCAAGGGAAGCCTAGAAGGTCAGTAAGTGAAGATTCACTGCTTGTAACCTGGACCGTGGTTTGGAAAGCACCGGCTGTGGACAGGGAAATGCTCCTTTTGCTTAGGGGCCAGGTCAGGTTGCTGGATGGGACTTGGTGTTCCTTTCCCCTTCAGCTGATGCATCTGGAGAGCCTGGGGTGGGGATGACCTTCCAGGGCGGATGGATCATTTCCCATCCCTGCCGTCCTCTCTAAGAGTGGGACGCGTGCTCTGCTCCATGCTTCCAGGCTTTGCACAGAAGGATAGGGCTGAATAGGCTGGCAGAAAAACACTTTACTACTTAATAGTCCTTTCAAAACATTTTGTCTTTGTCTACATATAAAAGCTGTCCATAAAATAGGTTCACAATTAATTAAAAAAATCTGACTTTGCTGATCTTAATCTGGGTTTGGTGATTCTTCCCTCTTTTCAGCTCTTGTGAAACCCCACCTGCAGTATCGCATTCAGCTCTGGGGTCCCCCAGCAAGAGGGATGTGGACCTGTTGGAGCAAATCCAGAGGAGGGCCACAAAGATGGTCAGAGGACTTGAGCACCTTTCCTATGGACAGTTGGGGTTGTTCAGCCTGGAGAAGGGAAGGCTCTGGGGAGACCTTACAACAGCCTTCCAGTACCTAAAGAGGGCCTACAAGAAATCTGGAGAGGGAGCTTTTACAAGGGCATGTAGGAGTAAGACAAAGGGGAATGGCTTTAAATTGAAAGAGGGTAGATTTAGATTATCTATTGGGAAAAAGTTCTTTACTGTGGTGATGGTAAGACACTGGAAGAGGTTTCCCTGAGAAGCTGTGGATGCCCAGTCCCTGGAAGTGCTCAAGTCCAGGCTGGACAGGGCTTTGAACAACCTGGTCTAGTGGAAGGTGTCCCTGCAGGGGGTGTGGAACTAGGTGATCTTTAAAGTCCCTTCCAACCCAAACCATTCCATTACTGTATGATTGTATGATTCTATGAACATACTTTCACACGTTACACATCAAAATGCAGTTATTCAAAAGTCCTCTAATTCATCTGAAACAGTCCAAGACAAGGTATTTGGAGAATACCAAATGCTGGTTGGGTAAGAAATATGCCTTCTTATTCACACAGACTGCAGTTTCATCAGAAAAGATTCTTTCTTTAACACAGAGGCCTATCCATACACAGCAAACCAGGCTTTAAAATATTTAATAGGTATGGTTTACTTAACCTGTTATCTTTAATGACGCTAACATGCAACATTTGTATCTTGAACAGGTGGCTTGGGCACCATCAGTTATGTGTTACTTTGCTTTCCCAGCAGCAGTTGCAGGCAGTCATCATATTAATGAGCTCAACTTCTAAAGCTTTAGGGCAGTGAATGTAAAGATCATAAAACATGAAAATTTGTAGTACAGCTTTGATATTACAACAGCAAAAGCTGCTGAAATGTTCTATTTCCCTCTTTGCACCAAATCCTTACAGAGCTCCTTCCAGCACATGCTGTGCATCTGTCAGCCATTGCAGAGTGTGTTAAGATAAAATTTAAACAAGGAGGTGTCTACAGGTGAGGCCTGGTTTTCCCAGTCAGCAGAGCCCTTTTACTCGAAAATCTACATTCTTTGTATATATAAATTACAGGTTGTAGATGCTGCTGAGCAATTTGGGAGGTCTGGCTCTAGGTGAGTCAGAGGACACTAAATTTGGCCAATCTGCTACTGCTTGACCAATATAACCATCCTCTTTGATTGCTTTCTGTTGGCTATTGGAGAGGCCACAGCTTAGGCACACGGGTTTCATAGCTGTTTGTAAAGGTACTCCAGGGGACAGAAAGACCTGTGCTATTGCAGTGGACGTGTCAGTAAGTGGATCCTGGATGCACGAGCTGCGAAGTATGCAGATCTGGCTTTAGGAGCGGAGATTGGAAGCAACTGCAGCAGGCATTCCGACCTCCGGCTTAAGTTTCACACAGTCACTACAGCTCATATGGGTACTATGGGTAAATTACCTACCGCAACTCAGAGACCCTTCAGTGGTGTCCAAAGACACCCACCAGCTTTTGCTAAGTATTTAAAGACTATCAGATGGGCGTAGAGAAAGGATTTGGACCACTGTAATGCATCTCCTTGATCTGTTAAGCTCTGTGGTATGCCAGCTGTGAAGGACTTGTATAACCATATTCTCATTATTTTATTGACTGCAGGGAGGAGAAAACTATTCCTTAATACCACCGGGAGTTAATTAGCAGGGCCAAAATCACTACCTCAGTCTTTCCACTGGAAGCTTCTGCATGGTTGCCATCTCCCACTGCATACAACTTTGTGCCTCACCCAGCATCACCAGTAATTCATACTTTATTTCTGGAAATATTCCATACTTTGTATGGTGTGCAGTGATTTAAAGGTAAACAACAGTTTAGTGAGAAGATCTATTAGACCATCAAGAAACCAAATGTCTCAGGGTACTGCACTGAAGTGGTAGACAGTGAGGGGTTTAAAAGTTTTTAGTATTGTTTTCTGATTATGTCAGCCTTCGGCATGGAAGAGTTCAATGGCTGCAGCATCACCCACTCTGTGACTGCTCTGCAGTGAAAGGGAATGCTTACCATTTCCATTATAGATTAGCTTTTTGCCATAACAACTGCATTGGATTGACATGTAGAGATCGGATATCTGCTAGTCACACTGTGTGTGTCTCAGTGTCTCAAAGAGAACTGTTTGGGAGAAAGCTGAAACTTTTTGCAACCAGGTTTATTTTAATCTCAGAATAGTTGTACCTTGCTCACAGGATGGTTAAGTTTTCCTTAGTTCCTGTCATTTTCCCATTCTTCTTGTAATGCAATTGGAATAACTGTAGCAGCTTCAGGGCTGCTCTGAGTCTATCTGACTGAATTTCTTTGCAGAAAGTGTTTCTCAGGATTTTCACACAGAACTACATCCTAGGAGGACTAAAGGTTTTGGTCATGGTTATTATCTCATCCACTCCCTCTGAGATGGCTGAGTGCCTGCAGGCAGGGGCTTTGCAGTGGATGGTGAAAAAGCCAATAAAGCTGTATGATGTTGCTTCAGCATCCAGACTATCTGGAAAGGCTGAAGAGCAACTGCTATGTTTTATATTTGCAGGTTTACAATTAAATATTAATAAAATGTCTGGACTGAAAAGTAAAAGAATGGAAATGTGGTTTGCTTGTGAATCCCAGCGAAGCTGAGAATACTGAAATCACAGCATATGTTTTCTCTCTTCTTAAAGACTGTAGATTATTACAGGCAGAGTTTATTGTGGTCTATAATGTTGGTTTTCTACTTCTGACTATGCCAGACAGCATTTTTTGTTTTGTTCAGCAGCAATCAAGAATGGTATGTTATCAAGCCACACTGCTGTGACCTTTGGATTTAAAGTGACTATTCTAGCTACTTGGAGCCAACACATATATTAAATTCTAAGGTTGGAGGAAGGGCAAAAAACAGAGGACATGTTTTCTAAGATGTCTTGCAACCCCAAAGCTCAGTTCTTCATTTCTCCTGAAGATTTACTGATTTTGGTGCATGACTACAAATGTTACAGGGATGTTATAGCAAGGGCATTCCATTTATTTTGGTCAACAGCCAGATAGTTAAATTCCTAAACATCTCTCTGGAACTGGATGAACACATGGACTCAACATGTCTTCAAATAAAGAAATAATAATGACTTTAATGCTGTTTATTCCAGTATAGGTATGGTATAAATAAACAATTAAAATATGTTTTTATTTTTACATTCGTGGGGAGGAAAGAGAGACACTGTGAATTAAGCACATTTCTGAAAGAAAATAGTAGGTTCTAACTTCAGTATAATTAAATGCTTCAGTTTACTAATTAATTTCCTTCCCAGGAGAATGCCAAACAACATTGGAGCACACTCATACAAAACGTCTAGTAATGTTTTTTAAATAAACAAAAAACCTCACTGTGAAACAAGTCTTTGATTCTTAAATATGCTGTAACCTGCCATTCTCTCTTGGGTATTTTTCAGCCTCTTTCCTTATTGCAACAAAAGAAAAAAGCAACATCCCTGTTTCTTCGTCTCCTAAATACAATGTATTGTTTTAACTGCATTAGGTGGGGGCTAGATGTCTCTTTAGGTTAGGTACATGGCATTCTCTTTTCTGTTGTCCTCTTTGGAAGCAATATATATGGGAAGTATACTTGCACCAGAATGTATATCTTAATATCCTGATAGCATTAAATGTGAAACACTGAAGATTTTCAAGCTATCAGAAAACAATGAAAAACTGAAAGGGAACAGAAATCAGTGCACTTTTTTACAGTGAGTAAGTAGCTGAATACCAGGTCCACAAGTACTGTATTAAAGATAGATTGAAATGGGCTTTGATGCAAGCAGGCTGAGGCAGTTATTGAACAAGTATTTTTGGTGACAGAATGGGCAGGCACAATGTCATTTCTCTAACTCTTGCCATCTATGTTGTGCCAGCATAATCATTTACTTTTTCTGAGCAGGAATAGAAGAGGGGATAGATTGAGCTATATTTTAGTCAGATTAGATTCCTGTTACATCCCTTTGTGTATTGGTACAAGCGTTTGCTGAAGAATAAGCTAAGGGATAATGCAGGAAACAATACATGGCTAAAAAAACGGGAGATTGCTTAAACAGGAGTTCAAGAACTACAAAAAAATCAGGTCAGTAAACGCTTTACAGATTCCAGTACTAACACTCCTAATTTGGAGTAGAGAAGAAGCAGTGTTACAATTAAAAAAACCTACCCCAAACCTAAAATCTATTCCAATAAGTATGGCTGGCTGCATGTTTCTGTGAAGCTTGACAGCCATCAGCTATTACACACACATGTCTGAAGAATAAAGCCAAAGTTTCCCCCTTTGTAACAACATAATCAAAATGCTTCTGGTTCTCACTGTATTGAATATAGAGAGAGGAAACTCCCAAAAGCTGATTTTTGAGGACCTTAGGTTCAAATAATCTCCTGGACTTGCTTATTAAAAGGTACATATTTAAAAGGTTTGCATTTTGTAGCTATTCACAGAATTCACTAGACTTTGACACTATTCCTAAATTAGGTACAACGTACGAACCGAACCAGGTAATTGCAGACTACAAGTTTTTTCCTGTCCATGATGATAGTAAAATGCCTCAAAAGAACATTTATGGTCCTCTTTTCCCCAAGCGCAGTTCACCGATTTGAGTACTGTACAATACTGAGGGGCATAGACCTACAATAAAAGATAGGCAAGAAGGTAGTTTAGTCAAGGTCATGCAAATTCTTGTAAGTATAGTAGCAGGTTTAGGCAACTAACTAATCCTCTGGCTTAAACGTGGTTTTGAAGTATTCATGCATGAATTGTAAAATCTTTTGTTGTATATCCCTGTGCTGGCTGTTGAGACTAGTCAGCAAAGAAAGGTCTCAGTTAGTGCCAATTGTGATAGGGGTTTTGGGAAATGTTATTATTAATGAGTATTTATATGGGTCTGTGCGTACATTCACTCCTAATGAGAAGATCAGATTTTTCAAATGTGAAATGAGCGTTAGCCTGTATTCTTACCTGATTTTAGTTTAAGACTGAAATCTATGGATGTGAAACTTAAATGCTTGGAAATTAAAATACAGCTGTCTGTAGTATAATCACTGAACTGCATAGAAGAAATGTTCTCATTAATTCCTGATCTGCCTGTTTTGACAGCAGCTTAGTTGTCTGATAACACAACGAGACAAATTAAATCCTGCTTCAGGCAGTACACAGACCACATTACTCAAAAAGAGAAATTAAAAACTGTTGAATATCTGTTATTACTGTGAATTCAAGCTGTAGAACAACTTCATTATTTTACTTCACATATTTAACTTTATTATGGAGGAAAAAGAGAACGTCTTGTGGTTAGAACATTGGTTTTGGAGAAAAAAAAATCTGTTATTTATTCTCCTATTTGCTATCGAATTCTGAGTGACTTTATACAAATAAATTAGTCTCCTTGTACCTTAGCTATTCCATCAGCAAAATGACATTATTATTATTTCTTGCTTTATGAGGTGCTGGGAGTATTAATTAGTTTCAAATTTACCTCATCTGGAAATGACACAAACTACTTCCCTCTCTGAAAAGGACTTTGAGATTAGTGATTTAAGAGCACTGTGTATGGAGCCAAGCATTATTAAGTTTTCGATGGTTGAGAGAATAGTTATAGCAGAACCTTCAAACGTGACAAAAATCATACCACGTATTTCACTGGCCTGAATAGTGTCTCTTTTAACTATAAGATGGTTAGGCACAAACTTACTTTAAATAATGCAAATAATACAAAATGGCTTAGCTTTACTGAATATTTTCAACATGGATTATGATAATTTTCTTTGATGAGATACTGGAACATAATTTCTGCAGTACTGCATGTAGTTCACTTTTGTGTATAAATGGTATTGATAATGAAAACTGATAGTGGCACAACACAAAGAAATTTAACATACCTCTCAAGACTTCTGTTTTGTAGTTTACCCCACGTACACGGAGTTGATTGCCTGCAGTCTTGATCACACAAAGCTCTGAGGGTGAGACTCACTGAAGGACAAGGCTTATTAGCATGGGTATAGAACTGCAGTGGTGCTTTATGTTGCTGTCAAAGCTTGCTCTGCTGCATTTATGCGGTGCTCTGCCAAGCTGAGTTGATATATCATTTAAAGTTGGCACTAGTTGCAGCATTTCTGCACCATGTACCATTGCATGTTATGGGCAAGTACCCCAAGAACCCCATGGGAAGGAGGAGCAAAGCAATAATGCCGTTGCAATAGCATGAAAAGGAAGAATAATTTTTGAACTGAAACCACACAGAATATCTTAATAGCTAATTTAAGTCATTAAACACCACTCCCATCATGCATATAATGAATACAAACATACTGCTTTATTGACACGTTTCATCTGAGTGCAAACTTGAGCTTGAGCCGAGCAGCACACTTTAGAGGATTCTCACAGAGGTAGTTAAACAGAGTTAAAGTATGATTCCATGCAGTCTACAAAATATTTAGTCTCATTTTGTAGCTAAGAATTATTGTGGATTGAATCCACCTATAAGTACCAATTAAACTATTTGCAAGAAAAAGACATTCCAGAAATGTAAAGGAAGAAAAAAGTAAACTGAAATTTAGGAAGTAGCATAAAAATAATAGTGTGCAATTGTAATATGAAGAGAGGGTAAGTCTTCAGTCTTGATGGATCTACAGATCTAACTGAATTCTTGACTGCATTTGTTCGAGTTGACTTGGTATGATTAAAGCCAGCTAAATTTCAGCTGTGTGTTACACATGGTATAGACATGCTATAAACAAGACAGTCTAAATGCCAATAAATGGAAATCTGGTTTGGAAGATGGGAGACACTGATGCCTTGCAGAAAAAAAAGACCATAATTTATTCAGAATCAGAGCAAGCAGGTTTAAATAATCTAACCATTAAAATGTAAAATAATGATACATGTCATTTTATATGTCATATAAAGAAGTGAAAAGCTATAAATGCTATTGCAAAATAGCAGATACAGATCTTCATAGGCAAGACTACTTTCTACTCCATGTATTTGCTATTCAATCACTAACACATAGTAGTGCAAATGAAAGGCTTCTGTAGATACCTACACAATGAGATTTGGCCTTGCAAAAGAGAATAGATGACATCCGGGAGACATAGTCTCTCATAAATCTTGAGGATAGGTTCTCAGATATTTATCTGAGCAAAGTAAAAAAAGTAAAATTTACATCAATCTGATTTCCTATGTAGTTTACCTTAATAGACAAATACTGTCTTTCTCAAAATACTGCTACAACGCTGCAGAATATTACATAGGATTTCATAATGAATGGTGTCATCATCTGGAGAACACAGGGCCACAGGGGATAACATTTTTGGAATAAATCATCATCCGTAACGGATGGCTAAAGTGTTATGATGAGTCTCTAGTGTTTGTAAATTTTAGTGCTGCTTTCAAAAGGAACAGGATATCTACAACTAACTCCTTGTTTCAAATTAATTAACCACCCTTCCATAGCTTTTTCTTGTTTTCAAAATGTAGACATGAAGCAAACTCTTGAGGTGTAATAAAGAACTGGTAACTCTTTCTTTCCTCCTCCTCCTCCACCCCCAATCTCCCCTTTCTTTTTTGAGATTCTCAGAACTTCAGACTCCTTCAAGAAATGTCTGCATTAACAGATCATTTGACAAATCATTCCTGCCTTCCAAAGGAATGAAATTAAATGCTTCCTGGATAGTGAAAAAAAAAATTAGTAGATTCAAACATTTTTAGGCTATATCTATCAACACATTTACCATCTGAACTACATAATAAGTAATTTTTACCATATCTCCTTAAATGTCTGTGCTCTCTGTAAAATGCTTTTTACCACAGAAAGTCAAAGTGATCATCCCTTTACCGTGACTAAACTTGCCATTATTCTGTTTATGAACTTTTAAGGAGCCAGACAATTATCTGGCCATTCATAAGAGCAATAGCTGATCCGAAATACAATAGGAGGGAAAAGACCAGGTATTTCAGGAAGATTTAAAAGCTTTTCAGCTTCATTACTGATGCATTAGCTGATAAATTTCCAAAACTTGCTACAAGAAGGCAGAGGTGCAGAAAAGCATCTTTTATGTGACATGCTGTGAGACTGTTGCTGGAACCTACTTTGTCTATGGTTTCTTGACCATTCAAAACTCCTGGTATCTTTCCTATCCACAGCTGTTCTGAAGTCAGTTTTCTTTCTACTCTTGTGGTCTTTATATCATAGAAGTCCATTTGAGCATAATCCTTTATTTTAAATCCTGACATCCTCACCGCTGTGTTATAACATTGACTTCTCCATCAGCAGCTAATGGAGCTGCTCCACCAGACATGCTAACTCTGATGCTAGGTGGGCCTTGGGCTTCTCTTGCTAAAGTGGTGACCAGTAATAGCTTAACATCATAAAATCTTTACAGGCTTGGCAGAAAGCATTATCTTTATATCTTAAAATCATCTTAAAGAGACAGTAGTGCTGGTGCCTTTCCTGTGTACATAGTTACATTTATTGACAGCTTGTAAAAGGAGTTACTGGTTTCTTTTCTGAAAAGATCTTTTCTCAGTAGCGTACAGGCAATCAACACAGATGGACACATAAGCCACAATCTCTGTTTTTGCAGGCATTCTGAAGTAAAACAGGAAGACTGCAGTCATTGCTTCTTTATCTTCCTCCTCTCATGTGATTCAGAATGATGTGTATACTTTGCACACACGAGGTACAGTGACTGGCTAGCCATGATGGCCTGTGCCTGTAACATCTGCTCCTTTGAGAGCAGTCCATAGTGATAGAGCAGACCAGTTATTAACCTATTGACATTAGGAACAGTTTCTCCCTCTCTTGATACTCTGTCAGGAGCCATTCAGAGCCAATGAGAATGTTAGGAGAATTCAGAGGGTTCCTGAAGAGCATGAGGGGCCGTAGCTATGACTGACTGAATCTACCCAGGCATGCACATGCCCTGGAGTTTTAGTGAAAGCATGCTCTTCCTAAGAGGTGTACCTGTGTGTTGTTTGCCTGTCTATGAATTAGCAGAGACCTACCTTGTACTGATATTTTATGTACTTAGTGAAATAATGTAAAAAGCATTTGTTGAAAGGATAACATTTTCTAATATGTGCAATAGCATCTGACCCAGTTTTATTCTGACACAATATAAAATAGCCCTGCTAGCAAATGACCAGCTGTGGTAACCGGCAGGGGACCAAGGATGGCCACTTTTTCTATACACTGGAAAAGTGACTGTACACCTTAGAAAAACAGTATTTATATGTGGTTAAATATTTTTTTTTTCTCTCTAACAGAAGCATTAATCTTTCTTACTTTGGTTCTTTTGGAATTATGAAGTACAGCTCTCTAGTAACTGGCTCCTACTCTTGAGCTTGTGTTGTACTATTTTGATACTGAAGTTTTGAGGCTTCTTTGCTGGTGTTTATGCCCAGGAATGTTTTAGGCTGACCTCCAGCTACAACTGAAGCTCTAGAAATAATTCACTTTTTCCTTTAGTCCCTAACTGTAGTATTTCACTAAAATACATGAGCAAAATATGTTCAAGTTCTTGACGTATTCTATTGTTTATTCATAAGCAGTTAAGATCATGGCTTTTAGAGTAAATATTGTGGAAACTTTTCTGGCCATTTATGAAAGGGGTGAAGATGAGTAAAGAAATATCAGCTAACTGATACTTTGGGCTAAGTTTCAAATACAGAGTCAGTTATTCTTTTTTAGAGAAACTTATGGTACAAACATATAAAAAGGAAATTAAAGAAATTGGTGATGACAATAAATTTCACCACATAAAAAAAAAACCACCAAAAAAACCCCAAACCCTATAAAATTTCAATATAAATTCTTTCTGATGTAAACTCCAGGCAGATAATGCTGTTCAGTGATTGCCACATCAAAGCCATAGAATCAGGTTTGCTTCCATGAATTTTTTTTGTAGATCCATGAAACCACATCTTTCCTCCCTAAAATGGAGGAGCATTTTGCTCTCATTTAAAATCCTTTTTGGAGCACAGACATTTTCTGTGTGTTTTCCAACTCTTTTGTAGTTCCGACTAAATACTGGCACCCATTTTTGGTCACAGTATATAATAAGGTATTCCTCCCTCTGATTTCACTTTCCGCACACCCTTCTCTGAATCTAATCTGTTTTAACATAATTAACTCCAACAGAGATTTAGGACAGCAGCAAGTTATATAAAGGAGCAGCTGATTGTTAAAGAAGATGACAGTGAAGTTCTAATGCACATCCTTCCAAGCAGTGACTCTACACAAAATCTTATACAATTACAATGAGAAAGGGGTGCATCATCTATAACTATCAATCACTCAAAAAGTTTTTTAGCTGTGGCTTCAACTTAAAATTACAATAAGCCCTTTTTTTTCAACCCTGTGTAATATATTCAGTATTCCACATGAAACAGAAAAGGAGTACTTGGCACTTCCAAAAGATAAATATGTTACCACAATTGGATGTTCAGACAATAGCACTGAACAGCCTCACAAAAAAAAAAAAAAAAAAAAAAAAATTGCTCACAATCTAGCACGACTTCAAGTTCCTCAGAATGTTTCAACTTGAACCCAGTTAACTGCAGTTCACCTCTTGGAAAACAGTTATTCTTTTGCCTCAAATGTCTTTGGCATGAATCACAGGTGGATATTCACAACTGTTATTTGTTTTGAAAGCAGAAAATGTTTCTCTACTGAGCTCTATGTGAAGTAGTTCAAATAGTGTCTAACATGAGCTACATGTAAGTTAATTTGCTACTGCAGGCAAGACCCTTAAATTACCACGGCTTTGCAGCTGTAGGAAAACTTGTGTTCTTCAAGGTTGGCCAAAGAAATCAGTTTAAACACATCAGCATTACTTACTTGACTTTCTCCCTTCTTTTCCTGATTCTGTGTTTTAAACATGAGGTTAAATACTTATTAATAAAAATTTGTAGGATGCAGGCCTGAATGTTTGTACATATCTTTTGTAATTATAAGCTAGGTAGAATTCCTACTGAATGCCTTCAAATGAAAAAAATGAGGAGAGAAAAATCTCTGTAGGGAAGACAGGTGTAAGAAACAACCTTACTGAAGTGGTAGGCAGAAAAAACCACACCCACCCAACCCCAAGGAAGTGATCTGTGTTTTAATCGTGAGGGCAATTAATCCATTAGAACAACTTTACTAAGGACATAGTTCATTTTGTCTTACATGAAGTGTTAAAATCAAGATAAATTTCTGCAAGGCATGCTGCAGCTCATTCAACATTCATGGGCGAAACATACTGTGGTGGTCACATGAAGTGAGTTTATCACCTTTTTTGGATCAAAGATCACATTCTTTGGCCTTCCTGGTCTTAATATTTCTATGGGTTTAAATACAATTTTCTTTAGAAAGACTCAAGTGCCTAAACAAAATTTTAGTTGGTTGTTTTCATAGCTTTCTGCAGAATACCCTTTCTAACAAAAACCTTAAAGCCAAAAGGAAATTTGGATATACTCTGCAGTCCACTTTACAATTTTGAAAGCTGGTTTCATTATTAAGGAACCTAATGTTTTTATTAATATTAAGAAATATTAATTAATATTTTTATTAACATTAAAAAACCTAATAAAAACCTCGGTCTCCGGAACTGAACTACTAGGGGGCATGTGGTTCACTGCTTATTAATCAGTAAAAAGGCTGGAGAATCTGTGATTTTTTTCTTTGTTGTTGTTTGGTTTTTTGGGTTTTCTTGGTTTTTTGTTGGGTTGGTTTTTTTTGTTGTTGTTTTTTGTTGTTGTTTCTTTAAGACCTATGAAGGGAAAGAAAGTCTAAACCCATGCAACTGTCCTAATCTTTCATAAAATTTGCTTGCATTTAAATCCTTTGGGTTTGCACTCCAATGTATAAGCAGGCAAACTCATTTACCTTTTTCTCTCCATGGTTTTCATGAAACTATCCTGAAGAAATTAGAGAGGAGTAGAAATTCTGGGCCACCTAGATTCTGTTCCCCAAAAATAGGTAGTAATGTGTGTTGCCTACTTCCAAATAACTTTTTCCTTACTAAAAGGTTGTCTTGCTTTCTTGGTACACTTCATTTTTAATCTGTCTTGCCCAAAATAAAAACAAATACACCTGGTATGGAAAAAACTTGTGTATACGTACAGGAAAAAGGGATACCCCTTAGCCATTCATGAGGAAGGTCAGACTAAGGCTAAGCAAACAGGATACTTTTCTCTTGCACTCAAAACATGAATTCCTATGTGTGTTATCCCTTAATCAAATTAAGGAATGAATTCTCTACTAGTCCCTGAACAACCTAATTCTAGAAAACCTAATTTCTCCTGGGGTTCTCGTCAGTTCATCCAGATGATGCACTACAAATAAAACCACCTTTCTGGGATGTTCTTTTCAGTGTTTTTACTCATGTTATTTAGTCTTCAAAATTTGACTGTTTCCTTAACTACCAAACCAATGTGAATCATAGCTTTCTTTAAAGAAATGTTCCTTTCCTCTTGGTTGAGCAGGGAGGAAACAACCTTTTAAAATGTGAGCTGTAAGCACCTGAACATTATGAGAAAACAGAGTATATTTTGCGAATTCTTAGTTTAGAAATCTCTACTATTAGGGGCTGAGATATGGATCATGATGTCTGCATGGTCAGTGCTACTGGATAACACACAAAGCAGGCTAAATCTTGTACTAGATTTGGCTGGGATAGAGTTCACTTTCTTCATAGCAGTCTGGCTGATCCTTTAGTTTGGATTTGTGACTAAAACAGTGTTGATAACAAACCAGTGTTTTGGCTATGACTGAGCAGTGCTTACACAGCATCAACGTGCTTGCACAGCATCAGCGATGCTTGCACAGCATCATTCTCTCTTTCCCACTCTGCTCCTGCAGTTAGTGGGCTGTAGTTTGGGAATGGAAAAAGAAGTTGGTAGCAGACATAAGCCCACCTGAACTGACCAAAAAGATGTTCCATACCATATGATATCATGCTCAGAAATAAAAGCTCAAGCAAAGGAGAAGGAAGCAGGGATGTTTGTGGTATTGGTGTTTGTCTTCCCAAATAACCATTATGTGTGCTGAGGCCCTGCTTTCTGAGAAGCCGCCAAACATTCACCTGCCAACGGGAAGTAGTGAATTAATTTCTCTTTACTTACATGCTCAGCTTTGCTTCACTTATTAAACTGTCTTTATCTTGAGCCATGGATTTCTCACTTTTGGTATGTCTATTTTGTCCACTTTTCCACTAGGTCACAGAAGAGGAGTGAGAGGCTGTATGGGAGCTTGGCTGCTGTCCAGGGTCAATCCACCACAGCCCCTGCTTTGATTAAACTCAAGCAAGGATCTCTTTCATCATAGCTGTCTCCTCAAATAGGCTGACTCTAAGCAAGTTCTCATTTTTCTATCATTTATTTTCACTTCTTAAATTAGGCTGATTCATGACCAGTTGTTGCACTGAGTCAAACCTATCTCATCTAGGCTCTGGAAACTAGCTGCAAAGTCACAGCTGTGCTACTATTTCAGGTGCGTCCTGCAGTGCAGTTGGCCTCTTAGGAGCCAGACTGCATTGCATGTTCCTTATTCACTTAAAGGAAGTGCACAGGGAAGCAATGGTTTTTCAGATCTGACAAGGTACTAATTTCATTGCAAATTTAGTCATATTCTCAAAACAGCTCTGCACAAATTTTGTCCCATCTTTAGCCAAATTTTGCTTTTTGGAAAACACTTTTAAAATAATGTTAAATTACAGTTGTTTGGTTTTCAGAAATAGAAGAGCATGGCAGACTTGATAAAATTTAATTTCTGTTAAGAACAGTTTATGTAATTATGAGCAATAAAGTTCTACAGAAAAATAAAGAGCTATTCCTGAAATTACTTTGGCCTGGTTTTGTTTTTGTTTTTCCTCTATATTTGCAATATCGTTTTAATGCCTAAATACAGAGAATTCTGCATTAAATGTTTATACATACTTTCAATTGGATATTCAAAATCTGTGTTTATATGAAAAAGAGACTAATATAAACATTAGTAATACAAGGAAACACATAAATAAGAAGGGAAAAAACAGGTTTTAATAAAATGGTTTAATATCTTTTGTTCAAAATTTTTTCTTAAGTTTTCTCCTTTGATCATATTATATATATAGACATACTGCACTCAACTCTTTTGTTTGATGCATTGCAAACTTTGAGGACCTGAAGTCTGGAAAATGGAAAACCAAGTGATTTACTGACATGATTTTAGTGTTCTTAGGTCAGTTCATCATGTTCCTGGCTTTTCTCTTGCTTTTCTGTGTAGATATGCCGAGTTCAAATTTGTGACAAGTAACATTTAATAACATGCATCTGTCTGCTTTTGCTAATACAGAAAGTTGTTGCTCCAGTTTGGCTAACTGCCTCAGTGGTTTAAACCACTCAAAACATTCTTAGTATTTTGTTTATCACAATAAGGAGAAGCAATACACAAAGCATGGCATGTTTTTTTGATTTCTGAAGACACACTTCTGTCATGATCCATGTGGCACTTGGCAAATTCCAAAAAGTTGCTTAGAAAGCTGCAAGTCGCACACTGGACTCTAGGCTAAATTAACCTTCTTGGTCAAACTCATACCAACCTTTCATTAGTCATTGGGTCTATAAGCACACCCAAGTTTTAAAATGAGAAGCATGGTGAAAAGAAAGTAATTTTGAACAGAAGATATGGAAAGAAGATCACAGGCTGTGCAATTGCAGGAAACTAAGAAATGCAAGGGTATCTATCTTTCACAGTGATTAGAAGAAATGGGACTCATTCATCATTGCATTTCCCCTGTAAGAACTTACATGTGCATAACTGAAATTACTTGGTGGCATCTCAGGTCCATTACCCTACTTAAGTTATAAAAATGTTTTCCTGACTTGGTAATAGTTGTGACTTTGCTGTCTATCTTGCTGATCTGATAGAAAAAGTCATGTGAACAAGGCAAAGGTTTCAGAGGAACCACATACCAAAATGTGCAGTTGTTCCTTCTCCAGTTACCCTGATTGCACTCTTAGGGTTTTGGAGCATGTTTGTTTTATTTCTCTGCTTTGCCTCCTAAATCAACAGAATGGAAACAGACACTGTTTTCATTTTGTGACATCTTGTGTTTTTCATGTTTCAGAAACCAGCAAACAACTTATGGCTGAAGAGTGCTGACACACAGTAATTGCTCAATAGAGACATTTTTGATGTGGAGAAAATTTGCTTTTTAAGGCAGTGGGAGAAAAACAGTGCAAATACCACTTATGCTTGATGGGATTTCTGGTGGTTGACTACCTACTGGACATTGCTGACAGCGTCAAAGCCACTGAGACCCACTAGTCACTCCCCAAAGAAATACCAGCAATTCATATCTACTTTTTGCAATAATCTTCTGAGGTGGGGTTTAACTGAAGAAAAGTTGCTTAAGGACGGTCAGCTTGGGGTAAATGTCGGCTTCTTAGGCACACCAAATAACCTTAGTGAAACTGGAGCAACTTTTTTCTTTTTTTTTTTTTTATGGGAACATGCTTTCCTCTATGCTGAGCTTATTAGAGAATTAAAGCCAAAGGACATAAACCTTTATGTGCCACAAGGCGCAACCCCAGGGACAGTTCTACTTAAGCCAGCAGGGCTGGATTTCATATAAGAGTTCTTAAGAATAAATATTTGTCAAACATTCCTGTTTTTAATGAGCTTTGTCAATCAGAACTCCTTTGGCTTCACTGCTCTATTACCATTGGTAAAACTTGTAGCTACACATAAGACACAAAAATAATGTTTGGAAGGTACAAATTCAAAATTCTAAAGATCTTCAGACTATTTAGGAGAATAACCCCAAACCCTCACACGCAGTAATTAAATAGAAATTAGCGTTTAACAATACAGGACACTTTGGCAGATGGTGCTAGATACAGTCCTTCAAAACTACATTAATTTGACTTTTCCCATCTGACAGAGTGCTCTTGCCATCTTCCCTTTATCAGTTGAGTAAACATAAAAAGGAGGGAAAATTAAAATCTGCTATAACCAGAAAAAAAATCAGCAACTGATGTGATATTGAAACAGGCAGAAATACAATCTCACATCTTTTGTAAATATAGTTTTCAAAGACATCTTGTTCTGCTAGGTCTGCTTATGAAAGGAACTGTGGTTTAATGCATTATCCTTAAAGCATACATTAGGAGATATGAAAAAAATAGATTGCTTATCAATAATACTATTGCACTAAACAAAAATCAGAATGAAAATGAGTGACATATTTCTCCATATTGGAAAAACAATTTGGTGGTAAATAAGCACAGATAAAGTCTGATTTTCAACGGCAGTGCCCTTTTCTGATATAACAGAAACATCCTTCATTGAGATTTTTTGCTTGTTTAAAAGAGAAGGCCATAAGGACCTCAGCACTGAATCCTATATTTTACTTCATATAAATTTGGGTGGTTTTCTGCCATACTTACTCTCCCTAATTGTTTCATTCTAAATATGCTTGCTAATTATTAAATAACAACATGACCGCATACAGAATAATCAAGTGTTATTCATTTTAGATAATGCTCATATCAATTTCTTAATGGGATTAAGGCTATACTTGCTTTGTTTTGTAGATTTGGACTTTAAACTAGATATTAGCTCCATGAAGAAGGTTTATGGGAAAGTAACCTTCTGTTACCAAATTCTGTGCTAAGTTTGTGGGGACTTACTTACCTGTGCATTGTTTATATACTGACATATTACTAGTTACTAGTAATACTAGTATTACTAGGGTTACTAGTAATACCCTGGAAACCCAAGATGTATAAGTCAGATGAAAATCAGATATACCTGTAGGTCAAATAGACTTCCATTGGAAGTCATATTAGTGACATATACCTACCTTCAAACATCTGTTCTTTTAGTAACTGTCCCTTCTTTTTAAATTATTGTGAAACCCGTAGGACTCCTTGATCTTTAACTTGGCCTCCCGAATGTTCACATCAGGCTGTTGAAGCTAACTCTAAAATATTTGGAGTGAATTGTAAAAACAGGAACTAAATTCTTTCTTGGTAGGCTCAGCTTCCTACTCCATAGAATTCCTTTACTCATCTGGATTAGGCAGATCTGGAAGCTGTTAGCAGCAGTGAGGACAGCATGCAGTCCTCTTGAGCAGTATTTAGAAAGGGATCCTTTATTTGCATGCTTGCTGAAGCCAGACTGCAAAATGAAGTGCTCACTAAATGGAAAAGGAAACTTTAACCTGCCAGACAAAAGCAAAAAGATAGCGCTGAGGAACTACACACTGATAGCTTTCATTTTAAGTTAGTTTTTAGTTACATACTCCACAAATTCAAATTTTCCTTCTATGATATGTATTATATGGCTATCAAATGTACTTATTGTGTTTTAACACCTGCAAGAATGGTTAGGTACTGGATGATCTTCCCACAGGAGGTCTTACAGCTGTGAGACAGGAAACCTTGGTGACTTGAGATGCATCATTTCACTTCTGCAGAATGCTGCTTCCTTGGAAACCGGCATGGCTGTGCCTTGAATCTGCAGACATTGCTATGTAAAAACCAAGAGGTGGTACTTCAGCTAAAGTAAGACAACATGACACCGGGCTGGTGACCCTGTCTTTCATTCTTCCATGTGGCATGAGTAGCATTAGGTCTTCTGCCTTCAAAGACATCAAAATATCCCTAATATATCTTAAAAAGGGTTCAGGATCAAAGGCAAGTCAAATCCAATGTGGTTTAATGCTTGTGAAACTTGGGAACTTCCTTAGGGTTTACAAAACTTGTTGTAACTTGTGAAATATTTTTCCGTTAATTAAAACCCATATTTCCCAGTCAAGGTGATTCAATTTTATATTCAGCTAACGTGAGACAGTGCTATGTGTTAGCATAATCTAGAACACACACAACTGAATGGTAATAGAAAACTGGACATTAAAAAGGTCTTCATACATAAAAAGCAAATTACTCATTAGCAAGCAAAGCAAAATAGCAACTAAAAAGGTCTGACAAGAATAGACTACTCTTGCAACAAAATCATAAAGCAGAGGTGTGAACTCACTAACTTTCTTTAATAAGCAGTGTTGTCATATTTGGGTGTTGATATTCAGCAGAGGAAATCATCGTAGACTTTTATAGACCCATATAAGTTCACATCTGCTGAAAGCCTCTCCTGAAAACACTGGGTTCATTTCTGGAATTCTTATTTTTGGGATAAGGCAAGTAAACAGATTTCAGAGGAAAAAAAAAAAGAAAAAAAGAGAGAACTAAGGGATTAACTCACATAGTTAAAGAAGTAACGGCATACTTAAGATAAACAGAACTAAACGGGAGCAAAGTGATAAATTAAGAAAAAGGGAGAGCCCAGTCAGAATATTCTTACTCATAGAGGTAACCAGTTGTGGCATCCTGTTCTCTGGTTCACTCCAAGGGCTGAAACAGCAGTTACTTGCTCATATCCTAGTTGCGCTTGAAACTTCCCACTTAGATGTGTCATTCTACGGACCTCGCACTTGACTCAGCTGACTTCACTGGTCTCCTTTCATAGGAAGAACAGAAGTACAATATAATTCCTGGCTAACTTTGCAAAAAATATTCTCATATGTATGTCAAGTTTATTATTTAATTTACCTGGATAACTGATAGCTAAGTGAAGTGTGATAGGAAAAAAAATTTTTCAGAAATGTGAAGAATTTTGTCAGGCAGCACATATTAAGCAGAGAAGATTTGCAATTGATTTGATTTATGACTTTAAAAAAATTAAATTGAGTCAGCTAGAAGCTTTTCTCCTTAATTCTCTTGCCATAGGGAACAGAGACTACCAACAAACATGAGAGAAAATGACCTAATATCTAATACCATTATTAAGAACCTAATACCATTCAAGGCTACCTTTGAAGATAGATAGAAAAAAATATTCTGAAAATGACAACTAAACTGCTTTTGGCAGGTCAGAAAAACCTGGCTGGAGTGATAGATTTCTCAATGTAAAAAGTCACCTTAAGAGATAGTGAGAGGTGAAAACTCAAAGTGATGTCCAGTCATGAAAATGTGAGTGTGGGAAACAACTGGGAAAGCTTTTGGTAGCATCTGTGGCTACCAAATATCGTGACAAAATACTGCAAATCTGTCTAGATACATCTGTATTTGGCTATGGGGAAAGCAATAAACTACAGATAGGAGAAAGACAAAACCACTGACTATTCTAGATATGTTGCTACACCTTAAGATTAAGCTGACCTGAAACCAGATAAACAAAGATAAACAGACAGAAATCTGCCTTTCTTAGTGAAGATTTACCTTGGACACTACCCTGGGAAATATTGTCAAGAGTGTCCTGTAGGTTACTTCACTTTGGTGTTTTTAAAACTTTTTGTTGGCCCATAAGACCACGGCTAGCTCTTAGTATTTCTTGCAGACTACACTGTACTCCTACCATTACTCTTTTAACTATTATTCTTTACTTATTCATGAGTTTCAGAGTAGGAATTATCCACAAAAGTATGCAAACTACAGCTGAGACAATGTTTGGAAACCTTTGCTTTGTTTCACCAGTTCTACTCACAGTTGCTCCTTTCTAAACTAAAGGAGTTACCATATAGCAAAAAGATGTCTCTACTCCTGGAGCAAAGAAGTCTTTCTTCATCATCTTTCTGTCTATTGCCAAACCACCAAGCTCTCCTGGATTATTTTAAAAACTTATTTAGAAATCCAAATCTGGATGGGGATAGGAAAGTAAAGTCAACATGAGGTAAGGAAACAACATTTGAGTTACTTAGCTTGCACTAGGTTCACCCTTGTTTGTTATTTCTAAATTATATCTGGGCTGGAAGGAAGAGGAAAGATATATTCAGTTGTTTTTAAATTGGACTTAAAAATTCTAGCCAAAGTTTTTTTAATATTCTGGATTCTTTCACCTAATTGCATTCCCACAGTGACAACTACATTTAAAGAAATCCAAAGAAGCTGCTTTTGTGGCAAAACTTTCTTTCCATGGCAGTGATCAAGCAAAAAAGTTTAAGCACTTGCTATTACATTTTAAGATAGGTGGGGATTTTCTGTTGTTGTTTGGTTGGTTTGTTGGGTTTTTTTTTTCTGTAATATATTCATCTTAAGGACTGAAAATGTTGCAGCTCATATAGTGTCTTAGAATGACTCAGGCCACCTTTCAGTATTAAGTCGTGATTACTCCTGCAGCACAAATGGTTGATTTGTAAAATTTTTCTAAGCACTATCAGACAACATTCTCAAGGCTCGTTAAAAAACTTTCTATAAATTTTGGTTGTCAGGTATCTGGTTTTTAGGGGCATGGGAGCTGTAAGAAGGCTAGGTTACTCTTTCAGTGAATCATAGAATCATGGAATAGTTAGGGTTAGAAAGGACCTTAAGATCACCTAGTTCTAACTCCCCTGCCATGGGCAGGGACACCTTGCACTAAACCATGTCGCCCAAGGCTCTGTCCAACCTGGCCTTGAACACCGCCAGGGATGGAGCATTCACAACTTCCTTGGGCAACCCATTCCAATGCCTCACCACCCTCACTGTAAAGAGCTTCTTCCTTATTTCTAATCTAAACTTCCCCTGTTTAAGTTTGAACCCATTACCCCTTGTCCTACCACTACAGTCCCTAAGGAAGAGTCCCTCCCCAGCATCCTTGTAGACCCCCTTCAGATACTGGAAGGCTGCTATGAGGTCTCCATGCAGCTTCTCTTCTCCAGGCTGAACAGCCCCAATTCTCTCAGCCTGTCTTCATATGGGAGGTGCTCCAGCCCTCTTATCATCCCCGTGACCTTCCTCTGGACTTGCTCCAACAACTCCATGTCCTTTTTATGTTGAGGACACCAGAACTGTACACAGTACTCCAAGTGAGGTCTCACGAGAGCAGAGTAGAGGGGCAGGATCACCTCCTTTGACCTGCTGGTCACGCTTCTTTTGATGCAGCTCAGGATACGGTTGGCTTTCTGGGCTGCAAGCGCACACTGCTGGCTCATGTTAAGCTTCTCATCAACCAACACCCCCAAGTCCTTTTCTGCAGGGCTGCTCTGAATCTCTTCTCTGCCCAGCCTGTAGCAGTGCCTGGGATTGCCCCGACCCAGGTGTAAGACCTTGCACTTAGCTTGGTTGAACTTCTTTAGGTTGGCATCGGCCCACCCCATGAGCTTGTCCAGGTCCCTCTGGATGGCATCCCTTTCCTCCAGCGTATCAACCGAACCACACAGCTTGGTGTCATCGGCAAACTTGCTGAGGGCGCACTCAATCCCACTTTAGAGACCAAGGTGTTGTGAGGGACAGGGTCGAACACTTTGCACAAGTCCAGGTAGATGACATCAACTGCTCTGCCCCTGTCCATCAGTTCTGTAGCCCTATCATAGAAGGCCACCAAATTGGTCTGGTAGGATTTCCCCTTAGTGAAGCCATGTTGGCTGTCACCAACCACCTTGTTGTTTTTCAGGTGCCTTAGCATGCTTTCCAGGAGAATCTGCTCCAAGATTTTGCCAGGCACAGAGGTGAGATTGACTGGTCTGTAGTTCCCTGGGTCTTCCATTTTCCCCTTCTTGAAAATGGGGATTATATTTCCCTTCTTCCAGTCATCATTAACTTCACCTGACTGCCATGGTTTTTCAGATATGACAGACAGTGGCTTAGCTCCTTCAGGACCCGCGGATGGATTTCATCAGGTCCCATGGACTTGTGCACGTTCAGGTTCTTAAGATGGTCTCGAACCTGATCCTCTTCTACAGTGGGCCTAAGGTCTTCATTCTCACAGTCCCTGCATCTGCTTTCCAAGACTTGAGTGGTGTGGTCAGAGCATTTGCCAGTGAAGACTGAGGCAAAGAAGTTATTAAGAACCTCAGCCTTCTCCAAATCCAGGGTAGCCAGTTCTCCCGATAGCTTCCGGAGAGGGCCCACATTGTCCATAGTCTGTCTTTTATTTCCTGCATACCTATAGAAGCCTTTCCTGTTATCTTTCACATCCCTTGCCAGATTTAATTCTCTCTGGGCCTTAGCTTTGCTAACCTGGTCCCTAGCTTCCCGGACAATACCCCTGTATTCTTCCCAGGCCACCTGTCCTCGCTTCCATCTTTTATAAACTTCTTTTTTCCCCTCTAAGTTTTCTAAGTAGCTCCTTATCCATCCATGGAGGTCTCTTGGCCCTCCTGCCACACTTCCTTCTAGTCGGGATGCAACACTCCTGAGCTTGTAAAAGCTTTTGTCCCTATCCTCTCTTCCAAGGTCACCAGGAACAACATTTCCAATGTTACGTGTCATCAGTTTCGTGGGGGAAATTGAATCTATTTCCTTGTTATCGGAATTATTGTTGTACTGAAGTCCTTGCACAGAGATAGAATCATAGAATCATAGAATAGTAAGGGTTGGAAAGGACCTTAAGATCATCTAGTTCCAACCAGACTTTATCCAATGGAGCATCTTGTTCATGGCTTTCCTTATCATCGTTTCTCAGCTCTGAAGACTCAACTTCATGATGCAGAGCTGTTATTTATGGCCAGCACATAGCATTTTATCTCTTCAGAAAAGCTGATTTATATTTGTCAAAGTGCTCAGCTGTTCCATAAATGTTTACATTTGTCGTAGCATCAATGGCAACAGGCACAGGATATGCAACATGCATCTACAATGTTTTGCTTTGACGCACCATTCCAGTGGAGCTATTATGTGATAGAACTTGCTTGACACAATAATTAGTAATTTTGCTCATATATTTTGCTTCACTTTATTGCTAAGAAAGCTAACAGTGAAAAACTGATCATTTTTTTCTGGAAGAAATAACAGCGCTGAATCACAGGTTTCTCATCATCTGCACTGCACAAGGATAATGTGGTAGCTCCACAGTTGTTTTTCTACTGGGATCTTACGTTGGCTGGATGCCCATTTGCTTCTCTCTAGTTGTTTGAATATGTGTAGATTTGATTTTTTTAAAAAGGGGAAAAAAGAAAAAAAAAAGTAACTATTCACTTTGAAAGCTTTAGGCCAGATGTTGTCAGGTCCCCTTTGGGTACTTCTGCAGGGCAAAGATGAAGGCAGTACAAAGTGTTTTTCTGAATCACATTGCTTTGTGAAAGTGCTAACTAGGATCATATTCTTTGCTCCCCCTAGAAATGATCATCTGCTCCAGTTTAGCACCAGCCCTGATCTTCCAATGTGGGGAGCAGCTGGGTGGAGATTCAGTTATGCCTGTGCCTCTGTGCTGGCTAGTGCTATTAAGAGAGACTGACCATGTGTTTTAGCATTTTAAAAGTTAATAGAAGCAGAATCTCATTGTGAAGTTCCTTGTAATTTTGAAAATAATTCTTTCAGGCACTTTATTGCCACAAGAATCCTCTTTGTCACCTCCCTTTCCTTAAGACAGCCTAAGAATGAAGCCTAAAGTGTTACTGGAAGTCCAAACTTCACTGAAAATTAGGAAAACAGATTGCCGTGAAACACTTTTTACTGACTTTCTTGATACTGTTGCTTACAGGGGAGCAAAAGAGACCTCTAGGTCACGGGGTGAAGAAAACATCTTCTAAAAAAAAAAAAAAAAAAAGGCATGTAGCAAACATTTTAGGAGCTGTGTTTGCATACACAGTTAATGATGGATGCAGCCCTGATCTCAACAGACAGCTCTTGACTCCCTATCTTTTCCTCTGGTAAATATACACCCCTAAGTGGAAAATTTCTTGAATGAGAGAGTAATTGCTTGTGAATTCAGTTGAAAATATAGTTTTAAACACATAGATACAAAAAAAAAAAAAGACTTTGTTCATGTCTAGAATCTGCTGAATTCTGCATTATCCATCTGCCCATGTGTAATTTAATCTGGCATCATTTCCAGTGATGTCATGCCTGGAATGTCCAGCCCTGTGGAGAGATACTCACCGGCATGGAGCTGCTGCATAAGGCAGAGAGATTAGCAGATGTGGTAATTCACTCTTGGAATGGAGTTCGTATCGAGTTGCATATTTGAGTAAAGATGGTTTCTGTTCCTTAAACCATGCAGTTTTGGAGCAGGCATATGTTCAAAAGACAGGTAGGTGACAAATTGTATAGCCATTTCTTCTGGCTGAATATTGTCATTTAAAGGAAAAGAGTGTTCCATTATGTCATTTAATTTCATGTAATTTCTAGGCAGCTGGCTTTGCATTTGTACGATAAGGGGTGTCTGGCAAAACCTGTTCCATGTAGATAAGTTCTGCTGCATTATGAGTCTTTCCCCACTCCAGTTAAGAAAAACTATGGTCAGTTTTAGTACCATAAGCAGTTAGCTGGAGTGATGGTGATGACTGCCTGCCTGTTAGTCAGAATCTCCCTACTAAGTGATGGCCCTGTTGCAATGGATTTTGACAATCTTCAATGCAATAATGTTTGTAAAGAAGATCATGAGTTAAATTGCTAGGGGTACTGTTTCACAACAGACCCAGTTCTGGTATCTTTACCAGCGCTGCCTAGTGTTTTGTGAGCTTACCTATTAAGGGCAAAAACATCCAAGCAGACTCAGGCAGTAGACAGTATAGATGACAATGTTATAATCTTGTGGTTTGTAACATGAACACAGTCAGATGCTGTGGTCACTCAGTCTTTACAGGAAAATCCAGTTTGTACAGGGACTATATATGGGTAGAAAGTATAGGTTTTGGCCTGAGAGCTGTAGAATAACTCAGATTTGAGGCTAGGAAGATACAAAAGCAAACTGCAGTCCATCTGCTACTACCTGGTAGCTTCTTTGGTGATCTTTTCTTAGCCTGTGCTTTTCCCACCATGATTCTGAAATTACTCCTCATGAGTATGTGTTTCCATGAGCCCACAAACGCATTCCCACCAAGAGGATAAATACAACTGCAGATACTGGCCAGCTATCTGCTTTTATCTCCTGGGGCTTAGTTACAATTTATAACTTCACTTTTTGACAGAAGGTGTGTGAAAAGAGTGATAGACTCTCTGCGACTAGGCAGCAGAGAACTATTAGGGTATCAGCACTCAGCAGCTAGGATTTGGTTCCTTAGTGAGCTCAGTCATCTAGCATCAGCTAGACAAAACAAATACTGCACAAGAAAAAAAGGTAGTCTTTTCCTTCTCCTCTTCTCTTCAGGTTTAATGAGGCGTTCACGCTTTTTCATTCTTTGGGTTTTATAAATAATAGCCACTAGTTCTTATGTATGGGCAACATCAGCAAAGTATTTGTCCTTTAACCTAGGAAAATAATAAACCAGTTCACTCAATCTATCCAAAACACTAGGTTATTTTAATTCAGTATTATCAATTCAATGTTATTTTAATTCAATGTTACCATCATCAATAAAGAAATCCAACTGCTTCTGAGTGACTCTATCCAAGTCCCTGAATGGAACTTATTGTTTACCAAGGCAGCTTCTGCTCTGCCCCAAACTGAAAACTGTAAAGGAGGTCAAATAGGAAACTCTATAGGGATTTATTTTTTTCTGTCAAAACCCTTCACAGATGAAGACTTCTATGTAATAGCACTGTGCTCAGAAGTGTTTTCCACATAAGGGATTCTCAAAGGCTGGCTTTGAACCAAGGAATAAGGACTTACCAAATTCTGCTCTCTACTTGTCAAGTTCAGGTTCTGAGTGGAGCATACCCCAGCTCTTGCCTGGTCTATCTTCCCAGGTTCATTTTATAGACTTTGACATGTGGAGTGCAAAGAAACAAGTTAAGGCGCAGTTCTTGACTCAAGTGTTTAAAGAAATCCCTGGCTGCATACAGATAAAGACAAAATTTTGTTCACAGATGACTCTTCCAAAAGCAAGACCTCACACTGAAGCTGTCTAAATATATTGACTTGTCATGCAGCAACAGGAGAGCCTCAATGAAAAGCTCCTTTTCCAGATTTCATCTGAGGGCTTCATAGATGCCAATATTCTGCGGGCTGCAATTCTGTATTTCCTGCATTATTTAACAATTATGTAGCAAACTAGTAATTATTGAATCACATAGACTTCCAAACCTCTTAAAATCTATAATTTACACTGAATGAAGAAACATAACCATCATGAGAGTAAAACAGGTCAATAGTTCCCCTCATCAGTTAACCTGCCTTCAGTAATAGATGATGGCAAATAATTTAGAGATCAGCATTAAGTAGTATATTATACAATAGTTATATGTTTCTTCTTTACTTCACCTGATCATTGCTTAACCTCCACGTTCCGTGCTGAGTCATCCCTAATTACATGGAATCAATAAGCATGTCTACTGTGCATACAAATATTTGTCATGCAAGTAGAGTTGTAAGCGCAAGTTAGCATTAATTTCACCTCTAAGTTATGGGTGAAGCATAATCGAGGTGGAAAACTCTTAGTACTTAGCCAACATTGCAGCTAAGCATAGACTGTGAATCCTACATTGAAAGCATTGAAAAATTAGTTCACAGACACGCCTGATGTGTCCTTTACCTTAGAAGGAGCATAAATGGGAACTGAACATGTAATTATGTTTAAAAGTCCATTGAGAACTGCAAAAGTCTCATTGTCTATCTTTTCATCTTGTTCACCAATAAATTATACTGGAATTACAAATATATATTATATGTATTATACAAGAGAGCAATGATTTTCAATGACTGTCTGCTAAATTTAAAAGAGGTTTAAAATCTTAGCCTCATGTTGAGAAGGATTGTTTATTACAATGAGAACATTCATTGAATGGAAGTGGACAATCTCAATATATATCTACAACAGTTCTACCCGATAGTGTCACTTAAAAAAAAAAAAAGAAATTGGACTTCCCCTAGAAAATGCCAATTAGTTCATATTTTCAGATGGAATTAAAAGCTACAATTTGGGATTATGTCTCTAGTATTTGGAATAATAAGAGAAACTTACCCAGGAATAGCTGAAGGATCAGCTGAAGTGTGACCATCCAGCCAATTCCCAGTCTCCCAGGTTCTTGCGTCTGCTTGAAAAATGAAATGTTCCATATCACTGAGCACCACCGGCACAAGTTGGTACCTCATTTCTGACTCAAACACCAGACTCCAGTTTCTAGCTAACATGGTTGTACCACGACTACCAGCTACTTGAAGTCATTGTGGGTAATCAAAAATCTGATGCAGCATGCACTTCAAATGTTCATAGTTACATGGTTGTCGATGACCAGCGAATACAAACCACACATTTTAAATCTGCATATCTTTATAAATCAATGTTTGCTTTCCATACTTTTTTAAGAGAAAAAACTTACTGATTAACATTTATTTCAGGTGTAGTTGTTACAGACAAAATAATGATCTAGAAAAAAATAAAAAATGAGTTCAACATTTGCTTTCTGCAAAGACTCTCATATTAAGTATAATTGGATTAGAAAAAGATGTCAAACAAGATATTGAATGCAATGTGGGGATTTAATTACATACATTCTCAGTTCATGCTGCTGACAGAGTGCTTTATTACACAATAATATGAAGGCAAAAAGACATTCCACCAAATCCATTGTTCGAGATTTGAATTCTTGAATGGAAAGAAAGTCCATTGTTTGACAATGTATCAACAAATAAATCACCTCTGAGAAAACATGCTGAATTCTAACCAATATTTAAAGATGATCCAAATTAATCTGGTTTTGAGAAGCTGTAATGTGTTTTCAGTGAAACTGTAAGCAAATTACAGCTCACAACATATTCTTAATTTACAGCAAAAGTGACTATTTAGTGGAGATTTTTTTCTCCTCTACGGGTTTTGCTAAGAAGGCTGTAGAGTCATTGCTAGCACGGTGTATGATTTAGAAAATGAAAAGACACTAAGGAAGAACATACACTTTTCCATTCTTATTCTGTAAGTCTGCTGTTCACTTGCTGACATGTGCTCTACTTTACCAAAGCGTTGACCAGTTCAGAAAATTAATGTGTCCCTGAGAATACATCTCAGGGCCTTCCTGAGGCCTTGTTTTCAATCAAAATGCCTGTGTTCGTTGAGCCTGTCTGTTTCTGCAATGAAGTGGTAGAATGAATAGAAAGAGATCAGTGAAGACCTTTCAAATGTGTGGGGAAACTCTCACTTCTTCTGATACAATTCTCTCGTTTCCGTAGCATTTGTCCAGCAAAATTTTAAACATGTCAGAATTATACTGAGAAATTGTAATGTAAGAACACAAAATGTTCCAGCAATGCTAACAAAGTTGTATCCAGAATTGAAAGAACCATTTATAATTCTTAAAAAACACTCCAAAATACGATACTCATATTTCTTAGAAAATTTAATGTGAATCTTTATAATATCATACTCAAAGTATCATGTGCAGTTATATAAATCCTGCTGTCATAATCAGAACCATGTAGAGGTATGGGAGAATTAAACACTTGAATATTAAAACCAAATTCAATGGGAGGAGTAAGTTACAAGTTACGCTATACAACATTAAAGTAATTCCCAACAAGAGTCTTTTAATTTAAGCTATTAACATTAAACATCATACAAAATGTAATACACTGTTACACAGAGGTTTAAAAATGTGTCGGTTTTGAAGGCTTTTTGTAAAACCTCTCCCTCCAGGTAGACATCTGAAGAGGAAGTGCCTTCAGGACAACAGTGAGGGACTATGGAAATTCAAGTTGTTTTCAAAAGGGATAATTCTACTGCAAGACATGAATTGTTGACTTTTTAAAGGACTGGTTTCTCTTCTGTTGAAGATTGGTCACACTTCGTCTTTAGTGGAATTATATTTTTCAGGCGTCTGGCAGAGTCACCAAGGTTCAAGATCCTTTGCATTGCTGTTGATAAACAAGCAATATTACAATACATGACAAGACAGAGGAGGAAAAGGCAGAGAAATTGGTTTGGTTTTCCCCATAGGTCTGAGCAAAAGTTTTGACATCCCAAATTATGGTCACTTTGTTGACTAATCTTTATGATCTAGCTGAAGGTGATTTTGAGGTGGTCATACCATTATGTTGCCTGTCTTCTGAAGACAGATACTGCTGATTGTGTAAACTGAACTTGGACAAGCACTTTAATAAAGAAACCTGAAAGATCATGTGCTCAACAATGAGGTAAGTTGCTCTGAGTTTTGACTAGCATTGCAACATGTCTGCGTATGGGGATCTACATATAATGTGGACATGTCTGTACATGCTAAATCAACAATTTCTCCATGTCGTGGTTTAAGCCCAGCCAGTAATTCAGAACCACGCAGCTGCTCACTCACTTCCCCCTTTTTCCCCCCTGCTCCCAGAGGGATGGGGAGGAGAATCGAAAGAATGTAACTCCCATGGGTTGAGATAAGAACAGTCCAGTAACTAAGGTATAATACAAACCTACTACTGCTACCACCAATAATAATAATGATCAGGGAAATAACAAGGGGAGAGAATATAAAACTAAATGGGGAAAAGAAAACAATAAACACAAGTGATGCACAATACAATTGCTCACCACCTGCCAACCGATACCCACCCTGACCTGAGCAGTGATCTGGTCCTTCTGGGTAACTCCCCCCAGTTTATATACTAGGCATGACGTGCTGTGGTATGGAATACCCCTTTGGCCAGTTTGGGTCAGGTGACCTGCCTCTGCTTCCTGCCAGCTTCCCGTGCCCCTCCTCACTGGCAGAGCATGAGACTGAAAAAGTCCTTGATCAGAGTAAGCATTACTTAGCAACAACTAAAAACATCGGTGTGTTATCAGCTTTGTTCTCAGACTAAAGTCGAAAACACAACACTGCACCAGCTACTAAGAAGGAGAAAAATGACTGCTACAGCTGAACCCAGGACACCTAGACTCTACACTAATCCTCCTGAATTAGTAGGAGCCACAGAGATAGCCAACAACTAAACACTTGATTATTAGAGCCAAGTTCAAGTACAATGAGATAGTTAACCGTAAGGATTTAGCCATAAGAAAATAAGTGGAGTTCACGGCTGCTATAAGCTTTCATTCAGACCATTAACATTTTTTTTTAATTTAAAAGACCAAGAACTAAAGAGAAAATAGTATCCATATGGGAAAAGCGGGGTGGAAAAAAAAAACCTAAAAAAAATCCTATTTTGCTTTCCCAGATTAAGTCAGTGCAAAACTCCAGCCATCAACCCAGTGGGACATTTCAGAGTAGAGGGTTTTCTAAATGTTGTATAATTGAAGATACAGAGTGCTGTTTTTAGAAAGAAAAAGGAGAAATGAAAAACCTCTTGCTAGCAGATGCTTAAGTTTGAGAAGTCTTCTGGAATGCTAATGTAGATAAGAGAAGTGACAGACTTGCACTTGATATTTATAATTTCCCTCTTTTATGTGGGAACTTATGACTTTGTGACATTTGAATCCGTTACTGTGAAATGGATTCAGATGTTGCAAAAATTCATGAAATTTTCCGGAGCATAAAACTAATTGTCTCTAGTGTAGAAAACTGCTATTTTTGTTACACAAAATAAATAAAAATAAATTTTAGACTAGCAATAAATAAAAATATAATAATAAATAGGCTGTTCCCCTTGTTAGGTTTTATGTTGTGTTTTGTATGAGAAGTTCAAACCACAAAAAAACCCCACAGAGTTCTGAAAATCCTTCTCATGTAAATGACTTTACTCAACAGTGAAAAAATACATTAGAATGATATTGCACTGAAACTTTATTTCACTCAATGTTAGGGAGCAAACTTCATGTCACTTGCATAGTTTCTTCTGTTTCTTCTGGGTATGATTTTTCAGTGGGTTGGAGAATATCTGTAGTATCCTATCTTGCAGGCAATAACTGTTCAAGTGATTAGTTCATTCAGCAGAAAGGTTGGCTCACCATGAAAGTCCAGAAAGAAAATAAACTTGTCAGCTTCCATGACCTAAGTGAAATGCAGAGATTTTTTTCCCAGGGTAATGTTAGATTTTGCTTCTTCAAAAATATCCAATCTATGGCCGAAATATTGTGTTCTGCAGTCAGAAGATATTTTCTCTAGGATGTGAGTCACTAGGGACAGATATGAATCAGTAGCAGTGTCTTTACATTCTTAGCCCTTCACATTAGACATGAAAAGTTAGCAGGGAATAGTTTACAAAGAGGAGTATCTGTGCCTTTAGCCTAATCTTTAAGGTTGGTTATCTGGGTTAGCCTTTACTATAAATGACATAATTCAGTTCCTTGTTTTAAGGTCAGCCAGAAGCCTTTCTTCGTTTACACTTTTGTTGTATATAACCCTTCTGCCTGAACTCTCAAATCAACCTCAAAAAGAGCAAAGTACTAAAATAAGACCCCCAAAAACCTTTGAGCCTTATAAAAATCTTGTACAGAAAAAAGAAAAAAATCTTTTACAACCTTACGGGACTGACACTCTGACCCATAAGCATAGAAATTGTCTTACAACAGGGATGATTTAGAAAAGTCAGAGTGCTCCACAAAGAGTATTTGTGAATGAGGCTGTGCAGTTGTTAAGCCATGCCAAGTGAGTGAAAAAGTTTTCATGCAGAGAAATCCCTGAAGAGCAAATAAGCTAATGGTGGAAGAAATGAGACTGTAAGAATTGAGAATTTATGTTTATTCAGAGCTGCTTGATGAAGTATGGACCACTGTAGGAGAGGATGGAAACTATTTGATTATTGCCAAAGATAAGTAACTGCTTGGCTGGAGAAGAAAGAGTTAAAGAAGCAGCAAAGTACACTGTGTGGTTAAGCAGAGCAACCCAGGTGGGCAGGAGTAGGAGAACAGAAAGAGAAGGAACTGGTTATTTTGGGACTGTTAGTGAAACAATGAAGAATGTTGGAAAAAACAAAACTGTAAACCAGGAACTAAACATGATGTGCTAAAACTAGCTTGGTATAAAAGGTAGAGCAATAGGCTAAAAATATTTTTTGCTAGAATGGTATAAAAGCTAGAGCAATAGGCAATAAAGCGATTCGCTGCATGAAGATGCTCTGAGTCCGTGCCTTTCATACGCCACCACTGTTTTCTTGTACACCAGCAAATCTATGTTTAAAGGGAGACACCTTGATTTACGAAGTGTTAGAAGTTAAAAACTAGAACTCAGTCACCAGAAAACATCAGATGCATCACATCTCCAGACTGTTGCTGGAGCATGCTGCCAGCCTCGTATCACCTACTGGTGTCAAGTCCCTTTCTTTGGTAAGACCTTCTACCAAGAGGCGTGTTTGACATCAGATGAGAAATGGCACTTCTCTGATATGCATGCACAACTCCCTCACTCTCCCCATCTTGTAGTGATGCAGACACATAAGCTTTAGTTGTTCTTTTTCCCAGAGAGAAGGAACCTCCTATCAGTTCCTCCACCAAGCATCGTAGACTGACAGGTCACATCAATTTCATGAATAGTCCTCCTCAAATTTTTTATATCCTCACTATATATTAAACTCTATTTTGAAGGGCATGCCTACAGGATTTTTACAGGCCATTGCACGTTTGTTCTGCCCATATTCTGAGCCAGCCAAAAGCCATGTAGCTGTAATTAACTCCACACCAAGTCTATGCTAAGAATTTGTCTTCAGAGTGTGGAGTACATTACCTTAGAGATGGCATCACCTAACACAATCATGTGATTTCAATTTGCCTACAAAAGCCTGTGTAGGTGGAACTTAAATAGATATTTCTCTTAAGATCCTACCCAAACTGGATTCTTTTAAGTTTTATATCATGGATAAATTGAAGTGATTTTCCAATTCTGACCTTCAAGTTTCCATAGATAGCACTCAGAAACACTTAGCTTAATCCTTGTGTTTGCAGGCCAATTTAACATCGTGACGCATGTACTTCTGTCTACTGAGTGTCCTTTTAAATCCTATTGCCTTTTAAATCTTGAAAAAGAGTAGAAGCATATCAGCTTCAGCATGAAAAGAGATGCAAATTCATATATATTCTGACTGCTGTGGGATTTCTTTTCTTAAGTCTGATTTTCCCAAACCTAAGCTCCACTGCTGGAGATACTCATTCGCATTCTTTATGCTCAAGGTGGAGTTTAAGCAAGCCACTTCTTTGCACTGGCTACAGCTAACGTGCACCTATATGTATAGTTTTCCACCCCTGGTTGCAGCAGGTGAAGAGTAAACCTACTAGCCTGCTATTGCAGGTCAAATAAAGTTTTAACAGATGGGAGGATTCAGTAGATGAAAATAATTACAGTGCTTAAGAATCTTAATAGACTATACCAGCCTAAATCCAATCTTCCTGTTTCCATGCTTTTCTCTTACTGGTTTTGTACAAAACCATTAGAAGACAATTAATTTAATACAGACTAAGTGGTGTCTGAAGGTGCAGTGGAGGTGACTGTTTATAAAGGAAAAAAAAAGCAAACCCAAATGTAAAAATTAAAGCTGAAAGGGAAGACTGATTACATTTCAAGTAGAGCACCTTCATTTCCAGCAAGATCTCTGCTGTTTCTCACAGGTTTGGAAAGGTTTTCTGATGACAGAATGGATTGTTTTTCCTGTTGCACTCTTTCCTTCAGCCTGCCTATGAACAATTGTTGAAATAGATTTAAATGTGCAAATGGTGTTTTGAATAGAATCTGGAAACTGTAATACATCAGAAATGATAAAGAAAAAAGCTCTTTACAATGGGAAAGAATGCAAGACAGAGCAAGTAACTGTGAAAGCTGAGAGAAGGAAAAGCTCCTTCTGGTGTTCAGTGTAGCAAAGATTTAGTTCTTTCTAGAACTTCAGTAGACATTTGTGCTCACTGGTATTTGTATATCCTTCATTAATGGTTTTTCAATGACAAAGATACACATAAGGCTAGTACACGCTTCTTCATGTACGCAAAGAATTTTCCCAGAAAGCAAACACAAGTCTTGAGAGTCAAAACACTCTCTGATTTAATTCAACCGATACACAGTTTTGGATGGAGAATTTTTGTCCATATGTTGATTATTCAGCTTAGCAAGCTGTAAAGTTTTGTTTTGCTTTGTTTTTAAAAAAAGCAACCAAAAACCTTCAAAAAATGCCTACCCAATATGAATATGAGGTAATTCACCAATATCTATAGCAAAGTAATACAGGACAAATCCACCCTCCATGTCCCTCCACAAACCCCTTGAACCAATTCCTAAAAGATTATGCAGATACCCCAAAAAATTAAGGGTTTTTGCTCTTCCATCAGCACCTGATCTTGCTTATAATGTGTCTGAACAAATTCCTTGTCTGATTGGACCTGTTCCTTTCCTAGTTTATGCATAAGCTACCTTGAAGACAATATTATATAAACTCCATGTCTAAGGTCCAAGCTAGTTACCGGAGGTCAACATTATTTCTCTTTTCTCTTCTGGATGAATGGTAAGACTGCTATCTTCTAGGGTAGTTGGATATAGAGAAATGTCAGGCTTCCTTTCACAGACACAATAGCTTTGTGGATGACATAAAATTAAAATTTTTTATGCCTTTCGATAGAGCAAGCAAACAACTAACTCTCATCCAAGTTCATGAAGACCTCTGTAAAGGTGGCACTATCATACAGACTTTGTGCTAGATTTTATTAAGCTATCTTACAAGCCTTAGACAATTAGACTGGGAAATAATTTCTCTATACAGCAGGGAACACTGAGACTGGCACCTCTGGCTTCTTTAATAAGAAGTAAAAGGTGAGTGTATCATCAAAGAAGCCTTCATAGTGCTCTGACTACTCTGTAACTGAGGTTCAACTGACTACTCACATTGCCTGATTTCCTCATGGAGGTACTTAACATATTGTACTGAAAATCTGAGCCTGTGAACAACAAAGGTTTGGACAGACAACACTCAGTATAGAAGGTCGGCCTGGAGAAATAAAATTCTAGCCAGAACCTCATTTGTTGGATCCTCACAACAAGAATACAGAGGGGAGAAAGTGAGTAGCTATGTGATGAAAATTAAAAAATCAGTATATTCAAAAGGAAACAAAGGCTTAACCAGATCCCTCAGCAGCCCTGTCCTCACAACAGATATGATGTTAGTAAATTCGGTTAAACTAAAGAAAGCAATTATATTTGCCACAAGGGGACACTGAAATGTTTCAATGTGATCGTTCTTACTTTGCTGCTGTACATTGCTGATTGATAAAGTAACACTTGCATAATAATTAACAAATGTTAATAACATTTACCACAAACAACTGTAGCAAGGACTCAGCTTTGACAGAGAGTCATGTCTGGCTGTTCAAGAAGTCTGCCCTAAAAATGCGGGCAGACTCTGACACACTGTCTCTGATAACTGTTAGAGTTGGGATGTTCTTCACATCCTTTCAAGCATTTGTCTACCCAGCACACACACCCTCAGCCCTCAAACCTAGGGCAAATATCTGGACATAATTTTTCATCAGTCATGTATTTCTCCAGAAGCCAGAAAATTCTTCTGCTCTCTCCTTGGACACATGCATTTGAATATTTGTTCTTTTAAGGGTTTCAGCTATACTCAGGTTTGTTACTTTGACAGCAATGTAATGCAAGTGATGTCCTTATAAAAGATGATCCACATTAAAATGACCTATTCACTGGTAAATGTCTTCCATTATCAAAATGTTTGGCCCGTGTGCTTACGAAACAACTGAATAGGAACAACAAAAAAAGTTTCCCGAAGGCTGTCTTGAGACAATTATATCACAGGCTACAGATCTGTTTCCAGAGTTCCCTCTCCCATTTGCAACTCATCAAGAATTTTGGAACCTTGACAAACTGCTTGAGATGGAATTGCAGGTACCAACTATATCCCTCAACAAATCTCCCTGTCATTAAAAGAGGAGAATATATAAAACCCACTTTGCTCCCACAGGTCCTTAGAAAAGGAAAAAAACCCATTCACCCTCTCCCCCCCAAAAATCCCAACCCAACCAAACACAAGCCTGACCACAATATTAATTAGATCAATCTCCCTGCTACTCTAATTCAATTAGAAGTACGTGGAAGAACACCCAAGACACATTATGAACTTGGGATTCTTGCATCTAGTGTTAGGCACTCAGAAGACTTGGTAAAGGGTAGAAGAAATAACATATTTCTTTTCTTATAAGACTCATGTAGGTGCAAAATGTGCAAAGTCTGAGGCTCCATATATCATATTTTTAACATATCCAAGTTGAAAAGAAATAGTTTTCAAACTTCCTGAACTTTAATAGTATTTTATAAGTTTTGGCTTCTCAAGAAATTATCATTTTCAAAAGGACGGGCTGCGTACTTTGGCCTTTCTAAATTGAACCACCAACACAGGCAGTTAACCTCTGCCAATGTTTCTGTCTTTCAAGGCAGCACTCGCATGTTGCAAGTTGTCTATCTGTCTAAAGAATGGCCTTTTACTACTCTGCAACATAACAAAAAATGAGGCACAGCTGGAGAATAAGGTTCTTTTGGGTTATATATTGGCCTTTGTGTACCTAGGGAACTTGTTTGAAACTACTCATACCTTTCCAATCATAATTTTGTTATTTAAAATAGTTTGCATTCTGTTTTTAGTTCAGCTTTACAGTGCCTTATTTGGAATAGACTAGACATTTTAATTTAGGGAATAAAAAGGTCTCCATGACAAAATTCCAAGTACAAGATTAATTTAAAATCAATACAGAACAATTGAATTTCAATGATTAAATAATGGAAAATGGAAGAACTTGTCTTAGATTATATGCTACTTAAAACAAGTTCCAAATTATGCAATCTCAAAAAAAACCCAAAAACCAAATTCTATTTTAAGAGACATTTTATTTTCCAAATTGTTATTAAGAAAAGTCATTTTATTCCAATATACATCAAATGAAATACCCTAGAGTTCTTTTCTTTAACATTCCAAACATTAATTTCCTTCTGCTATTTAGCATTTAAAATTGTTTCCATAGGCTTTTATTTTAATCAAAAATACGCACCAAGTATAAACTAGGTTTACAAAAAAAAAACAAAACCAAAAACCCAACCCCAAACCACAAAAATTCCAAATCTGATGAGAGGTTGGACATTATACGAAAGTTGAACACTAAGTAACTAACATGTAAGCAGATTAGGTGCTGTTTCTTTAAGCCAGTAATGAACCCTGTATCTGTTAGCAATGTTTAAAAAGTACACAGTTGTGAAAGTTGCAAGGATGGGCCTTTCAAAGACACATTTCATAAAAGAATGTAAGCATTGGGGATTGCTTTTGATAGGAAAGTTGTACTGCTTACAATTGTGTAACAAATCAAAAATTCCTAAGAAAATCCCATGATGAAGGCTTTGTTTTCAAAGGCCTATGAAAGCTTCATGTATCTTGAAACAATAAAGGAAACTGTATGATGTGTACTAGGCCTTAATTTATTGCTTTGTTAAATGAATTGCTTCCATACAACTTTCCTGCCATTAAGATGTAAAAGTGGGAAATAAAAAGTGGAAGCTGAAAATATTATAGAAAAATTCATCCTTAAAGGAGGAATCTGAGATGTGTTTTTACCACCTGTGAGATATTAGCAGCAAGTTGTGAATAGATCTGATAAAATTAGTATGCATTGGTAGGCTAATGCAGCTGTTGCAATGTAACTTTTGGCTTATATGAGGCTTATTCATAATCTATTTTTATGATTTTCAAAATCCAGCAAAAATAAAAACAGGACCACTGTCTAATTGTTACCATACTGTTGATTCATAAGCTATTTACAGTGCTCTCAAGGAGCAATTCCCTCTTCTTCCCACCACCCCCCGCCTCCTCCACAGCCCTCCTTCCTCCGACCCTCGGGTGCTTCTAGTTATAGCATTTGATTTCTAAAATATTGGGTCTATATCTTAAAAGTCATAGTTAAGAGAACTTGGATGAATGAAATGCCATTTAAAACATCCTGATGGCATCCTTTTCCTGTGCTGTTCCTTTTCTATACTCCAGCAGAGTATAGCTTCTTCATTTTCTAAATGTTTAGTGTAATGCAGAATTTAATTTTATGCTTTTCTTTTTTTTAATTACTTTTTTTTAAAAAACTTTGTATATTTACTTTTTTGTCTTATCATTCTGCATATACAAGAAAGCACAAGTGAATTCTACATATGACTGACTACAGATATTCAATGCATGCTGACATGACTTGAAATGAAACAAATACGTTTCCAGCTAAAGGTGACAAATGGACCTAGAACTCTTATAATTACTCATTGTAAGCTCATTAAAATAGACCAATGGAATTTCTGCTGACACTAGAATAACTGAAAAGATTATACAGGAGGTTCCAAGTAGATTAAATTTCTAAGCTTTGTTGCATATTCTCAAAATAGTCATAAAGTTCCATTTTATGACTTGAAGTGCACATATGCCTAAGTAATTCCACAAAAAATTTGCCTGCTTTCTCATACCTGCTTGATTTACGTGCTAATTCATATCTGGATAATTTTATTGGAATACAAAGATCTTCTTAGCTGACTTTTTATTCATTTTGTTGGGCCCACAGCAGACATCTAAGTTCAACAGGCACCATAAAAAAATATGTAATCCGTGTATATGGCTCTCACCTGAACTGTAGCCACCTAGTTGTCAAAGTCTCCTTCTCCTTATTATTACTGTTCTATGAAAATCAGTCCACATAGTGGGTACTTTATATTAAATAAAACTGTATGGTCTATAATCTGATCCACAGATACCAAGTGCAGTTTTATCATTGGCTATTTCTACCTTTACATCACCATTTGCAGGTACATATACACATACATTTTAGAACATGCTGAAATCTAAATCAAAGGAAAGGACTAGCTTCTGGGTTCTTACAGTCTTACAGGTTGCATGAATATAATACCCAAGAGCCATGTATATTCTATGCCATGTGGGAAAACACCTGAACTTGGTCTCACTTGACCTGCACATTTACAAGCCTGAAGAAGCAGTTATATGCAGTGGTTCAGAAGAGATAGAAAGACAAATGCTGATCCACTTCATAGACGCACTGCAGGGAAATTGCAAGCAAATACTGTAGTAGTTTCACTATTTCCAAATGCTTATTCTGTTCTATTTTCATCTTACTAAAATACTTAATTTCCTCTCCAGAATCATCTGCAAAAATTCATTTTTGATCTCCTTGGTTCCCTTTTTGGGTAGTTTGTGTATTCCAATGTCTGTGTCCTATTTAGTTACTCGTATAGTGCATTGTTTTGCAGTTACATTAACACTCACAATCTAAAAATACAAAGTCTGTTCACGAGCTTTCTTGAGCCTTTGCCCAAAGCTATTTCTTGTACAACACTACCACAAGAAAAGAAGAAAGAAAGGTTTCTCTGTCCCACTTTTTTGAGGGATGATCTTTCCTAGAAATAGTCAATTAAGCCTTAACAAACATTAAGTAACTTAATATTGTTGTGAAAATTAACTAGAATTAAACATACAATATGTGAATGTTTTCATAGCTTTGACCTTTTGGAAAGTATAGAAAAATCTTTATGAGATGTTGAGTGGGATAGTTCTTGAAGAGATCTCTCTTTTCCTTGATTTTTGATCTCCAGGTGTTTCAGGTGTTAAATTGATCTTTTGCATGTGTTTCTTTCCAACAGTCTAGGGTTACTGACTCTTCTTTTTGAATGAAACATAGTACTTCACTGAAACTAAGGCTTTGAACTCACTTCCACTGAAAAATGAATAAAACTGCTGACTAATTCAAAAGTTAAAAACGTATTCTACAGATATACTAGTTGGAATTAAATGTTTTCAATTACGTAGTTCATTTAATTATTGCAAAGTTTGTAATGATCTTGTTTTACTGTCATGAATGGGTGCGGAAAATAATTCTATATTGATGGCTTATTTACTAATAACACCTTTTACATTTACACACAAAAGTATTCATATAAAAAATGCTGCTTAATTTCTCCAATGAATATGAAGAATGTTTGTATACTTGTCTACCAACATACTTCCTACTAATTGTTGAGAAAGGGACTCAAGTTCAGTCCATGACATTTCAAAAATCTGAACAAAATAATATGGAATTAATTTGAGGAAATCACAACCTGTCCACAGCTACTGCGTGAAGAAAAGCAGACTCTATGTATGTAGAATAAATTATTCATCACACAGAGCTCACTCTTATAAAGGAATGTCACTACATACATAAAGGCCTAATCCAACATTTTTTAATACTGAAAGGAAGTGCACAGTTATCAGTCATTGACTTTATGCCCTTAATATTTCCTTGTCCAACAAATCACATACATAACTATATTTGTACTTGAGACACAGATAGCTGTTGAGTTCCATTGAACTTGGTAAGACACTCCTAAGGTGAAGCTAAGCAGATGCTCTGGTTTTGATAGGCTCATACCCATTTGCAGTACTAAAAGAAAACTAAATGAATTAAATAGCTCTTACTCAACAACCAACAAAGCTCTTGCCTAGAAATACTGTGAGAATAATTCCCTTATAAGAAACATTTGTATTGACAATACTTTAGAAAGAGCTTGCTAGAACAGTGATGTGGAAATGTCTGAATCACAGGATTTTAGACAACAGTTTGTAACTAAAATGCATGATGCTGAAGAGCTTTACATGCACACCAAGACCAAAACTACTTTGTAACATGGCATGCTGGTTTTTATTATACAGTGAGTTTTGATAAGCAGTTTTTTTATGCATCAGAAAAATTAACATCAAGAGTATTCAACCTAGTTCAGTGCTTCAAAATTGTTCCAGTACTCCTAGATCTGCCTTCATGGTATAGTAAGGGGAGAAATGGTTATGGAGTGGCTCGAATTCTCTTCAGCACAGCAATGAAGGGGGAGTTTCTGCCTTGTTAGGAAACAAGGTCTGGGTGGAGGTAAAGTTGTGAGCAAACCATGAACTGCTTCCCTGAATCCATTGTTGCTGAAGACTGTGGGATGGGCATTTTGCAGTCTGTGCGGAAAGATCTCCAGTGGATCTACTTTCTGATACAAAGTATCAGAATTGGAAAGAGGACTTAAAGACATGTAAGCCTCCCTGTCTTTTAAGTTATGATTCTGTGCTTTGCCTGAGAAGTGTAAAAGAGATTTCCCAAACAAGCAAATTTTATTTTTACATTCCTTTCTGAAAATTTAATAGCATTTACTAATTGAGATTCATGGAGCTAAACAAGCGTAAACTCATAGATTACCTCTTGGGCCATAAATTATAGTTACCTGTTATCTTAATTCTTCGCAAGTGCTATCAAACAGACCTTACAAACAGTACGTATTTAATCAATTCTGAATATACTGCCAAATGTAGAAACAGTGACAGAAAACTAAGAACAAAACGTTATGGTTAACTTCATGATTATTTGGGATATTTTTTAGTGCCTTCAGCATCTAGCAAGAGAGCTGGTAGCACTGGCATCAAAAGTGGGTGCTTTCTTTCAAGCAGAATTCAAAATCTAAAGTCTCCCAGATCACTCACTTCAGAAAACTTTGGCCCAAAACATTTTACTTGGCTTCAGAACACAGAAACACTTGATTACCGCATTCAACTCCTGGGACTATATTAAGGTCAAAATGCAGTGATAATTGCGATCAAGGATTGAGGTCACCAGCCCTGCTTGCATGGAAAGAATAATTCCTAAGAGAGCTCATTTCTCTCTCTGACTTGGACTTTGGCTTTTTCTGCTGAACCTTGAAATGAAAACTCCCAGTTGGCAATGACTGTGAATATACTTAGAGCAACTACAAAAAAACGCAAAAATATATATTCAAATAAAAGTTTTGGCATATATAAACCAATATGGTCTGCATTTGGACCTCTATGGCATGATGAATTCATCATCACAGTAACGTGTTATGACTATCTTCCCACAAAACATACTTTCTTTTGACATATATTATTAGAGTATAGCACTTATTTGTTCTTTTTTTTCTTTAAAAAGACTTTGAGTTGTTTGAGGATAAAAAAATGAGTTTGAATTTATGTAAAAGAGACAAAATACTTCTAAATTTTACAGCAGCAATTGAACCTCAAAATCTGGTAAATCAAGAGAATGAAAATATTAATCTTCTTTTGTGAACTTATTGTGAACAAATAATTAATTTGTTTTAGGATAGTATTAGGTATGTCAGACAGCAAATTTTACTCTTTGACCTCTGGCATATCTGCCCACCTTTCGTGTTTCATCTTTTCCATCCAGTGAGCTGAGATAAAAAACATTTTTGTGAGTTTGATAATAGTAGCAGTAAAATGTTTTAAAATAAGCTGTTTTAAACAATATATATTTTACAGGTTTTATTAGTTTTACTACAGATTGCTATATCTTCCTTTGCCATGATTCTTGAGTTCCTGGGTTTATGGTCAATTTGAGCTCTGACCTACCAGTGCTATGATCTTGAATTACTTTGAATACTAAAAAAACATTCTTTGATTTCATTGCTAGGGCTACTTTGCTTAAGCAAATTCAGAAATCTTTCTCTTAGACACCTAAAGAGACAAAAAGAGACATAAAGATACATAAAGATAGCAAACAATTTTTGTAAAGTACAAGGAATTTAAGGTTCTCAGCAACTGATAGAGGATTATTATAGACAATCTTCCATATGTGTATGTATGAGATATATGAAGCAAACATATAGTCTTATTTATACACATATATAAATAAAATGAAGTGGAATGTAATGTGCTTCTATTTGTTACATGCACATTATATGCAAAGACTTCAGAAGAAGCAAACTCATACACCTGTTTTTAACCAAGTATTTATGCACGTGCAAATTCTGAAGACAGAATCATAGAATCATAGAATGTTTGGGTTCAAAGGGACCTTAATGATCATCTAGTTCCACCTCCCCTGCCATGAGCAGGGAAACATTCCACTACACCATGTTGCTCCAAGCCCCGTCCAACCTGGCCTTGAACACTGCCAGGGATGGGGCAGCCACAACTTCTCTGGGCAACCTGTTCCACTGCCTTACCACCATCACAGTAAAGAATTTCTCCCTACATCTCATCTAAATCTACCCTTTTCTAGTTTAAAGCCATTCCCCCTTGTCTTAGCATTATATGCCCTTGTAAAGGTCTTTTATAAACCAAAACATTTGATTAAGCACTAGTGTTTATATTGCACATGTAAACATGCATTAGGTAGGTCAGACCAAATGTACATTGCATTTAGGGGTTTCTGTTATGAATGATTTAAAAGCACAGCTTTTTGTAAAATTGTTTGATGTACGTATTCTAAAAAAAACTGAAAATCATCCAGGTTAAGCAACTCCTGGCACTGTGCAGTGATAATATGCATGTGTTTTCTGATAGTTTACTTGCAGATTATTTCCTTTAACCAGAAGTGTTTATTTGGAATGAAGTACCTTTTATAAAAAGAAACAGAAGATGCATGGCACTTTTCTGTCTTACTTTTACTTGCAACATATGTTCATAATAAAAACTGAGTAAGGCATGCCATTTTTTCCATCCATTAAAAACACTTCTCTTTTTTTTTTTTCATCCCACCTTTGCAGAAGGAAGCAGTAATTTCAAAAAACCACTTCCTTGGTATTTTAGTAACACGATGAATGGCTTTGCCTTTTGAACTATGCATAATCTTACCTTTAATGACACTGTCAGTTAAAATAAATATAAACATCAAAGATTGTCCCACCTGCTGGACCATGGATATTTTTTGTCTTCTGATTCAGAAAGATGCAAACTTATCAATGTGGTTAAAAAAAAATAAAAACGAGAGGATATCTGATGAGTCAGTGATAAACCTACTGAATGTTTACGACAGAGCAATAGGAGCAATTTCTGTTCTGACAAATTTAACAGCTGGGAATCTCCAACTGACAATAGAATGCTCCTTAACGTTCCAAGCAAACCACAGTAAGAATCTCACAACTTTACTGGAATTTGAATCGTGCCTTTAAACAAGATGATATACAAAGCTTCAACAAGCGCTGTTATCTCAGATTCATAATTGTTAATTTCTTCACTGTATTCACACAAATGAAACTCTCAGAATAAGAAATTGATAGTTCATCCTCTAGTCTTTTCCAATGTGCCATTTACTAATGGATAGCTCCTTCTGAGTGCATGCAGATTTAAATTGAGTCCTGAAGTTGCAGGCTTTCTCATGCCCCTTCTTCTAAGAAATCACACATACCACCCCTCCATCTTCCCCACCTGTCCCATTTTACAAACTAGATATGGTATAGCTTCAGAATACTGAACAACCATGTCTCCAGAAAAGTAGACAGTAATCTTCCAGTACATTCCTGTATTCTCTGCAGAAGTCACCTGTATGAATCAATGCTTCAGGCTTCACTTCTGAGACTCCAAAGGCTAAAATCATAAATGTATGTACTTTGTTAAAAACCACCTTTCTGAAGTGATTTGTGGCTCCTGGAGCTCCAGGGGTCCTGGGACCCTCAATCAAAAGTCATTGAGACTAAACAGTAAACTCCTTTCAATTTTGATGGACTTTACATCAGACCATATGGCTCTTGTCCTAATGTTAACACAAACCTGGTCGTAGGTATTCTAAAGTACGTAAAGAACACATTCTTCAGATATCTTTAGAAAGATATCTGAATCTACCACAGGTAGCCACAAACATTCTATTTGTGAGCATAACTGCCAAGTTTTGTGATCAGAGCTGAGCACACCAAAAACGTAAAAAAAAAAATGTTGAAAGGCAAGTGGGTGTGTGTTGAAGAACTCTCAATTGTTATTCTCTTACCTCACTATATTTCTTCCACAATGGCATTTTCAGCTTCCCTGTCATACTCTGTAGTGACCCAGGCATTACCTACTTAGGGGATAGTCTTATGCCACATGACCTAGATAAATCCGCAGTCACTTAGAACATCTGAAACAAACCATTTGCAAGCAATCCACAAATTGGATCAGACTGTCTTGAAACAATTGAATGTGTAAATTTACAGGAAACATACAAAAAAGATGGTGAAAATATATGTCTGCATAAGGGGAAACATTCTGAAAGAATAAAAATGAGAGAATAAGAGCATAAATACAAATATCTTTCCCTGTTCTAAAAACAATTGATACTTAGTGACATCCTGGTTATAGACACTTCATTTAAGGAAAACCTTTAACTACGTGGTAGGTATTAGAACATGAATCTATCCTCTCTCTAGCTCTTCTTTCATCTTCTTAAGTTCAGGCTCAAAAAAGCACATCATTAAATCATTTTAATGTGAGTTTTCTGCAGGGAAGGGAAACCTTCTCTAGCTCTCCCTACTGTGAGGTTACCAAGTGTGAGTACTGAGGATAGCCGGAATGCACTTAGTAGTGTGGAGCATGACATAATGTTTTAATTTGACACCTTTATCAGAATGATGGTGCCTGAGGGAAAAAACCACTTCGTATGTGAAATATGGTCTTGTGTATAAGTTCAGTCTGCTGGAAAACATACCTACACGCATACATACAAACATACAGCCATACATCTCAAGCATATTTCATGAGTATTATAATCTAAGTGTGTCTTGTTTAAGGTTCCTATCTACACAGCATGGGGATAGGAGGTAAAAGCAGTCTTTCCATTTAACCAGGCAATCCTGGGAACTATTGAAAAATGCCATCCCCTGAGTAACCTCCAGGGAACAGTTTTTAAGGACATATGAAACTTACATAACACATAAATGCTGAAGAACTGTTCTTAAAATAAAAAATTATTGATTCAAGTTTTTCAGAAAAAAATGTGGCCTGAATTTAATGTAACTTCCCTCTGCATAATGAAAAAATGCCAGCATTTTTGCTCCTAGGAATTTGCAAGGAGGAGTGCTGGCTTTAAAAGCAAAATAGAGTTTTTCATTATATCTAGGAAACATATTCTATTTAATCAATAACCAAAAATTACCAAGCAGACCAAGTTACCAACAGGTTTCTTCCATTTTAGCCAATAAATGTAACTCTCAAACATAGGAAGGTTCAGAACAAAATGCCTCATTGAGAGTGTAATATTTCATTTAGATTATTCCTCCTATTTCTAAAAAGTATCAGCTATCATTTCCATTACATTAAATTTTCCGTACTGATGATATGAGAGGAAGCTTATAAAAGGTGGGAGAAAATATATTTAGTTATACCAGAGATCAAGACAAAGTCACAATGTACTTCCTTGAAGTGAATTTGATGCCACAGCCTATTTGTGTCTCAAGAATGGCTAGAAGTCTTGACTGTTTCAAGATTGAATCAAAGAACCAGGGGCCCTGAAGGGAATTTGGAGCATGTTACAGACTTCTATTTCCTTTAGGAGCTTCCTCCAAGAGCTACATACAAGTGTGCAATAACCCAGCTCTCATGAAATCTGATTACTTTGTTTTCTGCAAAAGACAGCACTTAGGCTAGGAGCACTGTCAGAATAAATTTCAAGGATCAAAAATCGACAAGGCGAGAACTTGGATGAGGTCTGGTGCTGCAAATGTGTTACCGACTTAGTTAAAGAAAATCCAGCTACAGTAGACGATGTTATTTCTGTTAGCAATTAAGAACATTTGTGTAAAGATGTCTGTACAGCACGGAACAAATCTGTATGCATTTGTCCACTGCAGGTCTGTGTGCATACTGAATCATCGTGTTACATTTCAGTGGCATGGCAGCACTGCTCATGTGCAAACATTTCTCATAAATTCTTCTGGGATTTATAATAACTATTTATTAAACATTTTGCTGTGGCCTGAAACACATACACTTTCCTTATGTTAGCTATTTTTTCACCAACATTGAAAAATGTAATTTATTATTATTACTACCACTTGAATTATCAAGGTGCCCATGAACTCCAGTTATGGACTTGGGCCCCTTTGTGCTACGTGCTGTTAAAAGTAAAATTGAAAAGGAGATCCAAAGTTCCTTAAAATTTAGAAACAAGAAGATAGACAGCAGCTGAATACATACACAGATTGTACAGACAAGGGACAATAGTTAGCATACCTGACAACAACTTAATTTCACCAATAGCTTGTATAATAGATTTAGTTGTTAACATCAGAAGCAAGCGAAAATTTTTTGTTAATTTTACAGAACATTATTTTTGAACTACATTGGTCCTCAGAGTTAGAAATACTACTCCTTCCAGAACATAGTCCTACATGGAATATACAGTTTCTATCTTACCATCTACTCATTCCAAATAAGTCAGGACTTAAAAAGTCTCACAGCAAACTAGGCAAGAAAGTAGGTAGGTATGTGCTCTGATCTATATGTTTATTGTTGAATATTTCATGGCAATAAAATTTGGGATTTATCATTTGAGTCACATCAGTATTTTCTAAAGTTGTAGGCCTGAAAGTAGACATTTTGTTACCATAGGAAAACCATCAAAACAAAATTAGTCTCTGTTGCTATTTGAAAGAAGACTTCAAAATAGGAAGGAGAGGCTGGAGAAGAGATATATGCAAAAGAGCATTTTTTGAGTTATTCCTGATTAGAATCAGGAGCACAGCAAAATAAAACCTCTATTTCTCCAGCTATCAGTCATGTTTCATTTTTACATTGGAATACCCAGCTTTGTAACTAGGCAGTCTTGACTCAATCTTCTTTCTCTAATCCTCTGTTTCCTACAAAAGCTAAGACTTACAAACTTTATGGTTAAGCAAAGACATCCATGACCACAGTAAAGATTCTCGAGAATAATATATGCATGTTTGTTTGTGTCATGCATGTGCGCACATGCATGTGAATGTGTGTATCCATTTGTTATTTTCCTGTTCCTGACAACTAGACCTGTAAATGCCTGTCTCCCTTGGAGTGAGAGCAAGCTGGGGCAACCAAAAATCTGTAGACTGTATAAGTAGATAAACATTTTAGAATATGAGCCAGAGTTTTGTTATCATTTTAGAGGACAGGAAACTGACTTGCTATTTTACATAGCTTTTGTTTAGTTAAGGCATATATGTATATAATTTACTTAATGCATCACCATATAGGATGACTACCAAGCAGAGCTACAGTTAAACCATTAGCATAGTCCTTTGAAGAATATTTCTGAGGAAGTTAGAATGCCTTGATGAGGTATTTCCTCATCTCTAGTAACCTCACTTGTACCTAGGATACTTTGAGATGGTTGAGCAGGGAAGCATGATTCTTCCATTGGCTAGACTCACCTTATGTTGTTCTCCTGGAAGTGCTCCATGTCTTAACAAGTTTGAGTGCTTGGTGCTAGATACCACACACATAGGTACCTCTCAGATGCAAAATGTCACAGTTCACAAGAACTTTAATGATCTTGCTGACTGGCTATCAGATTTAAATAAGATAAGAGATGCTCTTGTTCTTTTAACACCCTGTCAGTAATAAATGGCCATATTTCCATGTTTGGTCCCCAAACCCCCAATTTGCATGCTTCTAACCCTCTTTCAGAAGTTGGAATAACAGGCTAGTAATGTTTCTCTTCCTCCACCTCTGATAACATTCCCTACTCATTATTGCCTACTCACCTCACTTAAGCAGCACTTTATGAGGCTGTTAAAGATTACTTTGACATCTGTTTCTTAAATTAGTTCAACTAAAAGTCTGAATTTGACACAAATCCCCAGTCAACAAGGTGGAGCCACACAAGAATATTGATATAAATAAAAAAATCAACTTCAGAAATAAAAAGGCTCGGTGATAAAAAGCCTTAATCTCCTTTAGATATCGTTATAGATTTGACAAACACAAAGTCAGAAAACGCTCTTTTTAGTTTTACTTAATTAAATCTCTGCAAAGTGTTTCTTATGTCAGCTATTGTCCATAACAGGAAGGGTATTTGTTTTTGTTGCATTTGTGGCAGTGCATGACACAGCTAGCTGAGTAATAGCGTCGGCAAGGCTGCAAAGTCAGGATCCCTGTGGGTTCAAAACTGTCAAAGAACTGTTCTTTGTATGTCGTAAAAACAGATGCAATAATCTGCAGAGTCTGGGAGAACCAGCCTGCCTTACTGAGAAGCAGAGCAGCAGGGCAATGAATAGTTGTGTGAGTATGCCATGTATGTTAAGACTTAGAAAAACAGTTGGCTATTAAAATGAAATGCAATACTGCTGCCTCAGCTTTAGTATGAACACATGCTGTACAAGGATAACAGAAATTCCTAAATAAACTATAAAGCAGTTTCACTACTTAAAATTAATAGAATCTAGCAGAATGAGTGTTTAGTACAGCTCCCAAACAAAATCTCTCACTTGCCAGAAGGTATCCCTGATCTGTTTTGGTTAGCTGTATCCAAGTGCCATGACTGCATTTGTCTACTCAAGTTTAGAGCTTCTTTTCAAACTGTATGTCTGGGTTGAGTGCGTTAAAAGTCCTACACTTTACTCAAGGTGGCAAATTGTGCCAGGCAATGATTTGTATCTCTCTCTTTTAGGTTATCATTGCACAGGTGCAATCAGAAATGGAGTTATCAAGACCCAAATGAGTGACATTGGTCTTTATGAAAAGATCAGATCTTTAAGAGAATCAATCAAGCTTCTAGACTGTACCCCAGTTACTGTTTGCAAACAGAGTAGCAAACTTCCATGATTACACCATTTCCTTGTTTGCCCTGGCAAGTGTAAAGTGGTGGGAGGTAAATAAAGGAATATGGAAGATTGCAGAAAAGGCACTGAATCAAAAAACTTCTGTGTACCTGGAATAATTTTATTTAAATACAGCAATACTGCTGAAGTAGCTGAAGCAAAAAAAAAAAAAAAAAAAAAAAAAAAATTAATGTTAAATTGTGTTTCAAGATCAACTGTATTTCTATGAAAGTATTTCTAATGCTTGCCTCATGATGTCATTGGTCAAACCGCAAACTGGATAATCTGATAGGTATCATATGCTGTAAGGGGTTTGAGTCACTTGCAATTCTGCAGCAAAGGCCTTTGCATTAAAATTACCATGTCAGTAATTTACAAGATCCAGGTTACTCTCAGGAGTGCTTCTAAAAAAAATTCTTTTTTTTTTTTTACCCATTTTTTTCTTTCCAGTCAGTATAATAGATCACATTGTGTGTGTGTGTGTATATATATATGTGATCTATTAGCACACTCACATGCTACAAATTGAAAATGTGGAGAATTTGAAAGAATTAAATTACCAACACTTCCACTGCCTTCTTCCCTTTCATTCTGTCTTGAAATTGTAAGTATACTATCAAAATAACAAAAAATAAGATTTATGTTCTTTTATATGAAAAATACAGAACCTAGCGTGCTGACCTACCAAGACGCTTCAGCATAGACCAGACTGAGAAGTCTTTTGATTGTGAGTTGAGATCACTTAAAGTACAGAACTTTCTAACAGTATTCTTTCTCAGTCTTTCATAAAATCATCAGTATATCATTTATAAGAAGCTATTCATCCTTTTGCTTTTTTTTGTTTCTGTTCTTAGTGCTTTTCCTTAACCTTACCTCCAAGAGAGTTTGCAGGTAAATTGCGTTCACAAGTGGAGGCAAGCCTGGGGATTGGCTTACAGGCCTGCCCCACAGTGCAGCTGGCTGTCCTTCTGATCATCTCTGTGATGTGGTTAGTCTTTCCTCTCCTAAGAACCAGATTCCTGTTTCTGCAATGTGCCAAAATAAACAGCTGGGGTTTAAAAGGAATACTTCTGTGAAAGCGCTTCATCAGATCCGAGCTGCTGAGGAGGTGAGAGTCATGAAGAGGACACAGGATAGAGAAGTCAGGAAACTATGGCAAAAATTAATTTTTTCCCCCTGTGTATATTTTTGTAAAGAATTAATGTTTATTATATGTTCATGCCATATGTAACGTGAGATACTGTGGCAAGTAAGCCAATCAGAAATGGACAAATCCTGAGAGAGTACAAGTGGTCCAAAATGCATCTGTAGAAGAATTGCAAATTGGGAGTAAAACCACAGAAATGTTAAAGGACAGAAATATAAATCCATTACAGCCGATCTAAAGCGCCAAAATAGGACAAATGAGGCCAAAAATACCATAAGAACCAATACTTTAATGTATTTTGGCAATTCTTCTTCTGACCTGGCTCTTACTGGAAAATGTAAATGAATATGAATTTAATAATAAAAAAGAGAACCAAATATTGTAATATAATTCCTCCACAAAAGGTTAATTTCATGTTGGATAGGTAGAACAAAGTTCAGGTGCATCAGAACTTATTCAACCCTCACTAGATTTTGACAGTGGTGGTGTTAGATTAATCTATATTCAAATTTGACTTTATATGCGGGTTTTCTTTTTCCATCTTCAATCATTTCACAAAAATTAATAACAATAAACATTGAAAATCACAAATGAAGCCTCAAAATAACCAAAATCATGGCTTAAAAGTCTCAAGTTGTCGTGGTTTGAGCCCAGCCGGTAACTCAGAACCACACAGCCGCTCGCTCACTCCCCCCCCCTCCCCTCCTCCTTCCTCCCCCCGCTCCCGGAGGGATGGGGAGGAGAATGGGAAGAATGTAACTCCCACGGGTTGAGATAAGAGCAGTCCCGCAACTAAGGTATAACACAAAACCACTACTGCTACCACCAATGATAATAACGATTAGTGAAATAACAAGGGGAGAGGATACAATTGCTCACCACCCGCCGACCGATACCCAGCCCGACCCGAGCAGTGATCTGGGCCTTCCGGGTAACTCCCCCCGGTTTATATACTGGGCATGACGTGCTGTGGTATGGAATACCCCTTTGGCTAGTTTGGGTCAGGTGTCCTGTCTCTGCTTCCTCCCGGCTTCCCCTCCTCCCTGGCAAAGCATGAGACTGAGAAAGTCCTTGGTTGGAATAAACATTACTTAGCAACAACTAAAAACATCGGTGTTATCAGCGTTGTTCTCAGGCTGAAAGTTAAAAAACACAGCACTGCACCAGCTACTAAGCAGGAGAAAAATGACTGCTATAGCTGAACCCAGGACACAAGTGTTAAAAGATAAAGAAATAGAATTTTCAAAAGGTATGTTGCAGTCTCTTTTGTTCATTGCATGGTTATTTCTGAGATTATAAAGCACTGTCTAGTCATTATTTTAGACTTTTTTTTTTTTTTTTTTTTGTGTGCCACTACACAGATTGGAAGCATAAGTGTTTTTTTTTCCCATTTTTAATATTAAACTAAAAACTAGGATCTTCAGAAAATATCTCAGCTTCTGGAGCTAAGCATTGATATTGTGCAAGACTATTGTGTGAGACTGGAGTAAAGTCTCAACAGTAGAGAGTACTGTTTTTTCTTTTCACATGATGACCCTTTAATCTTGGTAATCCAATAAATACATGTGTTACGGGTGAAACCACAAAACACAGGTAAATCTAAGCGTACCTGGCCACTGGCCGTTTAGGCACATCTGGCTTCTAATTGAACAAAACTGGATGTGCTGATGTCACATCTGGATTTCCTACATTTTGTAGTTTTGTTTATGTATCTTTGTAAGATTTCCTTCTAGGTAAGCAAGACTCATTAAAAGCACATTATTCTTTCATCCCCCAAACTGTTGCCCAAATGCTAAATCTTCAATCCTACTACAATTGTTCCTGTAAAATTGTAGATAAAGGAGTAATGGAATATTACGTTGTACCAGGGAAGTGTAACAAGGAATAAAATATTTCCTCTCTTGAGACTGGATATTTGAAGTCATGCACTATTTTCATTTTACTCATAATATTAGATTCATTATATTGCATGTCATTTGCATAATTTATCAGCACTGTGCAGCTGGTATCCCCTCCAAAAACAGTTAATCCACAAATAATTTCCAGGTTTATATTTTTTTTGTCTTTTTGTTTGGTTTTGTTGGTGTTTGTTTGTGTTTTGTTTTGTTTTTCACAAATATAAACCTAATAACATCTTCCAGAGATGAAAGATTTATTGTTCTCAAAGTGTAAGGGATTAAAGACTAGTCCTCCACCTGGAGGCTCGTTAAATCTGGAGTTCCTCAAGGGTCAGATCTGGGACACGTTCTGCTTAATACCTTTGCTAGTGATATAGAGGAGCAGAAGGTGTGTGCCACCATAAAGTTGGTTGACAACTCCAAGCTGGGGGTAATAGACGATATGCTCCAAGGACAGGGCCAGGAGGACTTTGGTAAGCTGGAAGAATGGGCCAACAGGAACTTTATGAAATTCAGCCAGGACAAATGCAAAGTCCTGCACCTGGGACAGTATAAACCCCTACAATGGTACAGGCTAGGAACTGGGTAGAGTCTGAAAAGGCACAAGGAGGTCCTTGTGGACATGAAGCTAGACATGAATTAGCTGTGCAGCATTAGCAATGACAGCCAACAGCAGCCTGGGCTGTATTAAGAGGACCACAGCCAGCAGATCAAGGAATATGATTACTCCTCTTTAACGTGGAATACCACATTTAGTTTTGTGCTCACTCCCCTACATATAAAGACCTCAATAAACAGGAGCAAGTTCAACAGAGGGCCACCAAGATAGTCAGGGCTGCAGCACTTATTCAGTGCAGAAAGGCTTGTTAGCCTGAAGAAAAGACTGCTGCAGGGGAACCCAATGGCTATCCTCTCAGCACTTACAGGGAGTTCACCAAGGAGATGGAGTTCTTCACAGTGGTGCATGGTGGGACAATGTCAGACACTGGTCATAAATTGAAATGGGAAATTCTGTAAGATTATAAAGAAAAAAAAAATCCATCAGGAACATATTTTCCCTGCTGAAAGTTTGTGCAGTTTTTGGAAATTTTCAAGTCTTGACTGACAACACCCTGAGCTTCAATTCAGTTTGACCCTGCTTTGGACAGGAGTTTGGACGAGACACTAAATAGTCCAACCTGACTGCTTGTGTAATTCTACATATAAATATTTAAATTTCTCAACCCAGAACCACCTAATACCGGAATGTCCATAGCTAACTCAGTTTTATTCATTGTAGTTTTCTTAGGAGTTGAAATTTTGCTCCAGAGGAAGTATTATCTAAGCATTTAGCTATGTATAGTTTGACAAGCTTCTAGTGTAGGATATTATATACATAGTTGACTTCCCAAACCTGGGGTTTTTTTGAGTAGTTTTGTTGAAGGGGTTATTACTGTAGGTGGGAGAGAAATGAAATTATTGTAATTAATACCAATAGAATGACATTAAAGTTGCTAAGAAAAATTTAGACTTCTCAGGAGAGCAGGTCAGGTGTGAGTAGGCAAGACAGGCCACTTAAAGGAAAAGAGTATCTTCAAGAGTCTCTTTGTCTTGAAGTGTAAAGGCAGCAAAGAATGTAGGGAGGTCCCTCATTTTTGCGTTGTTAAATTACAGGTTGAAAGACTAGGGCAATTAGCTGTTATTTAACTTAATATTACATTGGTTTATTTTATAGAAGCCAAATATTCTCCATGTTAGTCTTGCATGTGCACAGACTATTAATTCCAAATACATTAATAGTGTGCCATAAATACACTGGGAAAGGCACAGCTGACTGAAGTACAGTTAAAGTGGAATAAGCCTGCAAATAATGTGCAATTAATGCTAATTAGCAATCAACCCTGTATTTTTGAAAATAAATAACCTGTCATGATGAACAGAGGATACCACGTATTTTTTGAGATACTGTACTGGGCTTTTTTTTTTTTTTGCTTTTGTGAATTATTAAGTATTTTTAATGAAACTGAAGTAAATAAATGCCAACAGCTATATGGGGAAATATGCTGTAACTGAAAAAGCATGCTCTTTTTTTTTGCATGTTTTCAGGGTAGATCTATTTTTATTTTAGCATGCAGTGCATGTAATTGGAAAAGACAAGTCAGCTGAGTTATGCCAAAAATTAGAAAACCTTAATTGGCTGGCAGTATAGGAAAACAAATATACAAATCAGCTTTATCACTTGGAATTTTCATTATCATCACATGAAGTATGATAGTCATATTACTGCTGCTTAAAAGTGATAAATCTTAGGGGTTTTTATCATGTTTCAGGCATGCTGCACTGACACTAAGCCAAGAAATTCTTAATCTCCTCTTCATGCACCTTTAACTCTTTCAGTCATTCTTTTTCCTTTGATTTGATATCATACATTATTTACCCAGACATATTATTACTACCCTGGCTCAAGCCTATGTTACTTTTTGCCCTTGCAATGTCCATAAATCTTTTCCTTATCTTCTTTTATATTTATCTTTCTTTCCTTCATATATCTATTTGTGCCCTCTCTCCCTTTGCGTTCTTTCTTCTGTTCTCTCTGTTTTGCTATCCCTCTATTTACCCTTTCTGTCCTTTGAGCAGAGACCTCAAACATTTGTATAGTTATCCATTTTGGGAGGGAGACAGGGAATTCCCTTTACTACTTAACACACATAAGCTTATTTCCAGGAAAAATTCCCAACAGAAGTTGTGTGTTTCATTTGTATATCTTCAAGTTCACTTTTCTAGTGAAACTCCTCTTTATTTGAATGAGCTACAAGCAATATCCTGAACAAAATAACGCTCCTGGTGACTGTTTCGGACTCAGCAGCTATACAAACAATCACTAGCTATTTGCAATTCAAGGACAATGTCTGTGCAGTAAGGTATTTAAGTGGGTAGAGTGCCTTTCAGAAGTCCCTGAAAATTTGAGACATGGAGATACATCTGTAGTCCTGAGACAATGGCTACCTCAAAGTGGAGGAAAAGTTTAAAATAACTCATTTGTGGGTTAGGAGGAGTTTCCTCCCACAGCTGACATGAACAAACCCACTCTGCCATCCCTCTCACTGGATGTGCTGCTGCATGCCTTCTGAGGCTTCTTGTCACCACTTCTGATTCAGCCACAGCTAGCAACTTCAGACACTGAAAAGACTCGTGCGACTGCCACTAGACATACTGGCTGCTGGTATGCCTCCCATGATTCCTTTCTAGCCTCTCTACAGATGGATTCCTTTAAGTGCATTTCTTCAATTCATTTGTGTGGCATATTTTTTTACTCTTTTCCAAGTATGAAGACCATAAAAAAGAAATCAATTACAGGAAGTGGTCTCCTCTAGCCTTTCAAAACAAGAGGATAAGATTCTTGGTGACTCCAAGTCATTAATATCTTTCTTAACAAAGTAAATCATAATAATGAAAACAGTTTTCCACCTTAATTGCATTCCTCACATAGTTTGTGTTTTTTCCTGTCTTTGGCAACATTTAAAAAGATAACAACCATTTTACACAGACATGTCCTATGTGCAATTTCACCAACAAATGAAGGAGCTCATTAATGTAACACAGACACATGGCTGTGTGCTTTGAGTTTTGGGGTTTTTTTCCCCCTAGATACTTCTCAAATCTCTCAAACTTACCCTTTCCCCTAAATTATTTTGTCAGAGATACTTAGTCCAGGTGCCAGTTCATCCTTGTAAATGCCATTTGTTACACAAATCAAACCTACTGACCAGATTGTAGTCTTTGCTGCTGTGAATGTCTCACTCCCTGCACCTGCATCAGGTTCTTGGAATGTAGTCATATTCAGCTGACATGATACCCATAATTATGCATTATATCTGTCAGTAAAAGTTAATGAAACTTGAAATATTTCATTGCAGTTAAGATGATTTCCAACAACACTAGCTAAGTCAATTTTTAATCCTAACCTCATTGCTCCTTGGCAAATATTTTGCATGGAAATAACAAGACCCTTGCCCTTTCTTTTCAGTAGCCATATTAAAAACAGTCTATTGCCTTCTTTCATAGTTACTCTTGGCATCCTATAAAAATCTTTCTCTCGATCTGAGACATATTTCAGAAGATTCAAAGGAAGAAGGGAATATAAAACTGGAAGTTGGCCAATAAGGAAAACCTATTTGTTTCACTCGCCTGATGAGCATTAATTTGAGTGATTTAAGACCAAACTGAAATATGTTCCTGAAGAATGATCTAATAAACCTTTAAAAATGTCACCTTGCAGCCAAGTTAATTTATTGTCACTAAGTAAATGACGTAATGCAGACCAGATTCTTAACAGGTAGCACAATGATTTGAACATCCATTAAACAGAGATTTAACTGATGCTTACCACCACTTATACATGGATGATATGCTATTATTTCTTGCATTTTTATGAGGTTACATAACATGGAGTTCATGTGGTGTAGTTAATGATAGAACAAAGCACAACTTAAGAGAATGCAGCATAAAATCTGTTTCACAGATGTTTGATCTTGCATTTCCTAGCTAGCTTGGGTTTTTATGCATGTGTAGCAGGAGATGATAGTTTCAAAGAAAGACAATCATGTATCAGCAGTTTACCGCAAATTCTGGGGTAATAATTCCACCATAGCATTCTGTTAAGGATGAATTATGACAAGTGACTTTATAATTAAAACCTTCCACTGACTAATTGTAGGTGAAGCTAGTGGCATCTCTTCTTCTAAAGGTCGGCGGATACTACCCAACAAAAGACCCCACTTTCATGTCTTAGGAATTTTACCAAACCATTTGAAAAGATATTTCCATAGCAGGTTTCTGAACGTCTTGGGAAATGCAAACCATAAGATTCAAATTTTTGTGAGAAATACACTGTGTTTCTCCCTTGTTAATCCACTCCCTTTCCTGAAAGCTCAAACTCCTCAGGGCTTTGGACCAGAATTGTGAACTGACAAAGGAAGATAAGCTATTTGTCAAAGACACATATATTCTAGTAGCCCCTGAAAATGGTGATATCACGGCAAAGACATGTATTTTTAAAAGTTTGTTCATGCTCAGGAAAAACTTCGTAGAGTTTTGCACTGCTGGTGTGTGTGGTGTTTGGGCACTCAACCACAACTGAAGTACAGGTTCTTCCATTTTTTAAGTTTATCACTTTTTTTAACAGGGTGGAATAAAATCAATTTTAGAAAGACAAGAATTTTTTTAGAAGACCTGGAACTGCAGATAAGACAAAGGATATGGTGTGGAAAGAGCAGAAGTAAGAGTTGGCATTAGGGAGGAAAAAAATCAGGCTAACTAGTAAGAGGGAAAATAGAAAACAGAGCTTGTAATAGAGACAGAAACTGGAATGTGGGCAAGTAACAACTAGCGTATTGGGAGAAACTGAGATTCAAGAAGACTTAAACTGAGAACAAATTTGGGAACAGGGAGCAAATGAGCTATATATCAAAGAGTTAAAGGGAGAGGGAGAAAGGTAACTAGAAGCTGGGGTTAGTAAATTAGGACTGTAATCAGTTAGACTAGGATTTTTCAGGCTACGAGACTGTGAGAAAAAATGTCTACATCATAGATTCTGGAATAACTTTTGTCTGAATTAGAATTTGCTTCAAAATATCTAATTATATGGTATTGTATAACATATTTGAAAGTTTCTATAGGTAATTGTTTCAATGCCTTAATACTACAGCAGTCCTGTAAGCTTCACCTCTGGTTTGGCCAGGGAAACAAAATTCTGAGACATCAGGAAACTAGTAACTAGTTTGTGGCTTGTTGAAGAGCTGGCAGTAACCAAGGCCATGTGGCAAAAACTGCAAAGCCGTAATTCTTAGAGCACCACTACTTCAGGATGGGCAGGTTTCCATCACACATTTGCATTCTGGTAAACAGGCACTGTCTGGCAGAACATTGCTTGAAAAGTTCAACCCAACAACTAGATAGCAAGAATTTCACTTTTGCAGTCATCCCAGCATCTGCGATTACTGCCTGATTACATACCTGATTATGAAAGTTACTCCAGGTCTGAAGAAAGGACTGCAGAATTCAGTAAAGAATTTTAAGACTTAGCCTTCAGTTGTGTTTTTTCTTTCAAACTTTAGATATTGTCACCCTTGTATGGCGAGTCACATTTACTGAGAACTGTTGCTCTTTTTGCTACCTGTTTGCTCTTTTCAATCCTCTTCTGTATTGCTTTTAGAAACATTGCAAAAAATTAGTGACTGTGTTCTGGGAGTTACAGAGACTGCAGAAGACAGATGAAAAGGCTGCATGTATGTCATATAAACCAGCTTCTAATGGGTTAGTTTAAAGTCATTCTGTTAGGTTAATAGCCCAATCAAGTTAGGTAACCCAGTTATATTTCAATGGTTTGACGTTAAACTTTGGGAAACCACCTATATTTTTGTGCTATTGACATTAGTCAAAAATTAGTCCTTGGACATTTTACCAAAATGATGGGTCATATTTTCACATTTTAATATTGAGCTTGTTGGAACTGGTTCTGAGAATTTAAATGTTAAAATAATTCTAAACCAATCAAGAAATAGAAGGAACTGATTCAGGCCTCACATTTCTGATGCCCACAATGAACCTCTCAAATTGACAAAAATATATTTGCACAATGTATTTGACAAATAATTTCAAGAGTATGTACACTGCAGAAACCTCATTCTGTACACATTGGCCATTCTATGATTCTATGATTCTCCGTCAAAAGCAGTGCTAAAAATGTCTCTTAAAATTATTAGCTATGAGGTATTTTCCTAGCTTTTCCAGTTCTTAATAATGATGATGACTTCCTTCTGTATTTAAATACAGACAGATACCACAGTGAGGAGCCCTACTAGGTATATACATAGGCAGAGTGTTTTCTTTCTTTAGATATTTTTAAACAGTATCTTCACTGTATTCCCATAGCTGAATTACTGGCAAGAACAAGTTACAAACACTGTAGTGCTCTTGAATGCCGAGCTTTATTTTGGCTGCATATATCCATTTTTTTAACATGTATCTCAGGCCACCATAAATTCAAACTGTAGTTACATTGAATTACTGCTTCAGGGACTACTTTTCTCACACAAATGAAAAATCAAGGGAAACTGATGGGTAAATTTTCTCTCAGACCAGCAGAACAGGGGCACAGTGTGCTCCTCCCTTAGTCTGATCTCTAAATGCAAACCACAGTCTCTACATGGACTCATATCAAGCAAAACAAAGGTTTTTCGTGGTTTCTGCATTCGCAGATTGCAGAAATCTACTCCATCCCTATCTCTACACACAGTCACAAGATGCAGAAAGAGATGGTGAGCCATAAATTATTCTAGTTTCATTTAGTTCCACAAAGATTTTTCTTTTCCTGTGAACTCTCTGGAAGCTGAGAGTGTTTAATGATAGTGACATTCACAGTACTCCATGGCTATTTAAAAATACATCTATTTGTCTGCACTTCTTATCAAGAATGAAGATAAAGCTTCAGATGACACTTGACTTTCTTTATTCCCACAGAAGCAGTATATCATCAATTTGAGGTCAAATACCAAGTTAGAGGTGTTTCATTAAAATTTAACCTACAGTCCTAAACTGTCTCACGTGAACAGGCAAGCTAGCCATGCAGATCACCATGGGAGTGATTTGGAGACAGTTTAATCATTGACCTATAACCTCAGAATGACTTTGTTGGTAAAACATTGGCTTTCCTAGTGAAAAAACAGAGGACAGAGTTTGAGGGCATGTAGGGAAGGAATGCGAATGTAATTTTCATATCTGTCAGATGAGTAACTGCAGCTTTCTTAGCTTTGTGTATAAAATACGCAAAGCACAAAAATACACTAAGGATGTAAAAAGCAGCAGCAGCCACTAACTTGAATCAAAGCATCAGTTTACTGTAAGGATGGCAGAGATTATAAAGGTGTTGTGGTCCAGGTATAAATTAAGCTGCCTTTCTGTTTTCTTAGCCATAACTCTACCACTTGCACCCTGGTGACCAGCTAGAACGCTTGATTTTTTTTCAACTTTGTGGCTGCAGGACCATAGCACTTGTGCACTATGACACTCAAGTCTCATCTGATCCTGACTGCAGATGCAATTGTAGTATACCATACTTCTTTTCCAAGACAGTACAATTCAGTATTTTGTATGGAAAACACTGGTTTTATCAGACCATAAGACAATAGCTGGCACCTATACTCCTTTTTCTTCTCTCTCTGTCTCGTTAAATTCATGGCTTGGCTAAGTCAATTTATATTCCTTTTCAGTGAAAATGAGAGTTCAAGTCCTTCTTTAATATACCTGGTTGTATTGTGTCTCAACTTAGGCCCTTGACAGATATCATGTTGAACACATTTGTTTGATGATGCCACCTCAACACTTCCTGCCAACATCCCCTGAGACTGGCCTTTTACCTCCTTTGCCATGTGCCAACCACATTGTTTGGAGCTAGTAGTGTAAATAATACTGATCATACCAAGGGTTTCCTAATCTATAGCAATACTCAGGAAAGTTATATTAGAAAGGAGCAAGCCTTTTCTGGATCACTGTCACTCACCTTGTGTTCTGCAGGTGACTGGTGGCCTGCCAGAACATGGCAGGTACTCTGGGAACTGGCTGCTGTGTCCTGACCACCTCAGTGACTCTGATTCACAAGAAACAAACAGCTTTGACTGCATCATGGATGCAAACACATTCATTCATTGTTTTAAGATATTAGATTTTAACTAAAATGTTTCTAAGAACACTACATAAGAATTTTGAAAAAAGCCCCAAGCAAACCAACTTGTTTACACCAGCAGTGTAATTCTTATGACTCCCTACAGGCATCTAAATGTAGCAGTATATTAATTTTTTGCTAGCAAAGTGACCTAGTACTCTAGACAGTAGTATGTGTAACATTGCTACATCTTTTACTTCACTGACCTCTAAATGTAAAAGAAGTATTATTATCTGCTGCAGGTATTAATACAACAGCCATAATTTGCCATATTTCTTTTCTTTGTTTCAAAGATTGTAAACTTTTCATGCAAGACATATGATATGGATTTATTTTATATTTACTCACAAGGCTAGTCTGGTTCTTTTACTGTGTGAATATGTACCTAGGAAATACCAGCTAAAACAAAATATCATATCACCACAACTGTGTTGTAAGCAGGAAATCATCTGTGTGGGATGACAGTCATTTGTCAGGGTGAAAAAAAAAAAGGCTGAGGACAGTTTGAGAGAAGTAGAGAGGTCGCTACAACCCAGAAATAGCTCCTGTGATGAGAATCACATTGCAACTCCTTTTAACTTTTCTTTTTCTTTGACCCTTATCTGCAAGGAGAAAATAAGTTTCGAAATTAGGCTGAACAAGATTACCTAAAGTTTCAAGTGCCCTTTGGGTTCTGTAAAATCTCTTCCTTTTAGATATCAGTGCATTAAAATGGTAGAACAAAGAGAGGAATGAAGTGTACATGTGCGTGGGAGCTGTTTGTTTACTTGCTTTGATTTCTTCAGAAATGAATGTCCAGAAAGACTTCCTTGCAACCTTTTTGTAAACATAAGATAGCAGTTCCTTTTTCACTTGTGTGTTTCTGTAACAATACTTTAACAATGTTCTTAGCGGAATTAAGTTGCTGTTCCCAGCAGTATAGAACGTCACACTAAAGCATAGTGGTCATCAACCTTTCAAGTTGTGAATGATGACACAAACCCCAACAATGATCTGGTAAGTCACATACTCTAAGGTTTTCTGAGGAAAACAAGTGGTTTGCTAATTTATTTCACTAATTAAACTAGAAATGTCTGTGTTCTTACTGCTGGGTGGACTGCCAAGATTCAGTGCTATTCTTTTGACCTGCCACTGATGTCAGTCGCAGCAATCAGCTTGACAACAAAATCATAGGGCAGGGGATACCGTGCCAAACATGCACCATCATTACACCCTTCTGGCTGTTGTTTGGAACAAGAAAAAAAAATCATTCAATGTGTCTTTACTTTCTTATAGACTACCACTGCAAATATCACAAGCTTTCACATTTGTCTTTCATACTTCTCCACTCTTTACTGTTTTCCTTTCATAACATCAGTTCTCATGCTAATAGTCTCCTACCTATCAGCTTTTTGTTCTTTTTAACGTTATAAACATGTCTTTTTATGTGGTGAACCACCATGACAGAATTTGCAGCAAGAATGGCAAATTTTATTCTATAAAATTATGATTCAGAACCCACAAAACAAACGAACAAAAAAAAAAAAAAAATCCAACACATTTGATTTCAGAGAAGGACTGTGCTTGAATAGGAACCAACTCAATACAGTGTTCCTAAGTATGGGCACCCTAAACAAATACCTGTAGTGAAGATAGAAGCTGGGCCTGACTCTCTGACAGAGATTGGTATTAACAGATCTGAAAGAAAACACTTTGGTAACCTCAGGAGGGTATATTAAGGATTTCTTTAGCCCTGTTCAAAGCTATCACACTATCTGTTGGAGCACCTTATTGCTGAGCAACTTAAATCTTCAAGACTCTCAAGGCGTTACACTGAACCTCTCTTCATATATTTATTTAAAAATAGAGCATTTATTATTACTATCTGCCTTCCATAATTTTCCACGTGCTGTATTGATTTATTAGAAGCCAATAGTCTTACATGCCTAGCTTAAAGAGCTGTATCTTTCTCGTGACTAACTCTGTAATGCTGCTTTACATTGGCATTTGTAACAGCATAGGCACTTTGTCCCTGGACACAAGTTGTAAGTAACTGTAACAAAACACTTCTTAAAGCATGACAATTTTCCCAGGGTGTGAGATTTTGAACGTACTTTGCACAGTCAGGCTTTTAACAGGCCTAGTTCAAGCTCACTGCCAGGATTTAAGCAGAACAATTTCCCTCAGTCACCTCCTGAGGTAATGAAACCCAGTGGTGAATTATAGAGTTACAATTCTGCTTACTTATTTTGCTAAAAAATATGTTGACCTTTGGCTTCATAGAATTTTTTTTTTTGTTTGTGGTACAAAATAAAATGGAAGGTTTTATCATAGAATCATAAAATAGTTAGGGTTGGAAAGGATGTTAAAATCATCTAGTTCCAACCCCCCCCGCGCCATGGTCAGGGATGCCTTACCCTAGATCATGTCGTTCCAAGACTCTGTCCAACCTGACCTTGAACACTGCCAGGGATGGAGCATTTACCACTTCTCTGGGCAACCCATTCCAGTGCTTCACCACCCTCACAGTAGAGAACTTCTTCCTTATATCTAACCTGAACTTCTCCTGTTTCAGTTTAAACCCATTGCCCCTTATCACTCTCTCTGACACTGTAATTTCCAGAAGTTCGTTTAGATATATTCCCTGTAGCCATTTTCCTTCTGGAGATAAATAATCCAAGTTTTTACAGCCTCATGACTGTATTTCAGTTATTATTAAAGGCAAAACAATTTCTACTGAAAAACTCTCCTAGCTGAGATTATGCAAAATATGTCAGAATTTTATTCAAATTTTTTACATGATATAGTTTGACTTGGCAATGCAACCTCAAAATTATTTACTCCTTTTGCCATTTTCATAGCTTCTGATTTGTTTGCTGACTATTGATATATTGAGGAAAACAAAAGGGAAAAATCATAAGTAGTATGACTCTTCATTACCTATAAAGAAATCCCATATATTTGCAATTCTAACATTCATGGCATCATAAATCAGAATTATATTGATACTGAATTAGCACGATGGGAACTAATAGGGGTGAATTACCACGGATATATTGAATTTGGCATGATGGAAACAAAATGGAAAAGAAGGAATATGGAAAGTATGACATAATTAGGTAATTTATTGAAAAGTAGAACAGATGAAAACTGTGTATATACATACATTAAAAAAAATTCTCACAGTCACTGCCAGGAATCCTAACTTTGCTCAGGGCCATGGATTATTAATAAAATAGCCCAATCTAAACACAAATAAATCTATTGTGTCCTGAAGATGAAAGAATTATGAATTGTTGTGAAATGTCATTTCTCTGAATTGAGCAGCATCCAAGCCAATTTTACAAGAAACAGCTGTGAAAAAATTTGCATGGCAAAAAGAATTCAGAAACAAAAGCAATGACACAGTTAGGGAGTAGATGTTCTGGACTATTGCCTGGTTGTCTTCTAGAGCAGGTATCTGATGTCAACGTGGACAACTAAATATTTTGCACCTGGCTCACCATTTCAAGCACCGAACCTTTAAATCCATGACAATATGTATTAATATTATTAAAAGTTCTTTCCCAACATTTTCATCATATAAGCAAGATCATTCAGTAAAAATGAATGATAGAGGCAATCCATATAGAAGGGTAAGAGAAGATGTTTTGTTTTGTGATCACTGTTGTGAATCTCTACTGCTTGAATACACACTTTCACAAAAATAAGTAATTTATGCATCTTATTTTTCTTCAAAGTTTGAAGTCCCTAGCAGTGTCAATTCCGTTGTGCATTTTTCCCACTACAAAACCCATCAACAAACAACTAAACAGTGCATTTGTTTTAATAAGATGGGTAGGAGTTACTGTCACAGTCTAGGTGTCATGAAAACAAAGAATGGAAAGTCTTTCTGTGTCAGGGACACCAGTACTTCTACAGTAAAACCTTAAAATATAAACGCAGCACAACAAAAGAGCTGTGAGCACAAGTAGGTTAAGAAACAAAATACTGTGCTATGGTTTCACTTGATTTTATTGCTGTATTTTCATATGTACTCACTTGAGTCAAGATTCTTAAGCTTCATGGAAAAAAACCCAAACAAACAGCCAAGCCTTACAACCCCTAACTCCAGGAATAGCTGGCTATGTTACAAAACACTAAAAAGGTAGAGTGAACTGGAGGGGAGAAAAATAATTTGCAAACATTCCTCACTTCTTTTTGATGGATGTATTGAGAAGGCTCATAAAAATGCATAAATGCAAATTGTCTAGCTCACATAATGCTGTATTCTTTGGATGTACTTCCTCCGAAGGACATTTACAACACATATACTTAAAATGCTTTGCAAGACACATCACTTGCTGTGCTACACTTCGAGTTTATGTGATAGTTTCTCCATCTCCTTCCATTGAGCAGAGCTGTCACACTCTTGTGAGGAGCGTGGAATAATCAGGTTGTTGTCGACGCTTCCCAGCCTTGCACACAGGAACATGACAGTTTGATTTGCTCAGGTCTAGAGAAGGTCAACAGGTAAAGGGTAGATTTAATTTAAAGAGAACTGACTTCTTGATGTCAGGAGTTCTTGGGGATTTTTTCATCTCAGGCTTACACAGGTCTTGGCTGTCACACACCAGAGGTGCAAGTCACTGCGTGCCTTGCAGTGTGTGTTCATATTTATCCGCATGGCTCACAGAAGAGATTTTCAAACACTTTGGGGGGTGGCCAGCCTGGTCTGCCCCTTGATGTCTGTGACAGCATTCTCAGACATAGGTACAAGGCAGCAGCTGGAGCCAGTGTACAGATGGAAATGCTAGTTCAGAAATCAGTGCCTCCCAACTCATTCCAATCAACAGGCTCTGATGGAGTAAATGTGAAAAGGAGTAAACCAAAATCCACGCTCCCTTCAGCACCTTTCCACAAAGAAGCCTCACACTAGTAAATAACCAAGCATCTATGTAAGCATTTTCATTCTCCTTTCTTCTGTGCTCCCTGTCCTGTGGCCCTCTCTCACCCCACTATCACTTCACCCAGTCTGACAGGAATGTATCAGAACTGAACTCCAAGGCATTATCTCCCTTTCCCCATCCTAAGATACCCACAAGAAGGATGGGAGAAAATAGCTCTGCTTCCTTTTTGGTGGGAGAGGTTCCCCTACTTGTGTTTTTATTACACTTGTGCAGGGTGAATAATGATTTTCAATCTTTTTCCCCACAGCTTCCACTGCATCAGTTGGTGCTCTCTTGTCTCAGAGGGAGGGCTGATAAAGAAATAAGTCCATTGGTAACCTCCCAAGAATGGTAAGCATGTTTCTGCTTTCTATTTTATAGCAGATTGTGTTTATATTTCATAATTGTTGTGGACAAAACTTGACCACATTAGATGGGTTAGCAATTATTTTATTTTTCTGGCAAAATCAGTTCAGTCTCAGTATAGACCATTTTTCTTGGGCTAGCTGAGTCTATAAACTGACAAAGTTCTCTTTTTGATGATCTAATGATTTATAGACAATAGGTACATCCTTTTCTTGTCCATTTCTTGGAACTAAGAATATAATAAGAAGTAGGATTTTCATGCATATGACATAGCAAAACCAACCAACCAACCAACCAAAGAACCAACCAACTATCAAAACACTCTTGCAGAGATAGTCCATCTTTGTAAAACTTGGAGTTTCTATTCTTAAATTATAAAGGGCTAAGATTTTGGGGTTTTTTTTCCTCAATAAAAAATATGCTAGCACAATTTTAGGCTTAGGAGATATTTTCTTTACCCTCTTCTAGCAAATGTATCCCAGGCATTGCTCTTTTCTCCGTATTCCCCCCCAAATCAATGTTGTGAAACAAAAAAACAATGTTTATGTAGAAATCTGCATATCTGACAGCAGAAAAATTTCAACAAAATCATGAATGTTGAAGAAAAAAGTTTTACAGTGGAAGCAAAGGGCAATTGCAGTAGCATACAGCACTGTCAGGTCTACTGGTTGCAAGGTGTCTACAGTATCTCTTCGAAGAGAAGAAAAAGGAGTGCAACTCTAGGTTTGAAGAAGCAAAACTTTTTCTTTTTTTTTTCCCTGTTTAATGTCTTTAGTGTTTGCCCCAGTTCTGTGGGCTCCAGTACTGAGAAACCTACATTCAGCTCCCCACACTCCTTAAAGACTGAAACTTAATTTCTTTGTTCTGACTGTTGATAAAATGTATTCCCTAAATACAGCCTTTTTTTCTGAAGTTTTTCCCTAGTTCTCTGCAGATGATGCAAACTAAAAGTTGTGTGTTCCCGATCCCTTGCTGAACACTGAAAATCTTCTGAATCTTGCTTACACTGCTCTTCATATTTTGAGGTCTCTTCTGCAAGGAAGTAAATCTCTCCATCTATTCCCAGGATTCTCACATCTTTCCCACACAATTCATCACTCATGACATCTTCAGCAGCTTAGCTCAGTCTGCAGAATTAACTTAGATCTCAGTGTTACATAGTTGCACATTTGCTCACCATTTATGAAAACTATTAACAGCTGAAACTTTAGGAAGTCTATTCATAAGCATTAGAGACTGACAAAATTATGTACATGTCTACATTTCTGAAACAGCAGCTAATTTAGAGGTTTCTGAGGCTTGAGATAGGTTTAGTATAGAAGCTTTACATTTCTAGAAAATAAACTGTTCCTTTTCATTACCTCACATACTCCTTGGTACATAGATTTGAAACTGTGCTCATGCTAAATTGTGCAGGGGAAAAAAGGACAAAGTGTCAGAAGCTGCCTTGCCTGTCTCACTTTTCTAGAAAGCCTAACATCTCTGTGAGATGCTGTATAGACAGTATCTTTCTAGAGAAAATAGCTCCTGTTGAAATGTGCAGGAAGGGACAAGGGAAACAGCTTTGTTTTATTCATTTCTAAATCACCTGAAGATGTTCCATAAACGGCAAGCCCTGGGGATCATTATTTATATACAATTTTCAACAAATGATAATTTGTCAAACTGTTTCTGGTATGCCATTGGGAGATTATTCAGAAGGATATTCTTCATGTTCTTCATATGCTGTCAAGGTAAAACACTTCTTGCTATGTACGGAAAGCTACAAAGAAAATTATTGCACAATTGACCAGAAAATGTAGGTTTTATGCCCACTTATTTTCTAGACACTCAGAAATTCTCTAAGACACTATTTCACCAGGTCTCTCTGGTTCAAATATTGATGGGATACAGGAACAGTTTCTAAGTGGAAATGCTGGTTCAAAAATCAGTGTATCCCAACTCACTCTAAAATGGACAAAACACTGGGAATATTTGGTCTGTTTTTTACATAATTACCTTTGATCTGTATTAGTCATATTTCTTTTAAATGTTTTTAACTTGCTCATTACTGATTTCCTTTAGCTCCAGGCTTTTCTACTTGTAAAAACAAGAGTCAAAAGCTGGATCGCTCCATTGTGGTTGCCTCCGGGCTGGGTAAGTGGCCCAGACACCCCATCCCAGCCTTTAAATGCACTGGAACTCCATTATTTCTGCCATATTTGAAGGCTTAGGAGATGATGAGGTGCAAAGACAGCCCTGTACTTCTGCATTGGTGATAGTGGTGATGTGCAGAAGATCAGTAGTCACCTCCTGAAACAAGGGCAGTTCCAAAGGAAAAGATCCTGACCCTTATCAGGACAACTCTGCAATCCTTTTTTGAAGACAAGATGAGAATGGCAACTTTTTATTATTGCTTGCAGTTACACTAAATCTGACAAAAATTTCCCACTATTGGAGTATTAGTAAAAAGGAAATAATCCTTTGGGAGGACAGAATATTTAGGAGCTTTGGCAAGACCTCAGACTGGATCATCAGCATGTTACATTTACACAATCAGGTCTCTCTTGAGACAAACTGAATGATCCTGACATGAATAATACAGACTAAATATTGATATGTTTTGCACCCTTTAGGGCTATATTGTCTTCACCTCTGAGACAATATACAATTTTTCAGTGATGCTGTCACTGCTATTCCTTTACCCTTAATAGTCCGTTACTGCTTCAGAATTAACAGACATAACTTCTGCTCACTTTAGAAGAGATCTTGCAATAGTTTAAAGACTTTTCCCAGTCTTTTTGCACTACATAAATTCCATCTAGATCCAAATACTACTTCCTTATTGACCCAATAGTCTTTTTATCTGCAATGCAAGGCAACTGACACATCATTTGTTTTAAAGAAGAGCAGGTGTCTGCTTTTGCCTAAAACTTTTTAAGGATGCTAAACAGGTAAGTATTATGTAAACACACCTGTGACCTCAGGTGAAAAAAAAGCCTCAGCATATACCAAAGCAGCCCAGAAAAACTATAAAATCACTGATATCTATTTTGAAACTACAGATAGGTAAAAGTTGATCTTTTCTGTACAGGCAATTTTAACACATACGTGAAAGAATGCACATAAAACTAAAATGTAAATTTAAACTCAGACTACCTTTGTGTAAAAAATGTAGTTTTAGGAAATTCAGTAGTGCTGCAGGTGGGAGCGAGATTTGTTGGCGAGTTGCAAAGGATCTATGTAGGATATAAACTAGGTTCTGAAAGATGACTCACAGACTTAATGGACAGTAACATTAAACCCCATTTTACATTTCTGAATATTCTGAATAGTAAGAGATCTTGCAGTGAGACCTTCCAAGTACCTGCATTATGAAAGAATGAACAGCTTCTTTAGAAAAATGGCTTACGTGATCGAGATCTGTTATCTCTTTGATAGTCAATAAGACTTAACAACTTCTGCAACTTTTACTGATTTCTTTTTAAGTGGAGATAATTTTCTGTAGCCAACATTTCAGTTTTCCTAAACAAGCAATTCTAAGAAGATTTTTAAATGAGTTGGAAATAGAGGATCTCAGAGAGAGGAAGAAGAATGAAAGGTAAGAAGGAGGAGTGTACTCTGAAATTATATCTTTTCACACACACACAAAAAAGGTTGACTGAATCTTTTAGTGATTATTTAACTGTACTGAACTTTTCTTTAAACTTCTTTAAAGCTTTTTTATTTGTGAAACTGAGAAAATTGCCAAATAGCCAAACTTGAAAAAGTTTTTTCCATTGTCTTCAGGTTTCACTCCATAGGCTCTATGCGACCTCACATCTGTTTCCATACACTAAGTTGCCATGGAGCTTTCTCAAGGTAGAAAGCTGACACAAGCTAAGACAGAAAACATGCGTGTGGATCAGTGTTCTGGAAAAAATTACTAGATACCTTTTGATTTAAACTGGATATATCAGAATTAAAATTAAATACAGTAAAAAAAAAAAAACATGCATGCTTCTCCTTTGCTGAAATTAAAATGGGGTAAATTGATATTTGTTGAATAAGAATATGGCACATGAAATTCTATTCTTCATCTGAATGTCATTTAACTTTTTTCAGTGGAAGGCCCTAGTCCGAAAAAGAACACCTATTTGCTAAAGTAATTCAGTAATAAATAGCAGAATCTAGCACTAAAGGACAAACATTTCAGAAAACAATATCTCCTTTCATTGTCGCTAATTATATAATAACAGTATTAACCACAGACAAAAAAAGGCAGAGTAATGAAACTATAGAGTAATGAAAATGTTAATTCTGAGATGGTCAAAGATGTGTCCTAAAATTAAAAGTATATGTTTGCATATTAAAAAAATACTGAATTTTATTGTTGTAACAAAAATCAAAAGGATAGGGAATAAAGATAGCAAGTCATTGAAATGTATTCTTTATTTGCAGGATTTTATCTTAACACATATTCTGATATCCATTATTGAATTCAAAAGCAGATGCAACTAAGTTTATCTTTTTCTGTGTAAGACTAACCCTTCCTCTAAACAGAGTTCATTAAGAACATCGTATAGATGCCTGGGAGAAAGTGCATTTACATCTATCAGCAAGAATCAGACCAAAGTGACTTCCTCCTTCACGCCTCCTGCTAATGGTAAGTAAAGTAAGACCTAATACCACCTCCTAGGGTACTGCAAATCATTCGCAACTGAATGCAAATTATGGATAAATCTGCCTCAATTCTGGTTTAATTACAGCCCAAAATTTTGGCCTTGCTTCAAACAAATGTTCAAAAGACCTGGGCTGAGTTCCGAGTGTACCACCTTGCAGAGCATACGAGAGTACTCTAATACGTGTGTACAAAGGGTGAAGGATTTACGGGTTTGGATCTCACCCAAGCCAAATTTGGAAGGCATCACTGAAATTTTCTTTGAACCCTGCACTTAAGGCAAACCTGGTGAAACTCCAGGTGAATTAAAGCCAGTGCAAAATCTTGTTTCTGTATCCTCTTGTGAACCCACATTATTTCAGCATTTTAAATCCACATAAAATAGGCCCATATAAAATAGATGCACATGGCTCTAGAAGGGCCGGAATCTGGCTTTATAAAGGCAAGGGCCTAACTTGATCACTTTTGAAAGTGAAGAGCGTAATGGAAGACTGGATTAGAACGAATATTAGGATAATCTAAAATATACCAAGGTATACTTAAAGTTAGCAAAGTCTGATCTTACCCAGGATGTTTTCAGTAGGTGTCGTGGTTTGAGCCCAGCCGGTAACTCAGAACCACACAGCCGCTCGCTCGCTTCCCCCCCCCGCCCCTTCTTCCTCCCCCCGCTCCTGGAGGGATGGGGAGGAGAATGGGAAGAATGTAACTCCCATGGGTTGAGATAAGAGCAGTCCCGCAACTAAGGTATAATACAAAACCACTACTGCTACCACCAATGATAATAACGATTAGTGAAATAACAAGGGGAGAGGATACAATTGCTCACCACCCGCCGACCGATACCCAGCCCGACCCGAGCAGTGATCAGGCCTTCCGGGTAACTCCCCCCGGTTTATATACTGGGCATGACGTGCTGTGGTATGGAATACCCCTTTGGCTAGTTTGGGTCAGGTGTCCTGTCTCTGCTTCCGCCCGGCTTCCCCTCCTCCCTGGCAAAGCATGAGACTGAGAAAGTCCTTGGTTGGAATAAACATTACTTAGCAACAACTAAAAACATCAGTGTTATCAGCGTTGTTCCCAGGCTGAAAGTTAAAAAACACAACACTGCACCAGCTACTAAGAAGGAGAAAAATGACTGCTATAGCTGAACCCAGGACAGTAGGTAAGAAAAACATTTTCTCACTGGACTGTATTCAGACAATGTTTCCTCAATGAGAACAATGTGGAAATGCTTGTACTGCAGGTATGCTACTATTATTAACCAAGGCGTACTGTCAGCTCAGCTGGCCACTGAAGAGCCTCTCTAACATTCTCTGTCTACCCAGCAATGTCCAGTAACTATAGCACTGTCCCTGTTTAGGGTGGATGTATTAAACAACATACATGTGAATTTTGGAAGAACAAGTCAACAAGTGATTTGAACAGGCATCTTTTTGAATGCTAAACCATTTACAAGTAACATCATGCTGAATTTCAAACATTAAATCAAATGGGAAGTTTCTTGTTAGCCTGTCAGCAACATAAAGCTATTTAGTTCCCTCTTTTTAATAGGCCTCTGTACTTTCTCCTCTACACCAAATTTAGTGCAACTCTGAAATTATTTCTCAAAGTTTCATGAGAATGCATGATGGTGCTGGCTGTATTCTACTACACTGGTAAAATGTCCATGCTTTCTTGAGGGATGTATATTCTTCATTGCATTTAGGAAGCCAAGGTCCTTCCATCTCCTGAAAGACACATAAACAACAAAAAAAGTTTCCCTGTTTGCTGTGGAAAACTGTTGTGGCATTGTGCCAAGACAATGTTTAGTAATTCACTAGGACACAAAACCACAATGTGACTGATTTCATCATGTATAACAGTAAAATGATTGTTAATCTCTAAGTGCAAGACTGTTGCCATTTTCTTCTCTTGTTTCTCTGTCAGGTTTTGGCTTTGATACAGAGTTGAAGAATTGAACAGGAGCCAACTGAAAATGATGTGTTATGCGGCATAAACAGTGCCATCTTTGAAGGATAAAAACTTCATCAGTTTTAAGGCTTTTCTGTTTGAACAGTGTCAGGATGCTATGGATAATAAGTAGCAAATAAAAAGATAAATTAATGCTGTTACCACAAATAGAATAGAAAATATTAAGATAGCCAAGGTTATCCATCCAAACATTGTTTGTGATGCAATAGTGTTCTGCAACTCTACATTTTGAACATGTAACAGCAATTTTTTAAATATGAAAAATAAATAGTTGTACCTACAGATACACTATTTGAATATGAAGTGACTCAAAGCATCTCAATGAAGTACTTTTATTGCTCAGAAATTAAAATTGCCCTGGTTACCAAAAAAAGAAAAAAAAAAAAATAGAAAAGGAAAAAAGAAAAAAAGAAAAAAAGAAAAAAAAGAAAAAAGAAAACTGTAAACCTGCTAAAGCACTGAAATATTTGCACTTTTTACATTTGGATACTATAACACTGCTATAGGTAAATAGTGGATCCACAAAATTCTTTACGTGTGATTTGAAGCAACCAAAAAAGCTGATCCTTCTTTGATTTATACTGACTAGAGATACATTTTGTGGAGTTAGCAGTTGCATGGGACTAAAAATTTGGAAGATTTACAGAATTTGTTAAATGCATTTTCCAGTATCATGGCATAAGGCAAACACCTAAAAAGCCTTCATTGTTACTGACTTTTGATTACTGATATTTTAGAGATACTTTTTAAAAGCCAAGCCTTTACAAATTTGTGTCTCCCTGTTCTATACCCCTCAGTACTTTTTACCCCAGAGTGTTTCTGGGTATCGCTGTCTCTACACAGAACTTTACTTTTTTTAAAATGTCATGTTGTAGTCCTTTTCCTTTCGCTTTTCTGTCTTCTCTATCAGACATAATATCACTCTTTCAATCTTCATACCGCATTAAAATTGATTTGAGTGAGCTTTAATGAAGAAGAAGCAGAGTGCTGAACTCTTTTTGGAGTAAGTTCCATTAGCACTCACAACAGCTGTCATGGAGTAGAGCACTCTGCTCTGCAGAATAAGACAGACTAAAGTGTGAATATTTTTAAGCTCTGTATTTGTAAGACTACAGCATTGCTGACTTTGGCAGATGTTGACTTACTAAATTTATTACCCCTGATATTTCTTTAAGTGTCTAGATTTGATTTAAATTTAATATTTAGAATCAGAATCAATCATAGAATAGTAAGGGTTGGAAAGGACCTTAAGATCACTTAGTCTCAACCCCCCTGCCATGGGCAGGGACACCTCGCACTAAACCCTGTGGCCCAAGGCTCTGTCCAACCTGGCCTTGAACACCGCCAGGGATGGAGCATCCACAACCTCCCTGGGCAACCCATTCCAGTGCTTCACCACCCTCACTGTAAAGAACTTCTTCCTTATATCTAATCTAAACTTCCCCTGTTTAAGTTTGAACCCATTACCCCTTGTCCTACCACTACAGTCCCGAAGGAAGAGTCCCTCCCCAGCATCCTTATAGATCCCCTTCAGATACTGGAAGGCTGCTATGAGGTCTCCCCACAGCCTTCTCTTCTCCAGGCTGAACAGCCCTAACTCTCTCAGCCTGTCTTCATATGGGAAGTGCTCCAGCCCTCTTATCATCTTCGTGGCCTTCCTCTGGACTCGCTCCACCAGCTCCATGTCCTTTTTATGTTGAGGACACCAGAACTGTACACAGTACTCCAAGTGAGGTCTCACGAGAGCAGAGTAGAGGGGCAGGATCACCTCCTTCGACCTGCTGGTCACGCTTCTTTTGATGCAGCCCAGGATACGGTTGGCTTTCTGGGCTGCCAGCGCACACTGCCGGCTCATGTTAAGCACCTCATTAACCAACACCCCCAAGTCCTTTTCTGCAGGGCTGTTCTGAATCTCTTCTCTGCCCAGCCTGTAGCAGTGCCTGGGATTGCCCTGACCCAGGTGTAAGACCTTACACTTGGCTTGGTTAAACTTCATAAGCTTGGCATCAGCCCACCTCACAAGCGTGTCAAGGTCCCTCTGGATGGCATCCCTTCCCTCCAGCGTATCAACCGAACCACACAGCTTGGTGTCGTCGGCAAACTTGCTGAGGGCGCACTCAATCCCACTGTCCATGTCGCCGACAAAGATGTTGAACAGGACCGGTCCCAACACCGATCCCTGAGGGACACCACTCGTTACAGGTTTCCAACTGGACATCGAGCCATTTACCACAACTCTTTGCGTGCGGCCATCGAGCCAGTTTTTTATCCACCGAGTGGTCCATCTATCAAATTGATGTCTCTCCAACTTAGAGACAAGGATGTCGTGCGGGACAGGGTTGAACGCTTTGCACAAGTCCAGGTAGATGACATCAACTGCTCTGCCCCTGTCCATCAGTTCCGTGGCTCCACCATAGAAGGCCACCAAATTGGTCAGCAGGATTTCCCCTTAGTGAAGCCATGTTGGCTGTCACCAACCACCTCGTTGTTTTTCATGTGCCTTAGCATGCTTTCCAGGAGAAACTGTTCCAAGATTTTGCCAGGCACAGAGGTGAGGCTGACTGGTCTGTAGTTCCCTGGGTCTTCCACCTTCTCCTTCTTGAAAATGGGGATTATATTTCCCTTCTTCCAGTCATCGGGAACTTCACCTGACTGCCAGGATTTTTCGAATACGATGGACAGTGGTTTAGCAACTTCATTTGCCAGCTCCTTCAAGACCCGTGGATGGATTTCATCAGGTCCCATGGACTTGTGCATGTTCAGGTTCTTAAGATGGTCTCGAACCTGATCCTCTCCTACAGTGGGCCTAAGGTCTTCGTTCTCACAGTCCCTGCATTTGCTTTCCAAGACTTTCGTGGTGTGGTCAGAGCATTTGCTGGTGAAGACTGAGGCAAAGAAGTCATTAAGAACCTCAGCCTTCTCCAAATCCATGGTAGCCAGTTCTCCTGATAGCTTCTGGAGAGGGCCCACATTGTCCCTAGTCTGTCTTTTATTTGCTACGTATCTATAGAATCCTTTCCTGTTATCTTTTACATCCCTTGCCAAACTTAATTCTAGCTGGGCCTTAGCTTTCCTAACCTGGTCCCTAGCTTCTCGGGCAATGCTCCTATATTCTTCCCAGGCCGCCTGTCCTCGCTTCCACCTTCTATAAGCTTCTTTTTTCCCTCTAAGTTTCCTCAGCAGCTCCTTGTCCATCCATGGAGGTCTCCTGGCCCTCCTGCTGCACTTTCTTCTAGTCAGGATGCAACACTCTTGAGCACGTAGCAGGTGATCCTTGAATATCGACCAGCAGTCTTGGGCCCCCCTGCCCTCTAGGACTGTATCCTATGAAACCTTACTAAGGAGGTTCCTGAAGAGGCCAAAGTCTGCTTTCTTGAAGTCCAGGGCAGTGAGCTTGCTGCATGCTCTTCTCACTCTCCTGAGGATCTCAAACTCAACCATCTCGTGATCACTAGAGCCAAGGCTGCCCTGGAGCGTCACATTTCCAACCAGTCCCTCCCTGTTGGTGAGCACAAGGTCCAGCATGGCACCTCTCCTCGTCGGCTCCTCCATTGCTTGAAAGAGGAAGTTGTCTTCCACACAATCGAGGAACCTCCTGGATTGCTTGTGCCGGGCCGTACCGTCCCTCCAACAGATGTCAGGGTGGTTGAAGTCCCCCATGAGGACCAGGGCCTGCAAGCGTGAGGCTGCTCCTATCGTCTGTAGAGCGCTTCATCCACAGAGTCCTCTTGATCAGGCGGCCTATAACAGATCCCCACCGTAATGTCCCCCATTGCTGTTTTCCCTTTGATCCTGACCCACAAACACTCTGTTACCTCATCACCCGTCCCCACACAGAGTTCCATACTCTCTAGCCTATCACTGACATAGATAGCAACGCCCCCTCCCCGTCTGCCTGGCCTGTCTTTTCTAAACAGCCTGTAACCTTCCATTCCGACACGACAGTCATAGGAGCCATCCCACCATGTTTCTGTGATACCAATGACACCATATTCCCGTAGCCTTGCACACATCTCTAATTCCTCTTGCTTGTTCCCCATACTACGGGTGTTTGTATAGAGGCACCTTAGCCGAGCTCCAAATGCAGCTAACTCAATGGCTGGGGCAGCTGGAACATCTCTACATCGCTCCAAGCACTTATTACAGGTGCTGGCAACTGACCAGGAGTGTTGGGATGGATCAATGTTCCCTTCCCCCAACACATCTAGTTTAAAGCTTTCTTGACCAGCCTGGCAAGCCTCCTACCAAAACAGCTCTTCCCCTTCTTTGTCAGACCAGCTCCACCAGCCTCCAGTAGATCTGGCCTCTCAAATAGAGCCCCATGTTCTAAATAGCCAAACCCCTGACTATGGCACCAGCATTCTAACCATTTATTAACCTGCCAAACACGCCTAGCTTTTTTAAGGTCCTCCCCTTTGTCCTGGAGAATCGATGAAAAAACTATCTGAGCTCCAGAGCCCCTAACCACCTCTCCCAGGGCTCTGTAGTCCTTCTTAATGTTCTCCAGGCTACTGCTATCTATATCTCTAGCACCCACATGGACCACTAGAAGGGGGTAATAGTCAGCAGGACTTACTAGAGCAGGCAGCCTCTCAGCAACATCCCTGATCCGAGCCCCTGGCAGGCAACACACCTCCCTCGAGACTGGATCAGGCCAGCAGATGAGTGCCTCTGGGCCTTTCAAAGTAGAGTCCCCTACTACTATGACCCTCTGCTTTTTCCTGGAGGCACCAGTAGCGATTCTCTTTACTGGTGCATCAGCAGGATGCTCATTAGGTGTGGTGGGTGCTTTCTCATTAGCCCCCTGCAGAACTGTGAAGCGGTTCTGGGTGGGGACATCAGATTTAGGAGGAAGCCCCTTGTCGTTAATTGTCCTCTTCCTCCTTTTTTTGTTTGTTTTTCTCGTGACTAATTCCCAGCTTCCTGGCTTGCTGCCCTCCTTCCTTCCTATATGAGCAGTGCTGGGCGTTTGCAGCCCCTGCGCAGTTTGGGCCTGGAGCAAGCAGCCCAGCTTCCTCTCAGCTTCCCTGGCATCTTTTAGCTCTCCAACAGCCTCCCGCAGCTCAGCCACCTGCTGCAGGAGGACCTCCACCAGGTCGCACCGAGTGCAGCCCTGTCCATTGTGCACCCTCGCCTCAAGAGACCAGTAGAAGCACTCTCTACACTCCGAGGTCTGCGCCGCAGCCTCCCCTCTCATCGGCTCTGTCTGGGTGCCTACGCCGGCCACCGCCGGGGCAGAGCTCCCAGAGCGGGCCCTGCTCCTGAGGTGAGTGCTCACCATCCCGCTCGCTGCCCGCTCGCCCTGCCTGCGCCAACTGCCGCGCCACGCCCTGACTGACGTGCCACGCCCTGTTTGCCCGCCCTGTTCGCCGCGCTCCCTGGGATGGGTTTTTCCCCACTGGGGGCTGGTGCCGTCACTCCTGGCGCCGCCCCCTGTGAGTCAGCTGCTCGCGCGAGCTGAGCTGCCGGCTCCTGGGCAAGTCCTGTCGAGGGCTTGAAGCTCCCTCGGTCGCTCTTGCCGCTCCGAACTGAGGCTCCTGGACGCTGTGCTTCCCCCTGCTCCGGTGTTAAAGGCGTCCTCTCTGGAGATACTCACCTCGGCAAAGTCATTTAACTTCTTTCCACCTCCTAAGATTGCACATTCTTTACGTTCCGTGCTTTATTTATATTGTGCTTGACCTTATAGAGACTACATAAATCTAAGCCTCTGCATTGTTCTGCTGAAATAAGTAGAACTACTTGCAGTTGCATAAAATCAAGCACATGAATTATTGTGGGATGAGAGTCTCATTTGAAGAGACCTATTTCCTGCACAAGGAATGTAATCTTCATATATGATTTTTAAGGTATGCATGAAGTTGAAAACAGCATTGTGGGCAAATTCCCAAAGCTGTGGAAGCACCTTGCCCTCACTTGGAAGGTCCACTCAAGCAATTAGATTTTAATGACCCTGCTTGTCAGTCTTCTAAGCTTTATTTTGAAGCCTAGAGTACATGTGATGAAATTGTACACTGGATCAGAGAAGAATAGTTAATAAGCATTATACTCATGCCAAGAATGACAAAGTACCCTTTTAGGTATTTCAGTATCAAGTTTTAATTACTTGACTTCAGGAATATGCTAGCAGTATATCCCAGCCAATTTTAAAAACAATGTTGTTAAGTATTGAAAACCAAATAAGCATGATTTGCAGTTTCTAAAAAAGGCCAATGAATACATTCCGTAAATACATACCCACATTTTATTCAACAATTGCACAAAAAACTTACTGAATACACCTTACCCTGAACTTCACATTGCAGTTGTTTCTCTCATCTTTTTCATTTTATAAACTGTTCTATTGTCACGATTGTGTTTATATGTATCTTCAAGGTCTTCAAAATATTTTGACTATAATTGAGATAAGTGATATTATATTACTATTCCAATAAACAAATAGCAATGCATTTCTTGATAGACTGTAATACATATCAAGATGCTTTGTGTGTGTATATTTTGTATATACATAAATACATAAGCACACTCACATTTGTATAAAAACATGTACTTTCCTTGATAGATGGTTGTTTATAGATATGATTATACAAAGTAGAGAATATGTGTACATTTATCTTTACTTTCAGGAAATTTTTTAAGGGTATAAGTAACAACAATGACAACAACAATAACAACAACAACAACAAATTTAAAACATTAATAAATTAAAGCCTCCCCGACTTTTTTTCCTATTATTTTTTTCAGCTTAAGTACAGGCTTGGTTAAGTTGCACTACTCTGTCATGCATTGTTGGTTGTGAGGGTTGTCGTCAGTAAGAAAACACCTGTGTAAACCCAGTCTCCAGACCCACACTCCATGAGGTACTTCCATGCTGCATCTGCCTGAAGCATCCAGAATCTCCAGAGCACCAGAAACTACACAGGTCCACATACCATTCCCAGGCAGGTTTTCTAGCACTTGCCCGACACTGTGTTTTTGTTTTACGCAGCGCTCTTAATGCACTATGAGGACATATATGTAGACCCGGTTTTATCAATGTTGCTCTTGCTAGAGAATTAGCACGTAATAGCTGCAAGGCTTCAGAAAGGTTTGATACTGAACCAGAAACTCTGGCATGAGTTACTCATGGGGAGAGGCACAAGAAGTATCAACAACTCTGGCCACTTTCCTGATCCTGTTTCAAGAGCTGGCACGAACTCCAAAGAATTTGCTCTTGTTTATGTATTAAATGTGAAGGGTAAATAACCTTATCCCTAATTTAGAGAGGCCTTTTGAGCCAATTCACCACTAAAACTGAACCCACAAGTCTGACTTTCAAAAGTGTCTTTTTGAGGATGCCTGTGTGGACTATGTATTCAAATCTTCCCAATGCTGTTTCTCATGGAAAGATCAAATGGCAGTAGCAATACTCATAAGTACTAATTAACTTCTGAATCTTCCATTGCCACAACAGAACTGATGGATTAGAAACGTAATGTGAAGTGAAATTAACCTATTCTTCAAGGTCTTCCCCCCCCGCCTCCCCCCCCAGGAATACAATTCTAGATGGGTATATAGTAATTTATATTAAGAGGTGTTAATGTTCTCCAATATCTTACATTAGCTGTGTAAAGACAGGTTACTGAATTTAATCTCATTAAGAAGGCAGAACACAATTTCTTACTGTACTTTGATGTTAGAAATAACATAAGCTTTAATTGCTCCAAGGAAGTGGCTTTCTATATATTCATATTTGTTACTTTTGCTCACTTCTTTTTGTATCTCATTTGCCTCTGAAATTGAGCCCACAGCTGGAAAAGATCTTACCCTATGCTACACACCCATACCCCTGTAGGACCTATTCTAAATAAGCCTGTGGGAAATACAGACAACTAACCTCAATGGAGCTACAGAAAGCTGACCTCCCTCTAAAAGCAAATAACTAGTTTTTCCAAAATGGGTTCCATTAAAATTGGATGTCTACCATATCCTAGGCATGTGCTTACCTTGGCTGTAGCATATGTAGCCTTCCCTATACTTAGCATAGAAAATAGTAACTGGAGCAATTTTAGCTGCTGTAAAGGACACCATAAATGTCTTCTGAAGTCTAACAGTAAATGTCTGGCATTCATGTCAGGAATTATGTGATGATCCTTTTGGAAGAAGGGCAGATGAACGACCTGCCTTTAAACTAAAGTCAATCTTTTCCTGCAATTATTCAGGAAGAGCTAACCAGAAAAAAACCCAACTTTCCATAGAAGTCAGCTGAATTAAACATCAGCTCTAACTCCTCCTGTACTTCAGACATTTGATAATGCCATTAATTACATAAACTAGTTTTATGCTAATAAGTATAGAGAATAGTGTCTTTAATTTCTGTTTTCTCTGGGCAATCTAGATATAAATTGTTGCTAAATATGAATATCCCTTTAAATAAATTCAGCACTATGGTAGACAACATATTTTTCAGTTTCTTATGAAATACTCTCAGACAATGGTATCACAGATCATTATTTTTCTTTATGCAGTTGAGTGGGAAAGAAAGTGCAAAGTGTAAAATCAAGCATTATCTATAGTTATTGAAATAATTGTGAAAAAACAAAATATGAACTAAATAAATGTAATCCATATTGCAACTTGTCAAAATCACTGCATTCTCAGAAGAATTAAAAAAACAAAGAACAGCTGTTATGTTTGAAGTTTTGTGGGAAAAGAGCACTTTGTGTATTTTCAATAGCTTATGTCTTTCTGAAGCCCTTTGGGTGATTTATGTTAAAGATAGTCTGAAGTTAGGTGGGTTCAAGTTGCTGTATGAAAGCCTGCCAAGCAAAGCACAAAGAATTCCATAACTCCTTAATGTGATGAATTTTTTCCCCTTAGAAGCACTGAAAAATAATATAGCAGGGTATAAGCACAGACAAACCAACCTACATAATACCTACATAAATGCATACAACAAAAAACGTCTTCTCTGTTTGCTCCTCTCAAATGTCTTTCACTGCTCCAAGATTGCTACTTGCTGTATCAGATCTCAAGATGTAAGAAAATGTGCCCCAAATCCATTAGTATATAAAGATGTTATCAACATCGCTCTCATCAAATCTTTCTTGCACCAGAGGAATTTATTCCTGTTACGAACTCACACATTCGTAGAAGACTGTCCTGGGACATGATTGCTTGCTTCAGCACATTTCATAATGGTTTCCTTTGGAAGAAGAACTGGAGGTGGATACTTCATTAAAACTGTTCTGCCAAAACGAAGTCCACCACATCACATTAGCCACACAGGCACGAGGTTTCTTTCCATAGTGTTAAGTATGCACTCATTTCTGTAGATAAATGTCTGCTTCCTCAACGCGAAATCCACGTCATCACTGTTCATTTGCTGGCAGTTACACTGTGCATCAGCAGGACCCTAGGAAGAGGTGACATATACAAAGAAACTGCTGTGTTTGGAAAGCTTCGAATTGAACTTGGCCTTCTCAGTCCCCTCCTACTGTCAGAGCACCTTATAGCTCCAACAAGATATCAGTGTCTGAATGCTCTTTAGAAGCAGGCAGAGGATCTTTTGGTGCCCTGACTGTTTAGAGTACTCGTGCAACCATCTATTCTGCTATGTCTCTTGATTATCCTAACTGTCACAAAAAACCCCACAAAACCAGCTTGCTCATATGGGCTGTTGCTTCCTCAGCTCTTTTCAATGTTCCCTCAGTGGGAGGCCATTTGCCAATCAAAATTAAATTCCAAGCCATGTTCTCCCAGTGGCTCAAAACTAACCACTAGAGACTCAAGTAAGGTGAAACAAGATATATTCTTTACAGCTTACACGGAAGTGTCTTTACATGCCAAATAACTTTTCCTAATATTTATATGGCCTGTATCTCCATTCTCTGTTGTTTATTTAGAGATACTAGAAGTGCCATAAGCAATTATGTTTAAACATCATACAACAATATTAGATAAATAACAAAGAATTGTGTCTGCAGGTATTTTTTCAACATTTCGAATATTTATTAACTGCTTTTAAAGAATTTTTGCTCAACCAGGATCCAAGAAGAAGATGAGATCACATCCAATCTGAATAAGCAAGTTCTGCAGTCTATATATGAAAGAAGTAAGGGCCAACTGACTTCTGGACAATGTAATCAATATCCTGTCCTGAAAATAACTATCTATTGTCCTAGAATAGGGTCCAATTGAGGGAATTTTTTTTCCTTATCACATAATATTTTTGTAAAGAACACATTGCTAGGTTTTTATCCATGAGAATTTCTGTTGTAGCAATGGGGTACTGAGGTGACAATTTCTAAGTGTGGTACTGAAATAATGCTGGGCAGATGTTGCAAAATATTGTTTATTAATAGTCATTTACTTGTTTCCTATGTCTCCTTTGTTTTTGTTCTTTAATTTCCTAACAGTAAAGTTTATTGACAGAAAAGTTTCAAGCAATATTTAAGACTATTTAAATAAAAAAAATGTATTTTTTATGATGATATTTACATTAAAAAATAATTATGTGTTTGCAGGCCCTTCATTAATATTAACTCTTTTCTATATTTTAGAAACTATCAGAGCAAAGGTATATAGTTGTCTTTTCCATGTCTGCGTACTGTCAGTAAATACAAGCATTTGGTACGCAATTCTGCCTATTTGCAGTGCTCATAGGTTTTTTTGTGTCATGTAAAGGTAAACCAAGAAAGGACATTATAAGTGTTGATCTCTGCTGTCATTTAACTCAATGAGTGCTTTCTATTACTGAAACCAGAGCAAGAAATAAACCTAGATGATTAGTTAGCTAATAAGATTTCAGAGATTAGATTAAAACCTTGATGAGTTACTCGTACATTGAAGTTAGTTAACATTGAGCAATGCATATTAAGGGTTATGTATTTCCCATCTGATTTCAAAGGAAGTTGGGAAATAAATTCAAAGTTTGAAATCACAAAGGGCCAGATACAGTATCAATCATCTTTCAGAAATGACATAACCCACGTCTCTGAAGAATTATCTTCTTCACTGAAGGAAAATCTTAAGACAAATAATCTTCCTCTGATCTTTAAGAAACTTAGAAAACCTTCATTAATTCAACTTGGGGCATTTAAACATAAAGAGAAAAAATAGTTACAGCAAAATAAATAATGAAAGACATACATATCCTACAGACCAACTACACTAAATCACTGAGTTTGGTCACACCAGGATGTGTGAGAATGAAAGAAACATTCTGTAATCTTTCAGTTTACATAAATTGCTTCATACATTCCTCTGTAGGTGGTTACAAATCTATATGGCCCTTTTCTAACTGGCCTTAGAATGCCTTGAGTAATCTCTGTTTTACCAGTTTCATGAAAACTTAGCAGAATGCTATTCTCTAGAGACCAGCTGTCATGGTGCCTTCTACCAAGATCTACTTGGACAGGCAAGACAAAACAAACTAATGAATTACTAGAATTGTTTACCACAGTCTAAATCCCTTCCCCTCTTACCTTGTTCCACAAGTTCAGATAGATAAACTGAAGAATATGAGACATTAAGATAAAATGTGGGAATTCCCATCCAGATATTGTTTATTTTTGTTTCCTCCCAAAAGTAGAAATAAACCTCTTTCATGAATACATTATCTGCTCCATATTTGAAATTATTAAGTTAATAAGTCTGTGGTTTTTCAGAACTGTTTGAAAATAATTTTGGTGACATGACATCTGATATTTTGATGAAGGATCTTTCCCTTCAGAAAACCCATTTCTTGGGGTTTTATTGGAGGTAGCATTAAACTGTAAATGATCAGAATAAGCAAGCAATGACTTTTAGTTTAGCATAAAAGCCCCCAGATGCTGTTGAGTAAATTTCTCTCCCATTGTATGAACAGTATTGAGTAGCCTCCACAGGTTTGTTAGTGGCAGCGCTTCCAGACTTACAGTCCTCCACCCCTCCTCCTTCTCCTCACTATTCTTCCACTTGTCTCATTTATCCTCTTCCCATTACTCTCTTAGTGTTGGTAATCACTGCAAAGAAAAGGACTTAAAAAGTACCTCCACTACAGGATTTGTCTCTTTGGGTGTTGCATGTTTGAAACTCAAATTGCAAAACATTTTATGAAACTCATTCATTGTTGGAAAAACCCAACTTAATTAATAAAGATAAATAAACTCGAGTAGAATACAAAGCATGCCAGAGGCTTGGCTCTCCAGCTAAGACCAGTTTCTGAGATAATACATGGTCTTTCAAATGTGCTATGCTATGTTTGATCTTTTCTATACTGAGACACTGGATTTTCCAAACCTATGAGCAGCTTTACAGGTAATTAATTTACTGTCATTCCAAAAAAGTGCTCATTGCACTTCTGCATTATTTGTTGCCCTGTCTTGTAAGCCATAGGAAAACCTTGCAGCTTAAAGAAAGTTAGATAATAAGATGACCATAAAACTATTAGTGAAAGTTTGCTGCAGAGGATTTTATCTTGAAGACTTTATTCAGTGTTTGCTAAATACCATTTTGCTACATTGACACACATCTTAAAATAAATAGCTGTCTCATATATACACTTGATAAAGCAAAGACTTAGTTAAATATTTTCTTAGTATGGAACTTTGTTTAAATGAGTAACTATTTGTTTTGAAAGTTATTTGAAACAGGAGGTCACTGAACATGGAAATACTACAGCAAATTAGTTAATGATGCTGGCTACCTGCCATTAAATACTACAGTGAAAAGAACAGGAAGAGGGCTGGATACTGTACAACTAGACTTCCTAGAATATTGTTTCTAAAGAATGGTAAAAGAGTCTTTTCTATAAATTTTGAGGAATGGCAAGAGCAGCCAGCCTTCATAGTTAACAGCTCAGAATTTCGAACTTTCACAACTGAAATAAGTTGGTTAGATTGTTTCACTTCAGATTCTTTCTTAACTAAATATTATTTTTAACAGTGAATTGCTTCTTCTATTTTATATTTGTTTTAGTTTTCTGTTCCTAATGAAAATACCTAAAGGGAGGAAGGTATCTGTGGAATTCATTTCTGGGAACACACTTTATTATTACTTGGGTCTTCATAGAAGAAAGAACATGGTTAATTGAATCAGTATCTTTAGCTCTCAACTGTGATTACAATTTCTCATTTATTACAAAAACAAACCCCCCAGAGCTTCCTGTCCACTACCATATCTTCCTGAGCTCTTCCTCCTTGTCACCTATGCACCTACTTCCAATTCTGAATTCCAATTCCAATTCCAATTCTGTCTCTCACTGATTATATTTGCCAGTCAATTTATGTTTTCACCCATGCTGCTTTTTATGGTAATCCGGTGGAAGTCATTAGAGATATTTCGTTATCTTGACATTTTTAGGTTGCTGATGTTCCTGCTTTTTGTTTTGCTCTGTATCCAAGTAGAACTTGGTTATGTTATGTATCAAGGTTATGTTTATCATAGAAAAGAGTGAACTAAGAGATATTTAGATTTTCCATTAGATCTCACTTCTCATACTCTGCTGGAGTAGGAATGAGAATGATCCCGATGACACAGAAGAACAGCAAAACAGGGTACATAAAGCCTCTCTCTATGTCTATGTGGTTACGGTCAAGCCAACACAGTCAAAGCATCTCTGTGAGTAGGCTCTTGGATTTCACAGCTGAAGGTGAGATGCTCTGTGGATTCTGTTCACAATCTGACCTCCAAGCAGGGAAGCCCTCATGACTTTTGAGCCCATTGCTTTCATCGCCGTAAATCTAAAACAATATGGGGAAGTTACGCATGAATACTGCATATGAGTAGTAGAAACTTCATGTTAAATTCTACAGAACAAATAATCTGTGTGCAAGATAATGGAAGTTAAGAGTTTCTTTTGCAGAAATTATTGGAACTTTCCCTTGTTCCTCATCTGAAAGAAGGAATGCATTGGTCCCAAGTGAATCACAACTTTATGTTTAAATGCATTCTAATATGAAAAAGCAACAACAAAAATACAGATCTGAGTTTTAGAACAACATTTAATTCCATGTGTCTAAGAAGAATGCTTTCTTAAACTGTGATCTTTTAATGAGAATTTAAAGATTTTTAAATTCTGTTGAGAGTTTCTCCATTTGTAGAAATATTACATGAAGCTAATAGGTCAACAATCTTTCTAATAAACTTACATAGCCATATTCCTGCCTAATTCAAACTTGTTTTACTGTGCTTTTACATTCAAGTAGCTTTTGTCCTAATACTTTTGGGAACACTTGAATACTTTTTTCATTTTTTTTTTTTTCTTGTAATACACTTGCTTTGATCGAAAAGGTTTGGAATGTCCCCTTTCATGGTGACTCTGCTTTTGTTTGGATTATGAACTTCTGGAACATGTAACTCAAAAGAGATTAATTTTCCAAGAGTAAAAAGAGATTGATGGATTGTAGTGATAATTTCTTTATAAAGCAAAGTGCATTCCAAACATTTTTTCCCATGACAAAAATGTTCTATCTGCATAAATAGGCTATGTATACACAGTATATATATACACACATATATACAGAATAATCTTGAATAGATCTTTGAGGATGTAAATTTATCCCATGGCCTGATTTCTCTATGTTCAAAAGTTCTATTACAACAGGAAACTTCAGTGATATTACGAGTCACAGTTAACAACATAAAATGGGGACATTGCAGGCATCAGGCATGTTATTTATGGTAAGAAGATATAAGAAATTCTAAAATAGGTCAATCATTAAGACTCGCTGAGCTCTTTCCTATACTGTTACTATATACAAAATACGTTGTGTTCTGCTATTGCTAAATAATTATTGTGGAAGGAAGACATAGGATCAAATCTAACCTAATATTTTTTGTTTAATCTTCTTTTTCATCAGTATTCTTCTTTAGTCTTTGATGTTCTACTTATTTTGAAACATAACGTCATGATTTTATTAAATTTGGAAAGAACATGTGACAATTGAAAGCATGCCTTCAGATTGTAAAAATGGTTCCCAAGCCTCAACACTTTCCATCTTCTCCATCCAGCTAGACAAGCTTTCTAAAACATTTACTCCTGATTAAGTGCAAAATGAAGATATAGATCAACACAGCAGGGGCAAGGTATACTGCCTCTTTGACTTAAACTCTGCAATCTCTTAACATTGACTAGAAGGTCAACTGTGTTAGATATGTACTTCTGATTTTAATAGAGATTGCTGCCTGCTTGAGACTTTGAATGAAGTCATCTGTTTTCTGTTCAACTACAGATTAAGAATTTAATGTATTAATTTATTTTATAAAAGTATGACTATTAATCCTTGTATTTTCATGATCTTCAGACACTTATTTAGCTATAGGTACTGTATATGAGTTAGTTCTTATGAGTTCTTTTTGTTTTTCATAGCTACAGTGTGAACACAAAACTAAAACTAGATTTGTTAAGCCTGCCTTGTTAGAAAGCAGTGTTAGTATAGAATAACATTAAAGGGGAAAAAAGTAATTGAAAATGATAATGCAGCAATTGAAATAATTATTTCAGCCAACATTTCTCTTTGAAGAGCAAGAGACTAGTAATTTTAATACTTTTCTCATAATTAACCTCACAGTTCCTTATTTTTCTAAAAATGTGCAAAATTCCAAAACACATGTCAAATTACTTCCTGTAGTTTTAGAAAGACCATTATTTCTGGTAGTGAATTGAAATTTGTGGGTCTGAACTGCTCCCACTAAAGACCGCATCATGACCGTTATCTGCTCCTCAGCAAGCTAGAATTATAAAACAATTTCATCCTTTTTCTTTGTCATAGTGTCTACATACCAGAATGGATTTCTAAAGTATACTTCATTCATGCGCTTTGACAAAAGACATGTCAGTGTGAATATAGCTTATAAGTATCATAAACATGTGGTTATGGTTTTCTCTTTAAATGTAAGGTTTTTTTACACATGTAGAGGACAAATACAACTGCTATGACAAAAAAAGGACTGCAGACTGTCCTCATTAAGAATTTTAATCTTTTTTTTTTACATATTTCATAATAAATTGAACCATTTATGGGTTAAAGTATAATTTTATATATGGCTTTCAAGACACAGAAATGAAATTTTTCCTTTCAAAATAGATAGAAATCCCTTCTTGAAAAATTTGGTCACTATACTTTTCATGTAGTAATAACCACTGATTTTTTTCCACGTTTTTGATGTTTAAAGATGATTAAAGGCTCTTTTGATAAAAAGAAAAAAAGTTC